>NC_134356.1:347485467-347785467 GCF_048569485.1 Anomaloglossus baeobatrachus | reverse complement strand
CTTAAAAAATGAAAATCAATTGAATCCCAGACAGCTGTGAACATGATGGGATGGGGTTAGCAAACAGAGTGATATAGATAATGGTTACCTCCGATAGAACAGACCCGAGAGTCCGGCAGCAAGTCCAGCTAACAGCACTGCTAACTGAAAGAGACCATAGGTGCGTAGAAGGCATTGCTTCTCTACTGCAGCACTGATGCATCCTAGAAAGCCCCATAGCAGCACAGCGGCCCCGCTCACCAGCAGGATGAGTGCAGTGTTTGGATAATTGTTGGTGGATAACACCAAGTATTCTTCTAAGGAGATTTTTGCCCAGATTCCTACTGTGAGCATAGCCAAACCTGCAGCCCAAAATATGAAGCTGAAAGCCATTAGTGATATCTTTAATAAAGCCATTCTACTTTTTGTGCATCTCTTGTTACTCTGCTTGGGGGTCACCAAGGACCTAACAAGGTTGTCATCTTCATGATGTATTCCTACTGCTACATTGTGTGGTGAAGTAAACTGATCTTCATCATCTAGTGGATATGCAGGGAGCATCCACACACCATTTTGGTTGCTTCTCAAAGGAATCTCAGTAACGATGGAGATTCTTCTGTCCCCACGTACTTCCCAAATTTCATTTCCGACTGCAGAAGGTTTCCTTGGATGCACCAGCTCTGCTATTCCATCCGTCATGGTCCTTAGCCTCTGCAGATTTTTACAGCCTCCCCCTCTTATCACCTCTATAGAAAGCTAATATTTCTCCCTTGGCCCAGCAATAAATGTCATATAGTAGACTCCTATTCGCAAGATGTATCAGCTTTTGTCTCCGCCTGTTTAAATAGAAAAAGCAGCTTTATATCTGTCTTACTAATAAAAATACATTTATCCAGAGATGCAATTATTATTTTATATTTTCATAATAAGAATCATAAAAGTACTGCCATATTTTAATGAATAGTTCAATTATAAAATACTTTATATGTTGTAGAAAAAAAACATATATAGTGTAAAAACACCAACTTTGGCTGCTAACAAATGTCAGGAGCCTGCACAATGGGAATAAGTATCCACATAAAAGGATAGCACAAAGAACATTGCAAAGACAATCTGAACTTGCTCTTTTATGTACTTGCTTAGGATGAATTTAGGCACCTTTAAGATCCATTTATAGATCAAAGCAAGGTGTGCATTGTAAGGGAACAAACTCTAATCCATGGTATAAAGAATTATATTTTTTGAATGCAAAAAAACAAACATTAGGAAATATTTAAAGCGTACCTGTCGTTTTAGATGATTTTTCACAATAAGCTATAGTTTGTACATGAGGATTAACACTACTTAAAGCCAATAGATATCTTCTACCCTACATTTTTCTCACCATTGTCCCCCCATATAGTTGTCACGGTACAGTGATGTAGGGGACAGAGGCACGTGGACCAACTGTTCCCAGAACCAGGCTTACCCTGAGAGGAGCGTGACTAAGTGCTTACCCAGTCTTCACCAGAACTTATGATGGTGAGGATGGACTTGTCTGGCAACAGGTACCACTCCAGGGCAGCTACTGATTGACATGCTTCATTAAGGTCGGTGCAAGGCAAGACAAGAGAAAGGATAAACTGCCACTAGGGAAAGATAGGGAGGGGCAATCCCTGACACTTGCCCTCAGCAGCCCTGAACTACCTGACGTACTTAGACAGGTTCTTTTACCCCGAGCGGCGATAACATTCCTATCTCTGTTTTTTCCTAAACACAACTCTGTACTGTGGAGGGCAGCGGAAATGCTAGTACTGCTTAAGGTTAGGCCCTTTCAGACGTCCGTTTTTTAATCAGGTACAAGACAAGCGCATCGGTATGGTCATACGTGTGTCATGTGTGTCACACGTGACATCTGTGTTTGCATACATGTGACACGTCCTTGTGAAATAAAAAGATTTTCGAAATTCACCTTTATCCAGGGCTGTTTTCTTTGGCTCTGCTGCCTCCTGCTTCTGACCCCCGCTCATTATATTCATTGATTATTCACTGCACTGAGGACCTGGAAGCCGGAGCATTGCGGGAACAGCATTGCAGGGACAGCGGTGACAGGTGAGTATCCAGTCAGCAGTGTGTGTGCAGTGACGTCCAGGAGGGTCATTGGACACCTCAGTATTCTTCCAGTAGATCCCCAATGCCTCTGAGTACCTGCAATAAGAGTAGGCAGAGGCTATGTCCTTGGTGTAGAGACAGTAATATGGATGCAGACTTATCTAGGTACTTTACTGGTATTATAATTTCTTTTCCTTACACTTCTCATTCCCCATGTTTGGCTCCATTAAAAGAAAAAAGCTTGTATTCACTTCCTGTGCCAAGGCCATCTCAGTGATGCTGGCGCTCGCGTTCCCAAGGCCCACATGAGGTTAATATTATTATTTATTATTATAGTGCCATTTATGCCATGTCGCTTTACAGGTAAAAAGGGTATACATAAAAACTAGTACAATAATTATGAACAATACAAAAGAGACAGTTACAGGAGGAGAGAGGACACTGCCCGCGAGGGCTCAAAGTCTACAGGGGATGGGTAAGGGTACAGTACGTGAGGACAGAGCTGGTTGCGCAGTGGTATATCAGACTAAGGTTTACTGCAGATTGTAAGCTTGTTGGGAGATGTGGATCTTCAGGTTCCTTTTGAAGCTTTTCACGCTACATGAAAGTGTGATATGTTGTGGTAGAGCGATCCAGAGTATGGGGGAGGCGCGGGAGAAATCTTAGATGCGATTGTGGTAGGAGATAATAGGGGAGTAGAGAATGAGATCGTGAGATCAGAGGTTACGTGCAGGTAGGTATCGGGAGACTAGCTCATAGATGTATCGATGAGACAGGTCGTGGATGGCTTTGTAAGTCATGTTTAGTTTTTTGAACTGGAGTCTTTGGACAATGGGAAGCCAGTGAAAGGATTGGCAGAGTGGTGAGGCCAGGGAATAGCGAGGAGACAGGTGGATTAGTTGGGGAGAAGAGTTTAGGATAGATTGGAGCGGTGCAAGAGTGGGGAGACCACAGTAGGAGGTTGCAGTAGTTGAGTTGGGAGATGATGAGGGCATGCACTAGTGTTTTTGCTCATTCTTGGTTAAGGAATGCATAAATCCAGGAAATATTTCTGAGTTGGAGTCGGGAGGAGGTGAAGAAAGCTTGGATGTGTGGCTTGAAGGATAGAGCAGAATTGACGGTTACCCCGAGGCAATGAGCTTGGAAGACTGGGGAGAGTGAGCAGCTATTGAGGTTGTGGTGATACGCGCGCCCCGCGCCCAATCACCAATGGCTTTCCTTTTTCCACTCTGGACTTATGAGTAATCAACAAGTGAGTGTTGCGGCTGCCACACGCTTTCTGTTGATAATGCATACATCTTTAGGCGAGGAGAAAGATAGCGGTGATTGTGCATGGGACTCACGTTTCGCCACATCCTCACGTGGGTGCAGGGAACACGAGCACCAGCATTGCTTGAATGGCACATGCACGGTGGAGTATAAGCTTTTTTATTTTAACAGTGCCAAATACTGGGAATGAGATGGGGTTTACTAAGTAGTATACAACCCCTTTAATAAGTCTAATAATAAAACACATACAGAGAAATCTACAGTGTGACACAACAAACATTATTAAATAAGCCATACCTCTCAACCGTCCCGGATTCAGTGGGATTGTACTGATTTTAGGACTGGCTCCAGCAGTCCCGCTGGTGACTGCTATTGTCCCGGCTCCTCCCCTCAGTGTAGTAAATAAATTAACTCAAGACAAGCAGTGCATAAATTAGGTTCTCATCTGCTCTGATTTATCAGGACGGGGATAGACTCAGCAGCAGCTCTACCATGGAGCCACTGCATGTCCTGAGAGGCATAGGAGAATTTGGTGATCTTGACCTGTGTTGCAGGCACAGAAACCAGAAGCAAATTATTCAGCTACACAGAGATATAGATAGATATATACTGCACCACTATGTTGGTAGAACAACAACAAAAACAGCGTGGACATTCATTTTTAAGTGTAACGGGCACTTCCCCTATGCATATACATAGTTTATAATCAGCTGGCAAAAAAACAGGGGAAATTTAAATGGCCAATATATCTACCCCCACTATATACCAGTAATAATCAATCAGGAATTGTTTATAAATAATTGCGATTTTTATTAGAATAGAAAAAAGACAATACACAATGATAAAATTTATCCCCAGTGGGGTTACATAGTAGAAAAATATTGATATCACAAGCAAAACACTCAAGATAGACAAAGAATCGTGAGGACTACAGAAAAAGCCCCAAAACAGACAGCACACGGGGACCCAGGTCGAGCACAAAAAATTACCAGAGGGATGTTATATATATACTGTATATATATATATATATATATACATATACATATATATATATACATATACATATATGAGGACCATTCAATGGAGTAAAGGAATAGTGTACAATAAAAAAATCCAACCCTAGGAGGCGCTAAAATAGTGTCAAAACCCTCTATGTAGGTGAAGGAAAAATTCAGATTCTTTTGATGCTATAAAACTACTATGAAGAAATGGAAAAAAAAAAAAGAGAAAAGCATAAATTTATTTTCAGCCCCATGAAATCAAACCAGTAAGTTTCATACACTTTACAGCTGCCCTGGCTGTTAAGCCACAGGCTCTGCTGGCACATGAGAGAGGATTTTATACAGCTAAAGCAGCAAAAACTACCTCCACGTCTAAGTGTGGAGAGGCGGCTAGGGCACATTCACATGCCGATTTGCCCCAGCCAGGGCCTATGTCCAGTGTTTCGCCTAGTGAGCATGCTCAGCCTGTCAGCCTGATAGTGCCATTCATGGGGCTAAGTCCTCAGTTCAGGCTACTGAGCATGTGTAAAAGGTTCCGCTATGATACAGGACAGATGAGTTTTCTTGAAAACGATGGTAAAACAATAACAAGATTTATTATCACAAAACTCGCCCCTGTTTGTATGGGGAAGGAAAAGAAACTAGTAATATAAACAATGAAAATCAAACAACTTGTACAAGTGAATTATGTTTCTCGTTTTCTTACCAGAACAGCCACATACTCTTGGTCCCTAAAATGAGATGTCTTCCCTGGGGCCAATAATACCATCCCCTCCCCTAAATATGTCTGGATCTACACAGGGTTAGTTCCAAAGGGGAAACTGTAATATGTGTCTTTTCTGCTGGATCACAATCTTAACACTATCCCCAATCAATAAACTCCCTGGGATCCCAATATGACCAAACTCAGCTGTACAGCTAAGCTGTACAGCTGTTTACCAACCAAGTTTACCAACAAGAATAACATATAAAATAAGTGACCATATTAAATTTCCATTTACAAGAGATACAAAGATTAACAATTTCTTTTGATTAACATGCTCTGCGAGACAATCCAATCCAAGCAGTAGGGTGCCTTGTGGAACTTCACCATGGACTGTGGCCTTTCTGAACTTCGCACCCTGGTATCATCAGTCGTTGAGAAGATGAATACAGTTTGTGCCTCACTAACAATGTCCCATAGAGACCAGTTATTTAGGTAGGTCCAAACACCTAGCTAACCCTAGCTAAACTCATTGGACCGGTCAAGGAGAATTTAAAATAGAATGATGAACATGAGGTACCTCCTCCTTGTTATGGATATAGAGTGCTTTACCCATCCACGGGCACTGTGTCACACTTCACAAATTGGCCGTCTCTTTTCAATGACCTTCCGTTGTTGGTTTTCTTTCTTTTTCACGCTCTTCACCGAACGGAAATTGAGGATTATTGTCCCAGACGTCACCAGTCACAGGAACACACAAAAAACACAGCTCGTCTCAGCTTCGTCACCATGGCAACCAACCAACTTCTATTCACAACAAAACTTTATTCGTCCTCAACTTGACTGACGGAGCAATTGTGCAATAAAAGTATTTTATAAATCAAGCCTCAAAATCGCATTTTGACTGCATAGTTCGGCTATTATTTACATCACAGTATTCACAAAATTATTCAAGTATTATTTTGTTAACACTTAATAAAATTTAGAACAGCGAGTGTCGCTGATATCTAGTGGTCAGATGTCATCGTTACAGGTGTGTCTTTTGCTCATAGTCAAGACCAACACATATCTCTATACACTCTCCTACACATGCTCACACAGTGCGAAATGCCTCTTTGCTCGAGTACGTGGACTTCGTTCTGTGTCCAAGTCCTGTGATGTGCCTACTGAGCATGCTCAACCATGATTTCAAAGACAAAGTCTGTGGTTCCAGCTACTGAGCATGCTCAGGCACTTCGTGCATTGGAGGCTAAGTCCGGTAAGGACTTCACTGGGCATGTTCGTGAGGTGGCAGGCCCTGATAGGCTGTATAGCATCAGGTGTCCTGCTGATGTGGCCACTCCGGACTGGTTTGCGAAGGCCCACCCGTATGACCTGGCACCTCATCATTGGTCATCAGACGATGACTGGTAGGGTGTTTGGGGCGGTGCTGCCCATGTGTCATCAGTGATGTGGCGGTTCCGGATAGCCCGCTGGTGACGTCACTGATGATGTGGCAATCCGCTATTGGCCTCTGGAGGCGCCATTGTGGCTCACCCTGGGTTTGGGGCGGACCCTAGGTGATAAAAGGGTTTGGAGCGTGCACCATGGTGCGCAATCTTCACACATGCTCATCCAAGTTCTATTGTTTGAGCCACATTGCAGCCTATAGATTGAAATGCTGTTGGGTTAAAGTTTTTGTTGTTTTTTGATACAAAAACTTCCCATCTGAGGAAAAAGAAAACAAAATATATAAAAATAAAACAAAACAAAACATTGCAGCCTATAACCACTAGTTCTGGAAGCGGTAACTAGGGTTAGGCGTCCGATGCCTGTCATGTCAAGATTTGTGGCTCAGCATGTTAGGAAAGGAAGCGCGTCCCCTGACCCTATCACTCCAGTCCTGTTGTAGCAGCCCAGTGGAGTTAACTGGGCTGCGGCTGCTGCGCCGACTGTCCTGGTGTGCCCCCTATGTAAACGGACAGTGTACCCCAGGACCCCTGTGGTGTTAACAGGGGAGGTCCTGGTTGGGGGTGTGTGGACCCTGTTGCGTGAACAGGGATCAAAGTTATCCTGATCCAAGTAACGTTTAACTCAGATCAGGTTGATGTTATTTCAGAGGCACCCAGTTCTGTATTATCCGCCTGACCTACGGGTTGCCAGCAGCTCCTTTACCATCTTGGTGCGCGGAGGACCCCGACTGGCGATTGGGATATACATCACCTTTACCCTAATGCGCCAGTCCCCCCGTAACAATTGTTATTGTCTAATTTGGTGCAGACACCTGTAGAAAACAAAAAACACAGGATTTCTGTAACGTGTCGACACTGTCTTAGGCCCTGTGCACACACTGCGGTTTTTGCCATGGTTTTCGCAGCAGAAAAGGTGCGGTTTCTGTTCCTAACCTTGCTGCAGTCCTTCCCCAGCAAAATCTATAGGAAAAAAAAATTGCTGTGTGCACGCTGCGTTTTTGTCCCCCTACAGGTTTTGCTGCAGAATTTCTGCAGCAAAAAGAATGAGCATGTCACTTCTTTTCTGCAGGTACCTGCGTTTTTTGCCATAGAAATGGTAAAAAATCACAGGGAACAACCCACGGCAAAACCGCAGGTACGTAATTACTGTGGTTTTTGCCCCGGGTGCGGTATTCTGCCAGAGGGTGGGGATTTATCTTAAGAAAAAGTTATTTTTCAGTGTGCACAGGGCCTTATAGACACAAAAAAGTAACATGTCTGATAGTGAGGCCACATAAAGATGAGAAACTTCTGGCTAATATGACTATGAATAAAGAGTCCGGGGCATCTACTCAATACCCCTCACTGCCAACTGGGTGTGGCTGTGGGCGTGGCCAAAATTTACTGCTGCGCGCACCGCATGCTTTATCCCTCTGTTTTTCAAAAGTTGGGAGGTTTGCACCAGACCTAGTGCTGCCTGTCATGGTGCTCCCTAATAGCAGAGGCCTATTAGCAGCATATACTCAGGACTGCACCAGGGAAGAGTACAGCGTGTGTGCTCCGTCCTGACCTCGGCCTGTGCACAGGGCAGTGCCGTGTGCTGTCACCTACAGGTGCAGGGCTGGCTGCCTGCCTACTGGTACACGTGACTGATCACATGGTCATGACATCATCAAAGGTCCTTGAGCTACTACCGGTAGGATCCTCCATGAGCTGTCAGCCAGACAGCAACGTCATCACACACGTGACCTTGCAATTCATTTCCCCACCTATTTACTCTACTAGTCCAGCTCCGCTTCTGATTGGCTGCAAGTTCTGCTGACAGCACCATCTCTAACTGGAGGCTCCCTACAGCTGAGGCTGCGCCGCGAGGCATTCTGGGTGTTGGAGTCTTGTCTAGCTGATATATATCTCAGAAGGATGAGCACTTGGGCTGTGTAAGGACTACAAGCCCCGTGAAGCTGTGCGGCGCCGCTCCTGGCTCCCTCCGGAGAGATGACTAGTGCAGCATGTTGTGCCGTGCTTTAGCTCCAGCTGAGTGCCTGCCCGGGGATCCCACAGAGTGAGCGGAGCGGGAGCAGAGCCCGGATCCTCTGCCTGATTCAGTGAGTCTTTTGTGCGCTCCCTTATGGCTCTCGTGGAGACTCCTCCAGTGGCGGCCACAGGTGTTGTGTGCTGACCTCAGGGGCGGTGAGGTGCGGTATCCGGGGCTGAGGGAGTTCTGTGGAGTGGTGGAGAGCCCAGGCACAGCCCACAGTCCGCTCCTGCCTTGCGGCTTTCTTACAAAAGTGATGTCATGGAGGGAAATGGGCAGAAGTTGTGGCTCCTATGGCGCAGACACATGGGCGCAGGCTGAATAACTGCTTCCACTCTCCACCTCTGTCTCAAGGGGGATAGAAAGCGGAACAGCTCTGTTACAGGGGTTGTCTGCTGGGACTTGTAGTCCTCCAGTGCCACTCTGATGGCTGTGTGATACCACAGTGGGAGCAGTCGTGATGCTTGGATAATCTCTTACTCCTATCTACTCACAAACCATGGGTAAATGGGTAAAAACTGTTCTATAAATACATACCCCAGAAGAAGCTGTGATGGCGAAACCACAGGTCACGCCGGAGCCTGCCACGCCATTAGGATGCCCTTCTTTGTATGGTTTTTTTTTTTTTTTTTTTTTTTTAGCACTATGCATGTATATGAATAAATAACCTCTTATCCAAGTGTGGCTTCTACTGCCCAGTGGTACTTTGCTCAATACACACCCAGGGCTATCAGGATGGGACTACAAACCCCAGCGGACTACCATTTTAACAGATCTGCTTTGGCGACCTGTGTGTGTGTGTGTGTATATATGTATGTATGTATGTAGCAAGTGGAAACCGCTCTTTAAAAAGACAGTTTGTGCCAAGTGAGCCGCAGCAGGACCACTGTAGTCCGATTGCACATTGTAAGTGACTGTAGATGTTCTTGTATTTTCTCTGTTGTTTCATTGTAATTTTTTAGCTTGATTTTAGGTGGGTTTTAGCTTCATTTAGGTGGGAAAAAGTGAATGCCGCTCTCTTTTGGCCATAACCTGGGGGTGACCCGTGTCTGCAGTTGTAAATTTCCTGCTGGAATGATTATCACAGGGCAGCCAGACCATGGAATTAGTACACACAATGGCCAGTGGAGGTGCTGTCTGCCACTGCCCTCAGAACACTTTACAGCAGCCTGTATTCTGCATGTATTGGAGGAGAACCATTCAGACTTCCCGTTTTTTAGAAGTGTCCTCTCTGAGGATCTGACTCTAATCTAATTTGGCTGAGCCTGAAAGTGCCTGTGGGTACCCTGCCCCTTAGATGATAATGGATGGCTCCAGCTATGGTGACACCAGTGCTGCATGCTTTTGCCAGTCTAGGTAGTCTGAGCACTTGCCCATTTTTGGACCGCCCATGGGGCACTGTCAGCAGGCCGCCCCCAGCAGCGCTGACAGTCTTTTTATATACATGCCCTGACCTGCCCCATTGTTACATAGTGGGCAGACTGTTAGGAGGGTGACGGGTTCTGCTGTACTCCTTTTTCTTTATTAGCCGTTCAGGTTAACGATTTTTGACTTCAGATTTCCATATGTTTTTTCTTCTAATTGGCCGTAGATGGGCTTCAGTAAGCGCAGAGCAGTGTTACCATTTACTGCTCATTTTAGAACATTGCATATAGTGTTCTACGCTGTTGGGTAAAGTGCCCTCAATGAGGTTTTGGTAACTTTTCAATATTGCATATTTTTGATGCACAAAAATTGCAACATGTCATTTTCATGACCATGACATACCAAAGAGACAAATCGCAGTGTTAAAAGCACAAAGTACATGTAAAAGAAAAGTGCAAGTAACTTAACGGTTGTCCACTACGTTATCATTGATGGTCTATCTTTAGGATAGGTCATTAAAGAAGTGGTTCACCCATAATATCGTTATAGCCAATAATAAAGATGTTGAGAAGCAAGGCTTCTCTCAAATACCTCGTGTTGCTGTTGCAGTCCGCTCTTCCCCCATCGTGTGACCTCTGATGTCCGGTGATGTCTCGTCAACTTCCTGTTCACCTCACATCCCTGCCGCCGACCCCAGCCTCCATGAGTGACTGGCCTGTGGGCTGAGTTTCACCGCTCGTCACAGGCCAGCATCGCTCCTGCTTGCAACGTTCTGCAGCGAAGGAGGAGTGAGCAGGGAGGTGCTGCGCTGTGACGAGCAGTGAAATTCCGCCCATTCACTCACGGAGATTGGTACCGGTTGTGGTCAGGTCAGGTGAACAGGAAGTTGACGTGACATCAATCGATTCCCCCGAGGTCACAGAGCCCAGGGGTCAGGTGATGGGGAAGAGTGGACCGCAAAAGTGACGCTCACAGGTACTAGTGGCAACACAAGGTATATGAGAGAAATCTTCTTTCTCAACATATCGTTGTGGCCAATAATGAGTATGGGTGAACCACCCCTTTAATGTCTAATCAGCCAAGGTCCGACATCCCACACCCCTACCAATCAGCTGTTCACAGTGCCAGTGCGCAGCAGGCACCTGGAAATGCTCCATTCTGGAGCTGCTCAGTCTTCTGATTATTGCCAAGGCGGGGTACTGCACAGCCGCCTCCCATTCAACACAATAGGAGACGGATGTGGAGTAACCGGCTACGACCACTATCCAAAGACGGGGCAGCTGCGGAACTGAGCATTTCTCTAGTCCCTTCCACGACAGCATAGGAGGTTGTCTCTCCACGCCCTAATTGGGACAGGAAGTTCAAGAGGTTTAAAAGGACCCTCCCACAGCCAGTGTCTTTCCTGTCCCCATGGGGCATGGAGAGGTTTTTATTTTTCTCCTATGCTGTGGTGGCCGGCGAACTACAGTATATATTTTTTTATTTTTTTTTCTTCTTCCCCTGTTACCTTAAGCCGGACAGCATCGGTCGGGCCTTCACCGCTCCTCCCTTGCTGTTCCCTCACGCTGTTGGGGACCGCTGCTCCAGCCTTCCGGAACCTCCTTAGGGGTGATGCAGGCTGTTGAGCTCCCCGGCCGGCGTCCTCCCTGAGCCGCCGGCCGCTTCCTGCATGCACGCTGCCGGAGCGATCCGGAAGTGCTCCCGGGGGCGGGACTTCCGGTCTTGCGGACTTCCGGTCGAGCGCTTCCGGTTTGCGGAGGCAGCGTGGAGGACACGCCGACGGTGACACGGCCTGTCCAGGACCGGATGCGGGAGGCGGGGAACGTTCACCGTCACTGGGGGGGCAGGCCCTTTTGCATAAGGGCTGCCACGAAGACATCAGATCATGGTAAGCAACCGTGCTCCCTGTCATGTCTTCCGCTGCAGCTGCATCTGCAGAACCCAGTGTGCCCCCTACTACTGTAAGTATGGAGGGGAATGGTCCCTTGGACATAGGTCTCATCAGATGATTTATGGCTCTCTGGTCTGTGTTTTCTAGGAGGACAAGGCCACCAAGAAAACTGACAAAAATGAAAAGTCAGAGAAGCCTGAGAAGTCAGAAAAAGCTGACAAGTCCGATAAGCCTGATAGACCTGACAGAGTGGAAAAAATTAAAAAATGTCCTATCTGTATAAAGAAGCTCCCTGCAGTATGGGATAAAAAGCTTTGCCAGCAATGTACGGACCAGATTATTAGGGCCGAACAACCGTCCCTGATAGACGAGTTGCGGTCCATGATGAAACAGGAGATTAGGGCCTCTCTGGCCTCCCTTCCTGCTCCTGGCCCTGCTCCTGGCCCTGCTCCTGGACCCTCTCCTCCAAAAAAGAGGAGACTCCAGTCGACCCCATCTGATCAGGAGGACGCTGATTCCACCTCTGAGGGTCCTGATGAAGGATTTCCCTCTGGGGGGTCTGACCAGTCCTTTCTGTTTCTCTCAGAAGAGTTGGGGGATCTTATTGGGGCAGTTCGGAGCACTATGGGATTAGAGGAAGTGCAGTCTCTTCCCTCAATCCAGGACGAAATGTTTGCTGGCCTGAAGTCAGTCAAACAGTTGGGATTCCCAGTTCATGCCAATGTTTTGGATATTGTCTCTCAGGAATGGGAATTTCCTGAGAGGCGGGTACGGAGTGACCTTAGACGCCGGTTTCCTCTGGAACCTTCTGGATTACATTGGGAGGTCCCAAGAGTAGACGTTCAGGTGGCTAGGGTAGCTAAGCAAACGGCTCTTCCCTTTGAAGATACTTCCCAACTGAAGGATCAGATGAATAGGAAGGTAGAGGGCCTGATGAAGCGATCCTGGGAGGCATCGTCTTCTTCTATTCAAGCTAACATTGCCTCCACCTGTGTATCCAGGTCCCTAATTAGGAAGGCTACCTGTTTTCTGGCAGATACCTCGGTGGAATCTGTCCGCCTGGCGGCCAGGACCTCGGTTCTTTCTAACTCTGCCCGACGTGCCCTCTGGCTTAAGGCCTGGAGCGGAGACTCCACCTCCAAAATGAGGCTTTGCTCCCTTCCGTTTAAAGGGGATTTAGTGTTTGGGCCTGCCCTGGATGATATTCTGGACAAGGCGACCGATCGTAAGGCCTTGCCCGATCCTAGACCTAACAGGAAGCGGTCCTTTCGTCCCTCGATGCCTCAGGCCTCCCAGCCCAGAGGGAAAGGGAAGGCAGGCAGGTGGAGCTATCCCAAAGGTAGAGGGAGAAACATCCTCATCCCTCCCCATCAGCAACGTCCTCAGCAGGACAAACAGTGACTCGGCCCGGGTGGGGGGACGACTCTCAGCGTTTCTTCCCCAGTGGCAGTCCATAACCACTTGCCAATGGGTTCTGAAGATCATCTCGGAAGGTCTCCTCATAGAATTCCTCTCCCCCCCTCGTCCGGGTCTCCAAGTCACTGCTCTGGCGTCGCAGGTTTCACAGGCTCTGTTGTACACAAAGATTATAGAGCTAGTGCACTCGGGGGTCGTTTCCCCAGTCCCGAGTCAGGAAGAAGGGGTAGGACACTACTCCCGCCTCTTCCTTGTCAAGAAGCCGTCCGGCGACGTCCGAATAATTATCAATTTAAAACGTCTAAACCGTCAGGTCAGGTACCGGCGGTTCAAGATGGAGTCAGTAAAATCAGCTATTCCCCTGATAGGTCTACACCACCAGATGGCATCTATAGATCTGAAAGACGCCTACTTCCATGTACCCGTCCATCCGGGGCACAGGCAATACCTCAGGTTTGCGGTGCTACACGGGGAGGTAGTACTTCATTTCCAATTCAATGTACTTCCCTTCGGGATCTCCTCGGCTCCACGGATCTTTTCCAAGATCATGGCAGAGGTGGTCGCCTTCATAAGATTGCAGGGTATCTGTCTGGTTCCATATTTGGACGACTTTCTTCTCATGGCTCCATCTGCTCCAACCCTCCGGAGCCATGTGGAAAGGTCTTTGGGAATCCTTCGGTCCCTGGGATGGATTCCCAATCTCAAAAAATCACAGTTAACCCCCTCCTCCACTCGGCAGTTTCTCGGAGTGCTGCTGGACTCCGACAGACAGGCATCTTTTCTCCCAGAGGGCCACAGGGTAACTCTGTTAGCCAAAATATCAAAGCTTCACAGACAGGCTCGCCCGACGCTTCGAGCGGCTATGTCAGCTCTGGGTTCCATGACGTCCTGCATTCCCTCAGTCAGGTGGGCTCAGGCCCATTCTCGGTGTCTCCAGGATCATATCCTGGCACATTGGGACAGACTCCCGTCATCCCTGAATAGACGGTTTCGCCTCTCGGGGTCCGTCTCCTCATCCCTTCTCTGGTGGCTGCGTCTCGCCAACCTGCAGGTGGGGGTTGCCTGGACTCAGAAACCCCTGGTTACACTGACCACAGATGCCAGCCTACGAGGATGGGGGGCAATGGTGGCAAATTCCCCATTTCAAGGGGTCTGGAGTCCTTACGTCAGCTCCCAATCCTCCAACTACAGGGAGCTCAGGGCAGTCAGGGAAGCCCTCCTTGCGGCTCAGGACCTCGTCCGGGACTCTCACGTCCTGGTGTATTCAGACAATGTCACAACAGTGGCACATCTCCGCCATCAGGGCAGTACACGCTCAGGCGCCCTGAAGTCAGTATCCTCCCGAATCTTTCAATGGGCAGAACGATCTCTGCTCTCCCTTTTCTGCGGTCCATCTGAAGGGCTCCCTAAATCTTCAGGCGGATTTCCTGAGTCGTCGGGATGTTCATCCAGGGGAATGGAGCCTGGATCAGGCGGTGTTCTGCTCTCTAGTGGCAAGGTGGGGTGCACCAGAGGTGGACCTCTTTGCCTCGGCAGGGAATCGCAAGGTCGCAACATATTTCTCCCTGAACCCACGGGACGAGGCGTTCGGGGTAGACGCTTTCTGCCACAGTTGGTCCTTTCGCCTCGCTTACGCGTTCCCCCCCCCCCCCCTCTTCCTCTTCTCGCAAGGGCCCTGAGGAAGATCAGAGACGAGGGGGTCCCAACTATACTGGTAGCCCCGCTGTGGCCCCGGAGGAGTTGGTACAGCCTGGTCATGACGCTAGGCATCGACGGCCCAGTCCTCTTAGGTTCGGACCCCAGCTTACTGTCACAGGGTCCGATTTTCCATCCGGCTCCCCAGAAACTCAACTTGGCTGCCTGGCTTCTGAGGCCCGGGCACTGAAGGCCCAAGGGCTTTCTGACAAAGTTGTGGCTACCCTACAGAAGAACCGTAAACCTGTGACTAATAGTATTTACAACAAAATCTGGAAGAGATTTTCCTCCTGGTGTGGTTCTCGGCCTCCTGACCCACTTCGGCCTAATATTGCGCAGATTCTGGACTTCCTCCAGAGTGGTTTGGACTTGGGTCTTAGGCCTAGCACCCTGAAAGTTCAGGTGTCAGCGCTCAGTGCAGTCTTTGACACGGCTCTGGCAGATCATCGTTGGATCCGTCGGTTCTTTGTGTCCGCTAGTAGACTCTGTCCACGTCAGAGGGTCCTGACGCCTCGCTGGGATCTCAATGTGGTCCTTACCGGACTATCTCAGTCTCCGTTTGAACCTCTGTGCTCTTGCAACATTCGTTCCCTTTCTCACAAGACTGCTTTTCTTGTGGCTATTACATCTGCTCGCAGAGTCGGAGAACTTCAGGCTTTGTCTGTTAGGGAACCTTACCTGACCATCAGAGATGACAGCATTGTTTTTCAGCTGGACCCTTCCTTCCTACCCAAGGTGGTTTCGGATTTTCACCGTTCGCAGTCCATCGTCCTGCCTTCCTTCTGTCAGAATCCTCGGACTCCGGGTGAGGAAGTGTTTCATTCTTTGGATGTCCGTCGGATAGTGTTGCACTACCTGGAGGTTACTGCTTCTTGGCGCCTTGATTCTAACCTGTTCATCCAGCCCTTTGGCCGCAATAAGGGCAAGAAGGTGGCTAAAAGTACCGTCGCCAACTGGATTGTGCGGGCAATTAGAGATGCACACCTCGCTCAGCATCTCTCTCCACCTACTGGATTCACGGCGCACTCCACCAGGGCTACCCCCCCCCCCCAAAAAAAAAACAAACTCTATGCTACCTTTTTTTTTTTTTTTTTTTTTTGTTTCACTTTGACTTTAACCTATCTGACTACACTACAGTTGAACCTTTTTTCTCCACGGATACCAGGTGGGCTTGGAGGAAGTATACAGGTCAGACATTTGACTTTTATAGACCTTGCACAGAAGAGGAGAATGTAATCTTTTAAGTTTTTATGCCCTTAAAGGCTTTGATTGCCTGGGCTAGCTTTGTATTTAATGCTCTTAACCCCTTAATGTGATGCACATTTTCGTTGCAAGTCACGTGCTGGATGTAATTGGAGCTGAGCCTGCTCCATTAGAGATGAGCGAACCTGAGGTTTAGTTTTCAAACTGAACACCAACTAAAAAATAGGGTTCAGAGTTCAGATGCTTTACGTGCGAACTTAAGTTGGGTGAGCAACGCTGTGCTGAGGTATGCTTAGTGCTCATCTATGTGCTAGCCGCTTAGTGTTTCAGCAGCGCACACTGTGGGTATCCTCAGCCTGATCGGATGTAGAGTGCAACAAAATGTTTTATGAAGACCAATCCGAGTCCGACGTAATCCAATAAGGGGGGTTCCCACGACAATCCATACTCGCTGTCCCAGTCAATGAAGAACAGCACGTTCTCCATTGGCTGGGAGAGCAGTGCAGTGATCTGAGCGAACATCAATAGCTCAGCACAGGTAACTGTAGGGCATGACTAGCGTTGACTTCAGAAGGTTAGCTAGGTACATTACCTGCAGTGATGTATGCCGCTGCACTCCTGACGTCGGTGCTTGTCACTGACTTTTATGCCTGCCGCGTTCTCGGATCACCTCTCGCAAGCTGCCCATGATGTCACCGCTAGTTACACTATCGGGCCGCCTGTGAGAGGTCATCTGATAACGCGGCGGGCATAGAAGTCAGCTGAGCTGCTGCTGACTTTAGCTCTAGTCTTTCCACGAAGAACTCTCCTCTCTGCAGCATAAATTAACTTTCTGCAGCGCCGGATGTCCATTTATGCTGTGAAGAAAATAAGCACAGTGGGCACGGGATTTCTAAAAATCCTTCCACTGCGATTTGTACTGTACAACGCAGCAAAAACACAGCGTCTAAAACGCTTAAAACCCTAATCGCGGGCACGCAGCCAAAAAAAGCTAGGATGGATGGATACAGGTGTCAAACACATATATAATGTCCTACCCCCCCCCCCCCCTACATAGTCTAAGCTGACACCCTTTAGTGACTTTTATGTGGCACTAAAGGGTTCTTAGCCTTGTATTTTGCCAAAAAAGAAATAATTAAAAAAAAAAAAAAACAAATGACATGGGGTCCCCCCATTTTTGATAGCCAGCTAGGGTAAAGCAGATGACTGTAGCCTGCAAACCACAGCTGTCAGCTTTACCTTGGTTGGTGATCCTATTTGGAGGTCACCCCCCAGGCTCTGTTTTTATAATAATTTATAAATAATAATAATTACAAAAAAAGTAGGGTCCCCCCACCCAAATTGGATCACCAGCCAAGGTAAAGCTGGCAGCTGTGGTCTGGTATTCTCAGGGTGGAAAGGTCCATAGTTATTGGCCCTTCTCGGCCTCAAAATGGCAAGCTACAGCCGCCCCAGAAGTGCCGCATCCTTTAGATGCACAAATCCTGGTGCTTCGCCCCAGCTCATCCCGATGCACTTTTGCGGTGGCAAACTGGGTAATAAATGGGGTTGATACCAGCTGTAAGATCACCTGGCATCAAGCCCAGCAGTTGTGATGTCACGGCATCTATCAGATACCCGACATCACAAACTGTCAGTACTGAAAAAAAAATTAGACAAAAAAAAATTTATTTAAAAAAACACTCCCCAAAACATTCTCTTTCACCAATTTTATTGTAAGGAAAAAAAATCCGGTCCCCAGTAATCCAATAAGGGGGTCCCACGACGACTCTTGACCTTCTAGAATATGGGGGGCACACTCAGAGAATGTATCCCCCATTTTCTAGGAGTGCAGACCCTCCATGTGAGGAGTGTGGGTGCAATGAATCTGCACCTACCCTCCCCGGGTCACAGCAGCAATGTGCTGAGCAACCAGCGCAGCTCACACTGAACACAAGAAGCTGAGCAGACAGCCGCGCTCTGCGCATGTGGCAGCGTCTATTGAGAAGGAGGGACCGTGGGGGATCAGAGCTGCACAAGTTTATAAACTGCAGATCAGAGTAAGTACCCTATTCTGCCGCCGTTTATCTCCGTAAGGCTGTTGTAATGGGGTTAAATGTTTTTTATTTTTAAATTTTATTGTATTTACTAGTCCCCTTAGGGGACTTGAAGCTTTGATCTTCTGATCGCCTGTGCTTTATTGAGCAAGGCATCAGCACTGCTCAGTATAGCACAAATGACAATCTTCTATGAGTCACAGGAGGATAGTCGTAAGACACAGGGGTCATCAGCTGACCCCTGACATGACAACTTATCAGGGAATGAAAAGATTCCCACCTGCACATGTTAAATACTGTTGTCCATTTCTGACAGTGGGAATGAACTGGTTAATGCCCACGGGCAGATCTCTGATCCACCCGCGGCTGTTAGAAGCACATGACAATTGATTGTCAGCCATCATATTCGGAGAAAATGAGCTCAACGAGAGAGTCCGCATCAAAGGTAGGGACACGACCCTTGACGTAAATGTGTGTCAAAGATTAAGAAGGAGTTAATGTGTGTCTTTGTACTGTAATGTGTTTACCTGTTTGGCCAACATAGCCATTTTTTAGAATTCTTTAAACAAAAGTTGTATTATTAGGACCCAATATTTCTGCTATAGCACTTGTGATATCTATTTGGGATTTGTTTTTAGTTTGTCCCTGGATGCTTGACTTATGTATTTACAGTGCTGGCCAAATGTATTGTCACCCCTGCAATTCTGTCAGATAATACTCACTCTTTCTTCTTGAAAATGATTGCAATCACAAATTCTTTGGTATTATCTTCATTTCATTTGTCTTCAGTGAAAAAAAATAAAAAATTGTCATAAAGCCAAATTGGATATAATTCCACACCAAACATAAAAAAGGGGGTGGACAAAAGTATTGGCACTGTTTGAAAAATCATGTGATGCTTCTCTGATTTGTGTGATTAACAGCACCTGTAACTTACCTGTGTGGCACCTAACAGGTCCATCTCCAAAGACCTGAAAGTTCCTGTGTCTATGGTGCGCAGTGTCATCAAGAAGTTTAAAGCCCATGGCACTGTGGCTAACCTCCCTAGATGTGGAAGGAAAAGAAAAATTGACGAGACATTTCAACGCAAGATTGTGCTGATGGTGGATAAAGAACCTCGACTAACATCCAAACAAGTTCAAGCTGCCCTGCAGTCCGAGGATACAACAGTGTCAACCCGCACTATCCGTCGGCGTCTGAATGAAAAGGGACTGTATGGTAGGATACCCAGGAAGACCCCACTTCTTACCCCGAGACATAAAAAAGCCAGGCTGGAGTTTGCAAAAACTTAACTAAAACGTTTTGGAAGAATGTTCTCTGGTCAGATGAGACAAAAGTAGAGCTTTTTGGGAAAAGCAATCAACATAGAGTTTACAGGAAAAAAAGGCATTCAAAGAAAAGAACACGGTCCCTACAGTCAAACATGGCGGAGGTTCCCTGATGTTTTGGGGTTGCTTTGCTGCCTCTGGCACTGGACTGTTTGACCGTGTGTATGGCATTATGAAGTCTGAAGACTACCAACAAATTTTGCAGCATAATGTAGGGCCCAGTGTGAGAAAGCTGGGTCTCCCTCAGAGGTCATGGGTCTTCCAGCAGAACAATGACCCAAAACACACTTCAAAAAGCACTAGAAAATGGTTTGAGAGAAAGCACTGGAGACTACTAAAGTGGCCAGCAATGAGTCCAGACCTGAATCCCATAGAACACCTGTGGAGAGATCTCAAAATGGCAGTTTGGAGAAGGCACCCCTCAAATCTCAGGGACCTGGAGCAGTTTGCCAAAGAAGAATGGTCTAAAATTCCAGCAGAGCCTTGGAAGAAACTCATTGATGGTTACTGGAAGCGGTTGTTCGCAGTTATTTTGGCTAAAGGTTGTGCAACCAAGTATTAGGCTAAGGGGTGCTTCACACACAGCGAGCTCGCTGCCGAGATCGCTGCTGAGTCACGCTTTTTGTGACGCAGCAGTGACCTCATTAGCGATCTCGCTGTGTGTGACACTGAGCAGCGATCTGGCCCCTGCTGCGAGATCGCTGCTCGTTACACACAGCCCTGGTTCGTTTTCTTCAAAGCCGCTCTCCTGCTGTGACACACAGATCGCTGTGTGTGACAGCAAGAGAGCGACAAATGAAGCGAGCAGGGAGCAGGAGCCGGCGTCTGACAGCTGAGGTAAGCTGTATCCAAGATAAACATCGGGTAACCAAGGTGGTTACCCGATATTTACCTTAGTTACCAGCATCTGCAGCTCTCACGCTGCCTGTGCTGCCGGCTCCGGCTCTCTGCACATGTAGCTGCTGTACACATCGGGTTAATTAACCCGATGTGTACAGCAGCTAGGAGAGCAAGGAGCCAGCGCTAAGCAGTGTGCGCGGCTCCCTGCTCTCTGCACATGTAGCTGCATTACACATCGGGTTAATTAACCCGATGTGTACTGTAGCTATGGTAGGAGAGCAAGGAGCCAGCGCTCAGTGTGCGCGGCTCCCTGCTCCCTGCACACACAGCTGTGCGCTGGTAACTAATGTAAACATCGGGTAACCATACCCGATGTTTACCTTAGTTACCAGTCTCCGCAGCTTCCAGACGGCAGCTCCGTGCAAGCGCAGCGTCGCTTGCACGTCGCTGCTGGCTGGGGGCTGTTCACTGGTCGCTGGTGAGATCTGCCTGTTTGACAGCTCACCAGCGACCATGTAGCGATGCAGCAGCGATCCTGACCAGGTCAGATCGCTGCTGCATCGCTAAGTGTGAAGGTACCCTAAAGGTACTGTCACACATAACGAGATCGCTAGCGAGATCGCAGCTGAGTCACCGTTTTGGTGACGCAGTTGCGATCCCGTTAGCGATCTCGTTATGTGTGACACTTACCAGCGATCAGGCCCCTGCTGTGAGATCTCTAGTCGTTGCAGAATGGTCCAGGTCATTTTCTTCAAAGGCGATGTCCTGCTGGGCAGGACACATCGCTGTGTTTGACACTGTGTAACAGGATAACAATGACTGCTGAGATCGTTATACAGGTCGCTACTGCGATCTGTATTGTTCTGCATCGCTGGTAAGATCTCACTGTGTGACATCTCACCTGCAACCTCCCAGCGACTTACCTGCGATCCCTATCAGGTCGCATCGTTTTTGGGATCGCAGGTAAGTCGTTATGTGTGAAGGTACCTTAAGGGTGCCAATACTTTTGTCTGGCCCATTTTTGGAGTTTTGTGTGAAATGATCAATTATTTTGATTTTTGTTTCATTCTCTTTTGTGTTTTTCTTTGGTATTATCTTCATTTATTTTGCTTACAAAGAATTTGTGATTACAATCATTTTCAAGAAGAAACTGAGTATTATCTGACAGAATTGCAGGGGTGCCAATACTTTTGGCCAGCACTGTACCTACAAATAAGTGTCTTATAGGGTCTAACCACAGACTTGTAACGCTCCCATAGAACTTCTAATTGAGTACCTTTTTGAAATTTTGTGTTTTGTCAATATATTTCTAATTCAAAATAGAAAATAAAAGTATTCTGTATTTGTGGCCTTGCACAAGTTCTGGAATGGTTGAGGGGCTTTTCTGTGTAATTTACTGATTAACTTCTCCATTAAGGTACCGTCACACATAACGAGATCGCTAGCGAGATCGCAGCTGAGTCACCGTTTGGTGACGCAGTAGCGATCCCGTTAGCGATCTCGTTATGTGTGACACCTACCAGCGATCAGGCCCCTGCTGTGAGGTCGCCGGTCGTTGCAGAATGGTCCAGGCCATTTTCTTCAAAGGCGATGTCCTGCTGGGCAGGACACATCGCTGTGTTTAACACTGTGTGACAGGATCACAGTGACTGCTGAGATCGTTATACAGGTCGCTACTGCGATCTGTATTGTTCCTGCATCGCTGGTAAGATCTCACTGTGTGACATCTCACCTGCGATCTCCTAGCGACTTACCTGCGATCCCTATCAGGTCGCATCGTTTTCGGGATCGCAGGTAAGTCGTTATGTGTGAAGGTACCTCTACATTTATTTCTCTTATCTCAAGAGCTTAATCAATGTGGCAGAAAAAACGTCTTTTGTGAATTGAATTATATGGTACTTGTGTTTGATAAGTCTGACACCTTGTCCAACAAAGAAGCTTGGCTTATCAGAAATGGGTTCTGGTCTACCTCGCACCAAATTTCTTAAACAAAATATCTGTGCTCAATAAGAAAATAAGGAGTTGGCAGAACAAAGACACAATTGGATAACCTGGTCAGGACTTGTTAATGTCAGTTTTTCTTCATCGTGAAACCAGATCAATATTAAAACTAACATGACTAACAAGACCTCAGACTTTCCTGCCCCCACCTAGTTGGTTTTCACATGACTTGACCTATCAACGGTGGTTTTGTTATTTTAAAGGACAACTTTTATTTATTTTTTTTTTTGTTGTTGTCAATGACTACCATAAGTGTTCTGAGCATGATATAAATGCTATTATCACAAAATGTAATCTCTGAAACACATCAAGTGTCTGTACATTTGTATCTCTGTGGACTATTGTCATTCATGATGATAAAAGCTAGATTGTTTTTATAAGGCAGACTGAGTGCTGGTCTTTCTTGCCTTGCCTTTGATCTCTGCATCGGAGGATGAAGATTTTCGAGTTTAGTGAGCTGTAATTTATCTACAAATGTTGTAATGTTCTACATAAATCTCACTTGTACTAGTCTCAAACACCTAAGGCTATGTGTGCTCGCTGCGTTTTTTTGACGCTGCGTTTTTGTGCGTTTTTGGCCTCTATACACACCCGCGTCAAAAAAACGCATCAAAACGCATGCGTTTTACCGCGATTTGATGCGTTTTTTGCTGCGTTTTTGATCTCTGCGTTTTTCTGCGGTTTTCCAATGCATTGCATGGGGGGGAAAACAGAAAAACACAGGAAAGAATTGACATCTCCATTTTTTTTTTTTTTTTTCTTTTTTTAAGCTTAAAAACGCAACTTAAAAAAACAGTTGTGTGCGGACAGCAAAAATGAAAACTCATACTTTGCTGGGGAAACAAAGTAATGCAGTTTTGAGGCCAAAAACGCACCCGAAAAACGCACTCTGCGCACATAGCCTAAATGCTTTTCTTTATTCTCGTAGCTTTAGGCTATGTGTGCACGTTGCATCTTTTTCTGACCACAAAGTGTTTTGGTGCGTTTTTGGCTGCATTTTGCTGAGTTTTTGTTCACTGCGTTTTGCGGCGTTTTTCCAATGCATTGCATGGGTGGAAAAATGCAGAAAAGAATTGACATGTTGCTTTTTTTTTTTTTTTTTATTTTTTTTTTCCCCCACCTCAAACGCAGCTAAAAAAAAATCCTGTGCTGACAGCAAAAATGAAAACTCATAGACTTTGCTGGGGAAGCAAAGTTATGCAGTTTTCTGACCAAAAAACGTGCAAAAACGCAGCGTGTGCACATAGATTGAGGTGCCGTGTGTGGTCCTAAACTGCATGTATGACCTTCCCCAGCAAAGTCTGAGAAATCCAAAAGGCTACGCACGCGTTGCTTCTTTATTGCCTGCAGTTTTGGTTGCGGAAAAAAGTTTTAGCATGCCACTTCTGTTCTGCGTTTTTCCATTGAATATAGTGAAAAAACATATGGGCAAAAGCAGCATGTGGATTTTTTTCGGTCAGAGGGTGCGTGTTTTGCTCAAGAAACAAAACTTCTGTGTGCGCACGTACCATTAAACCTTCTTTCTTCAAGAAATGAGGATGGCTTCCTGGGGCAATTACGGTATATACTGATGGTGTTATTAGACAGGAGGTTTTTTTATTTAATTTCTTTACCATAAGTTTTCGCTCATCAATCGCTATCACGTTGTACAAGCTCCTTAAAAAAACAGCAAATGTTACCTCAAAAGATTACTGTTGCGATTTGAAGAAAAGTCGCTAGTCGTTAAAGCATGATTACAGCTTTTAGCGACTTATTACACTAAAATTTTATGCCGACCGACAAGTGATGATTTTTCAGCAAGTTGAAAGATCTGGTTTCTTGAGACTCAAACGATATTATGATCGCTAGTAGCGATTACACATTGCAATATCGTTCTGAAGAAAATATCTGCAATTTTACGCTCAGTTTTTGTCCCATGTCTTAAGGCCTTAAAGAGAACCAAACGGCAGGATTTTCATATATAAAGTAAAGCCAGTGCTATACTGTCGCTAGGATGCTGAATGTAACCATACCTTTTGTTCTGAGATTGGATGTTTTTATTTTAAAAAATATGTGCAAGTAAAGTTCCAGCAACGCACTGCTATTTGACAGGTGCAACAGGGGCAGGAAAATGTGGGTTGGGATTTGCTATCTATTCCCGCCCCTATTTTCCTGCCTGGCCTTCCTCTCCCTGTCGCCATCATAGACATTAATTCCGACACCTGCGCAGTATCATTTATAAGTATTGCAGAAAACTAAGATGACGTGTGAGTCGCCACCTGTGCATAGCGCCATGTTTGTGAAGACTGTCTTCCTGCATCGGACCATCGTGTGTACTATGCAAAGGCAGCACATGTTTGCTTAGATATCTTATATTTCCCAGGAGAACTACAAGATTATCTCAAGATATTACTGGTGCCTACCTCTACTTTACATGACATGTTTTCCTTTCACAGCTGCTATATGCTGGGGCTGTGCATGTACCATTAGCTCATATACACCCGGCTGAAATTCTCAAGTATCCACCCTTTTTGGGTTGCTGCTTTTGATTTGCATGAGATCAACCTGAGATATGAATGTCATTGTGCAATATTCTTATCTCGCTTAATAAAAAAAAAATTCCAGACTTGGGTATTTCCATGGTTGAACTTAACCATATTTATAAAAGGGAAGAACGTTCTTGTTAATCTTTAGAGAAACTCCAGGTCTAAATCCATGTCTAACCTGTATTGAAAGGGAGTTGATCACCTCTAAAATGCAAACTGAACTAATGTAGGTAACTTGGCCCCTATAAATAATAATAATTTTACCAGTGTACATTTCTCTGTAATTTAATTTGAAAACTTATAGAGCATAAGTGGGCTTTGGTGCACCCCCCCCCCCTTATTTGCGTACACTTTTTTTTTTTTGTGTGTGTGTTTTTAAAGGGACATCAAAATGGAGGATGCCAGAAACAAACAGCTGAAGACTCAGTTCTTTTTAAGCAATTTTTATAGAGACCTGTTAATTCTTCGGGTGACAGAAGCAAGCTACTCTAGCAGATGCCATCTACTCTATAAAACAATTTTCATAGTATAGAGTGAAAGTCATCTGCAGCGGTTTTCCAACAAGAACAGCAGCGCCACCAGTTTAGTTGCTTCAGGAACACATCCGTCAGTGTCTTCCTGAAGTGGCTTTGCATGGAAAAACTTGGGCATCTTTGCCAGTGTCAAAAATATGCCATGATCACATGGCTTTGAGGAGAACCTTTCACTAGTTTGAGTATTGTAAACTGGCCACATCTTGGAATAGTGGTTGCAGAGCTGAACACATAATAGCATTTAATTTCTCGTCACTGTTGCATAGATATTAGCTTGTTTAAATTTAGGTTATAAGTTCTGATTCCATTTGGGAGTTGTAAGAGATTGGTCTGTCAGAGCTTGTTCCTTGGTAACAGTCATGCAGGGGATATTGTTAAGCACGAGGCATCATGCAAGGGATAAAAAAAAAACACATGCCCTCATCTTTGCAGCAATAGTGCAGTATAGAGCAGAGCTGAATGTGATTACAAACACTTCCAGATCTCCTCCTCACAGCAGTCAGTGTGGGGAAGAGGGAGGATAATACCACAGCGCTGCGTGCCATTACAAATACATCTGCATCTCTCCTCTCCCAGGGATGTCAGCTCTACCTTTCCCTCCACATTTATGCTGTCCTGAGAGCTGAAAGTGTTTAATCACAGTGGGCTCTGCTGCATCCCCCTTTCCACACACAGACTGCATTGAGAGAAGATCTGAAAGTGTAATCACACTCAAGTCTGCTATATTCTTCCTCGCCCTACACTGCCATGCGAGGATATTTGGATGTGTTTGTGAATGTAAGGACACAATTGGTTTACACATCGTTCTCTCAGCCATTTCCCTACATGACGACGACTTCCATATGATTGGTAAAAGTCATGCATGGGACCAAAGCGACTGCTCCCAGAGAGGAATATCTTTTATTGCACAGGTGGTGCACCTTATGATAAATAGCTTTACTTTGCAGTGATTAGTTGATAAAGTGTACTGCTTGCTCCAAACTAATGATTGACCATAAAGAGCATTTTTTAGAAAAGTGTTTGAAGTGTTAATTTATACTTAACTGATTATACATGACTCTTCTGTATCTCCAGGCCAATCACAAATGACCTAATTTTCCAACTTCCATTAAAGTTCAGCAGATGTGTTACCAAATTCAAACCATTCCTGCCTGACTAGGCTCAATGGGGCTTGTATATGAAGGCTTTTATGACAAAAAAGTAGGACAGAAGACTTGGGGTATGTGCCCACGATCAGGACTCGCTGCGTCTTGGACGGAGAGGGTCCGCGAGTCTCCTCCACAGGAGACCACAGCTGCTCGTACCCACAATTGGGGTTCAATGCACTGCGGTATGTTAGCAGTGTCAAAACACTTTTTTCTAGGTGTTTGATTTAGTAGATTTTCTCAGTTGGGTAGTAAAGGTGTTCCTACCACTTTATATACATGAGCAGTGTGTGGAACATCTATGTAATGTAGAAATTGCAGTCCAACTCCTGGACGGATTCTAAAATAAGTTCTTCAAAACTGGAAAATGGAGGAGTATGAATACATTGTTACAAAAGTAAATCCAGGGTAGCTTTTTCATATTCGGCTATGTAATGGTTGCAGAGAATCCATTAACAAATATAAAAATCTAGTACGTTACTGATAAGCCATTACTTTACAGTTGGTGGGGCCTGACCTCTTGGACCCTCAGAGGTGCTGGGAGTGAAGTGGCGGCAGCTCTAGTTTAGTGCTGCATTCCCTTCTGTTTCCAGCTTGGTGGATCTTCTCCTTGCCCTATTCACTTGACTGTGGCTGTGCCGCATAGTCTAGTGCTGTACCAGCATTTTAATGAAGCCAAAGTAAAGGGGCCATTTTAAGAAAAGAATAACTCTATAATTATTGAATTTTTTTTTTTTTTTTTTTTTTTTCATTGACTGTTCAAAGGAGAGACTAAAATTTAGATACTATTTTAAATGCTGCTTAGTACCTTTTGTATGCTACATAAGATGTTCCCTTTTATACAAATGTTTGAGAAACGAATTTTGTATATTTTACAATGCCCAATATACTTTTTGCCAGTGAGGGAGGAGGGGGGGAGGAGGGTGTAAGTATTCAAATGGACAACATGAATGGTCGGGAAATTTACTGGCAGCCACTCAGTAGCTGTTCTTATCTGCTGTGTATTGTATTCAAGTTTGTTCTATGTAATAATGCTATCTATTAACTGGAGGATTTATGGCTCCTGTAGGCTCACCTGAAACTTGAAGCTGCTGGTTGAAGCAGACATCTGTTTTGCAATGCAGGACGGCCAACCGCAAGAGGTAAGGTGGTCCAATTATTGTAGCATTCTCTAATACGCTCACATCACAGATGAACCCATCTTCAGATGTCCTGACTTGGTAGTTTGTCACCTGTGCTGTGTGAAGGGAGCTGGCTGAATGCTCAATTCACTAACTAAGCCAATATCCACCCCCCACCCCCTTCTTCTTCTTTTTTTTTTTTTTTTTTTTTTTTTTTTTATTACAAATCTTTTGTACATCCTTTAGTTCATCAATGGTCTATTATCTCCAGTAGTGGCTGGATGTACACATTGAGCAGTTCTGCTACATGGTTTCAAAGTGTAGCGTAAGTTGAGAACTGCAGATCAGGTGATCTGTGGGGATGCCAGTTGTCAGACCCCCCACTAGTGTGATATTGACAACGTATCCTATGCACAAGTCCTTAAATATGCACCCAGAACCACGAGCAGTTCTTGGTGAATATCGCTCATCCCTGCTCAACCGTCCCTGTATACACTAGCATAGATACAGATCTTCACAAAAAATATTTCTAAAGATCTTTTATCTTATGATAATGAGCGTGGGGACTAGTCCCAAGGGCGTTATATGCCTCAACTAGTTTGCCCTCTTAGCATGGTAGTATGCCTATGCTATTCAGTGATGCAGCGTCACCAGCGGTGCTGCACATACATGTGTTTGCTGTCAAAGCTTCTGAGTGCTGGTCACTTCCAGTCATGCGCAGTGGACCTCTCTGAAGCCGGGATACGTACACCCGGCTTCATACGGCGCATGACTGGAAGTGCCTGGCATTCAGAAGCACAGTCGCAGCGAACACGGGTACGTGTGTCACCGCTGGGGACGCTACATAGAATAGCTTGTTAGTTACGCCCCTGTGGGTGTATGGTTTGCCAAGAATGTGGACTAGTTCGGAGATGACGCCCTTGGGAACAAGTGCCCTCGCTCTTTAGCATAAGATAAAAGATCTTAAGAAATACTTCTAAAGATCTTTATGCTGGTGTATATAGGGACGGTTAAGCAGGGATTAGAGATATGCACCCAGAACTGCCCTTGGTTCGGAGTCCACATTGCACCTGACAGGTTCCCTTTTAATGTCCTGATCAGAGAAACCCTTTTAACTAAAGAAGATTGCTGTCTTTTGTATCTGTCTATTGTTATAGTAGCTTTAACAAATTGGCTAATGAAGGTCTACTGACCAAAAATGTTCTCAAATATCTAAATTGTGTTGAAAACTTTTCCTTTTGAATCAATTCCTAACATTTAGTATATCACAAGTGAGTACACCCCACATTTTAGTAAATATTTTTATCTTTTCATGGGACAACACTGAGATATGACACTTTGATACAATATAAAGTAGTCAGTGTACAGCTTGTATAACAGTGTAAATTTGATGTGCCCTCTAAATAACTTAAAAACACAGCCACTAATGTCTAAACCACTTGCAACAAAAGTAAGAACACCCCTAAGGGAATATGGCTAAACTGTGCCCAATTAGCAATATTCCCTCCCCATTGTCATGTGACTCATTAGTGTTACAAGGTCTCAAGTGTGAATGGGGAGCATGTGTGTTATATTTGGTGTTATCGCTCACACACTCTCTCATACTAGGCACTGGAAGTTCAACATGGCATGGCAAAGAATTAACTGAGCTGCAGCATGGTGGCTAAGACCATACAGTGGTTTAACCAGACAGGTTCCAATAAAAACAGACCTTGCCATGGTCGGCCAAAGATGTTGAGTGCACGTATTCAGCCTCATATACAGAGGGTTGTTTTTTTGTTTTGTGTTTTTTTTTTTTTTTTTGTTTTTTTTTTTTTTGTTTTTTTTTATAAATGGATGTATGAGTTTTACCAGCATTGCTGCAAAGGATAAAGGGGTGAGGGTCAACCTGTCAGTGCTGAGAAAGCACGCTGCATCAAATTGGTCTGACATGCATCCTACTCTCTCCCGCCTCATGCATCCTGCTCTCTTCTGCCTCTTTACCGCGTATTTTAACAGGATCCACCTGACTCCCAAGTTTTGCCTCTCTGCTATATCTTTTTGCCCACAGGGCTTCAATATTGGATGACACATACTCTTCTGTTTTTAGAACTGGGAAGGAGAAGCGGTGTGATACATTTATAGGTGTCAGATATCAATGTCAAGTAGTCTTTTATGTTTCTAGACTTGAAATTCCGCTAAGTTCTCATATTATACACACCTACACTACACCCAAAAAGTTAGGGCTATTTGGCTTTCGGGTGAAATTTAGCTAAAATGTTCATGCTACAATATTTTATCATGACAGTAGGGCATTTAAGTAGAAGCATGCAATGTTGATTTCCTAATCTCAAACAATTTATTGAAACAAAAGCCAACAGTGGTTAGTATACCCCCAAAAAATGACAATGTCTCAATAATTTGTCTTGTGGACTTGAGCACCAATTACAGCTTGACATTTCATGCTGTTCACAAGTCAAGTTGTCTGCTGAGGCATGGCATCCTCTTCTTGAAGATCGGCCTTTGTTATTGGTTCTGGGGTAGAGAGTTCCAAGCCTCTACACGGCGACTCAAGCTGATTCCATAGGTTTTCTATAGAATTCAGGTCTGGAGAAAGTGCAGACCACTCCACTTGGGCTACGCCAGTCTCCAGTAGCTGTTCCCTAACTATGCTCCAGCTCATCTGGTCGCATTGTTGTCAATGAAGATTAAATTAGTCCTGTGTTGCTTGTACTGAGGCACAATGACTGTATTAATAATTTTTTTTCTTTTTTTTTTTTTTTTCCAAGTAATAGGGGCTTGTCATTGTACTATTCACAAAGTGTAGGGCAGTTCTGTATTGACTAGACACATCTGCCCATAATATAACACCATCACAAAAGGCTCTTCTAGTGACAACAGTGGCTGATGCACAGCACTCTCCTTGACGTTTTCAACATCGTTAGCTGAATATCCTGCTTGAAGCCTTGCGATGGCGATGTACTGCTTAACAATTGTTAGGTGTCGTCTTGGGGTACCTTCACACTTTAGCGATGCAGCAGCGATCCGACCTGGTCAGGATCGCTGCTGCATCGCTACATGGTCGCTGGTGAGCTGTCAAACAGGCAGATCTCACCAGTGACCAGCCCCCAGCCAGCAGCGACGTGCAAGCGACGCTGTGCTTGCACGGAGCCGGCGTCTGGAAGCTGCGGACACTGGTAACTAAGGTAAACATCGGGTATGATTACCCTATGTTTACCTTAGTTACCAGCTCACACCGCTTAACTTAGCGGGAGCAGGAGCCGGCGCTGGCAGCGTGAGAGCTGCGGAGGCTGGTAACGAAGGTAAATATCGGGTAACCACCTTGGTTACCCGATGTTTACCTTGGTTACAGCTTACCGCAGGCTGTCAGACGCCGGCTCCTGCTCCCTGGACATTCAGGATTGTTGCTCTCTCGCTGTCACACACAGTGATGTGTGCTTATCAGAGGGAGAGCAACAATAAAAAAAACGAACCAGGGCTGTGTGTAACGAGCAGCGATCTCACAGCAGGGGCCAGATCGCTGCTCAGTGTCACACACAGCGAGATCGCTAATGAGGTCACAAAAACCGTGACTCAGCAGCGATCTCAGTAGCGATCTCGCTGTGTGTGAAGCACCCCTTAGTCTCATGATGTCAAAATGTGAACAGCTAATTTTCTAATTGAACCTTGAAATTTAGGGTTACATAAAGTTCAGCTGATAAGTTTAGAATGCATTTTAGTATCATCCTGAAACTTCGCTTGAAAGCCAAACATCCCAAACTTGTTAGTAGTGTGTTTTTAATAAATGTGACTGTTTTCCATTTTGTACATGACCCAGCTTTTTGCAGTTTTGTGGCCGGGAGGATTTTAATGTGATAAGTGGTTTATTCTGAAGCAGTATCTTGGGTTTTCCGCATTTATGAAATCTAACTGTATACAATCAAGTTGTTGTTGCTGTAATTATACGGACCTCCACAAGCGTTACCATATCATTTTTTACCCCAGAGAAATATATACAAATAAAACCTGAGCAACAATAGCTATTACTTTACAAAATTCTCCCTACCCCCACCCCCACCCCTACCCCAACTCCATTTCTAGTAGATTGTGATCATTGGTGTCATGACAAAAAAAAACAAACCTAAAGAAACATATGTTGATCATGAGTATTGCTTTCATCAGGTTGGTGCCCAGATGGCAGCGTCTGAAACAGCGGATGATGGACCAAGTGATTCATCGGATTTGCCTCACAATATCTGTCAGTATACAGTAGGATTCACAAGCCATTATGTTTTTCTAGTTTTCTTTGTTTCCTTTGCTTCCATTACCACGGGGGTTAATTACTTGCTGATTTCTTCAATTTTTAGCAGATGTAATTGGCCAGTTGAGTGGGACTTGGTAAAAGAAAATGTGTCCCAAGCTTCACAGTAAATGGTCTGCCCAATTGTTCGGCTAGTAGCAATTTGGCCAGCTCTCACACAGGGGCTATCGTTCTGTGAGTGCATTCGTCAGACGTATCTCTGGAAGTACGATAGGCAGTCTGAAATTGGATATATAGGATAGATCTATTCCCCACAATGAATTGTCCTGGGCTCCCATACACATCATACCTACTGCCAAACCAGTCTATTTGTGGGTTTGGCTGATATTGGTCTGTGTTTGGTGGGGGAGGCTATGCTGTAGGCACAGCTTTGGGGAAGTGCTTGTGCCTACATTAATCTAAAGCTAAAAGATTGTGATGAGCAGGAGGAGGAATGGCTGATCTGGCATATAGAAAGGGCCAGAACAACTTATTTTGGTGCCCCATGCAGATTGTATTTCTAATCTTGCATCAATTGGGTGTTTTAATGTAGTTTTCAATCAGTAATCATATTGCTGCAGCTTATGTAAGAGAAGACAGCCCTGATCAGATGTAGTTAGAGTAATTATTTTTATATATATATAATATATATATATATATATATATATATATATATATATATATATATATATATATATATTTAATAAATATATATATATATATTTAATAAATATATATATATATATTTAATAAATATATATATATATATTTAATAAATATATATATATATATATTTAATAAATATATAAATATATATATATATATTTATTATATATATATATATATATATTTATTATATATATATATATATATATTTATTAAATATATATATATATATATATAATAAATATATATATATATATATATAATAAATATATATATATATATTTAATAAATATATATATATATATATATAATAAATATATATATATAATATATATATATATATATATATATATATATTTAATAAATATATATATATATTTAATAAATATATATATATATTTAATAAATATATATATATATTTAATAAATATATATATATATATTTAATAAATATATATATATATTTAATAAATATATATATATATATTTAATAAATATATATATATATTTATTTCCAGTAACTTGAAGGAGACATCTTCATATTGACACTGAGGCAAGATAGGTGTTTAGTATCTATCTCTAGCATTCACTGCTGTCTAAAAATGCATGCAAATCTGCAATCCTATTCAGACCTGCATTTTACAGAGGTTTAACTGACTTCATTTAAGTCAGTGGGTGGAAAAAAAAGACTGCAAATCTGTAAGTCACAAATAAGCAACATTTACATGACCCTTCAGGATTCTCATTGACTTTGTCACAATCCTGAAAGGAATCATGAAGCTAACAAATCTGCACTAGAGTTGAGCGAGTACCTAACTATTTGTACTCACTATACTCATAACGAGTACTGTCTAATACTCATATATTCATTCCGAATAGCATGTGCAATGCAAGTCAATGGGGAATACTCGCAATGTAACAAGTAACCGGAATGTCGTACTATTCGTGCGAGTAGCAAATGTGGAATTCGGGTTACTCATTACTTTGCGCGTTTTTGTCCCCATTGACTTGCATTGCACACACTATTCTGAACGAATACGCGAGTATTAGACAGTACTTGTTATGAGTATAGCGAGTATGAATACTTAGATACTCGCTCAACTCTTAATCTGCACTAAAAAAAAACAAAACACACAAGCGATTTTTAAAAAAGCAAACCTGTGAAAACTGCTATAAAGAATAGAAAAAATTGTTTAAAAGAACAGAGAGTCCTCAGTGGTTGATACCTTTTAATGGCTAACTGAAAAGATGGTAATAATTGCAAGCTTTCGAGACTACTCAGGTCTCTTCATCAGGCATGGTATAACACAAAATCTGAAGAGTCACATATTTATACACAACAGGACTATAAGAGGTATCAACCACTGAGGACTCTCTGTTCTTTTAAACAATTTTTTTTATCTCTACTGGCTAACACGGTACAAAGATATATTTTACTTGTATAAAGAATAGGTAATTTTCAGATGAAACATTCACTTTAAGCTTTTTCATTAATCTATTAAGGGGGTGAGATGCACTAGAATTTTTCTCTACATAGGCTTCTTATTATGCAGCTTAAGAAACACCCAAAAATTATTCAAACAAAACCACAATTAAACGCCTTTTTAAAAAAAAAATAAAAATGAATAAATTAAAAGGGGGGGTGGGGAAATCATTTACACTGGTGTGTTAAAGTGCAGCAAAATAATTCTTGCTTCACCCTAAAGCCTAGGTCACACGTAGCGACGCAGCAGCGATCACGATGACAATCAGACCTTATCAGGATCGCTGCTGCGTCGTTACATGGTCGCTGATGAGCTGTCAAACAGGCAGATCTCGCCAGTGACCAGTGACCAGCCCCCAGCGAGCAGCGACACGTGGAAGCGATGCTGCGCTTGGTAACTAAGGTAAATATCGGGTAACCAAGCAAAGTGCTTAGCTTGGGTACCCGATATTTACCTTGGTTACCAGCGGCCGTAGAAGCCGGCTCCCTGCACATTCAGTTGTTGCTCTCTCGCTGTCACACACAGCGATGTGTGCTTCACAGCGGGAGAGCGACGAGCAAAAAATGGTCCAGGACATTCAGCAACAACCGGCGACCTCACAGCAGGGGCCAGGTCGTTGCTGGATGTCTCACACAGCGACATCGCTAGCAAGGCCGCTGCTATGTCACAGGTGCTGGTGACTTAGCAGCGACATCGTCGTCGCTGTCATTGTGTGTGACATGACCATAAGTAGTGAAAGCAGTTGTCCAGAACTTTTTTTTTTTTTTTTTTCTGTGGGTCTAAAAGTTAACAAGCAGTTGCAAACTAGATTATTAAAATAGTTACTATTTATCCATCATAGTACAGTGGGGTTTTATTTGTGGTTTGTTTTTTGTTTTTTTAAGACCTCCTCATTAGTCTTACCATTGGGGCTCACAATCCTAAATTCCCTATCAGTATGTTTTGTGTGGGAGGACATATAAACTACTTGCAGATGCTGTGGATTGTGAACACCAGACCCCTTCAAACCGACAGTTACTAACCACTGATCTGTGCGACTCCCATCGACAGATCAGGCTGATGAGCTGCCTTGTGACTAGGAGCAGCTGAGCTACCGGCAAGAGACCCCCACTTTTGTGCCTGGCACCGGTGTCTGCTGGCACAAAGACAGGTACTTGGCAGCTACCTGCTTGTTAATTCTCAGGCCCATAGTTAAAAAAAAAAACAAACAAACAAAAAAAACCCCACAATGCCCCTGATAACCCATTTATAAATTTTGCATATTAAGACTTGGTAAAAACTAATAGACTTTAGACTTGACCTTCAGTGATCTCTGCAGTTAAGACACCTGCTGAGATTTACATTAGCTGTTGACCTTATACTGGAAGAATATAAATGATTCCCTTTTAATTAATGGGGTGCGTGCTGTTCTCATCCTGCCACATACCTGGTAATTCTTTCTCTCATGTTCCTTTTTTATGTATTGTGTGTTTTTTTTTTTTTTTGTTTTTCTTAGCGGATGCTGATGCATTTCGGATACTTTGGGAAATGAAAATGAAGAAGAGGCAGAAAACGCCATCCCTTCCAGAAACCGTGACGGTACTTAGCACAGAGGAGGGAAGTAAAGTTTACATCGTGGGCACAGCTCACTTTAGTGACAGCAGTAAACAAGATGTAGTAAAGGTAATCACCGGACGAGCTTCTAAAGAGGAAGTACTGCTTCCCCATTTCACGCCATTTCCTTTATATCTTTGGCCTAATGAGATTTTATTTTTATTAGGTCATTTTAGATGTCTTGGCAACTTCCACATGTTAGTTTACTTATTTTGATTTACAAATACTGATGCAATTTGCAGATGTGGACAAAATGTACTGCCTGGTGACAGAAAACGTGGTTTGAGCCGCAGGTCATGGGTCCTCCAACAGGATACTGACCCAAAACAAGCCGCTAAAAGCCTTTAAGACTAAGGAGCAAAGCAAGTAGTCAGTGAAAATACCTGTGCAGAAGTATCATTTAGAATTAGAAAAAATGTTTTGTTTTTGCAGTGATAACTTTATGAAGCAATGTAACAAAATATTAACCCATTCACAACATCTGCTGTACATGTATAGCGCCCTGGGAAGTGCTCATATGCAGCGCTTATGAAATCATCCAGCGGGTGTCACCTTGGTGTCATAGCTGACACCCTGCTAGAACGCCCACTAGCACCGCAGTCACAGCTGTCATTAACCTCTTATATTACCCCGACTGACACCGTACCAGGGCAGTCATAATGAGCGGGGTTAAGTGCCGGAATTTGCGTATCTAACGTATGCGACCGTTCCGTGGTGGCTGAGGGCTGCTATTTTTTGAGGCTGGGGAAGGCCCAATATCTATGGGCATCACCAGCTTGAGAATATCGACCCCCAGCTGTCTGTTTTATCTTGGCTGGGTATCAAAATTGGGTGGACTGCATGCCGTTTTTTAAAAATTTATTTAAATAATGATTAGGGAAAAAATAAAAGCTGCATGGGGACCCTCATATTATGATACACAGCCTAAGTAACGCGCACAGCAGAGGACTGCAGCCTGTATCTGTCTGCTTTGTCTGTGCTGGATATCAACATTGTGGTGAATATACATGAGTTACTGTTCAACAAAAATTCTAAATCAATATGATTTTTATTAGGAATTTTTACATGCTTAGCTTTAACAGAAGGGTAACAACAATTTTGTCCACATCTGCATACTAGCGTGAAAGTGTTCAAAAGTATCTGGTCAAGATAAATGTGACCTGCATTACAATGCATTAATGACTTGTACAGTACATGTATTTAAGACATTGCTTTTTCACACATGAATTATTTTTTCTTAGACCATACAAGAGGTTCAGCCTGATGTAGTAGTTGTTGAACTTTGTCAATACCGAGTGTCCATGTTAAAGATGGATGAAGAGACTTTACTCAAAGAAGCCAAAGAAATAAACTTGGAAAAACTTCATCAAGCAATTAAACAGGTAACGTTACAAGATCTACCATTCTGTATATCCGTATATTTCTCTGCTCTTAAAAATGTAAAGTGGTGTTCCCAATAAAGCGCTTTTACCATTAATAAAGTTCACTTTATTCAATAGATCTTGAAATAATAATAATTTCCACAATTGGATGTTTAAATAAAAAAAAAATGCCCCTGTGCTGACACAATCTTATGTGTCCCTGCTGTGTACTGTGTAATGGCTGTGTCTGACCGTACAGGAACATGGTCTGATCATACCACAGCTCCTGTGCAGGGGAGGAGGTAAAAGTGAGTATAGATAGCACAGCATGGAATCTCAAATACGGTAATTATTTGAGGTAAAATATTTTTTTAAAAACAGGAAGAGAAATATTTTACCTCACAGAAATAAGGCTAGGGGCCCACTTTGTGTTTTTTTTTTTTTTTTTGTTTTTTTTTTTTGTTTTTTTTTTTTTGTTTTCCTGCGTTTTAGGTGCTTTTTAGGTCTGTTTTGAGAAGTACCTTTTTCATGCCAAAAGGCATGCGTTTTGATTTACCAGCAAAGTCAATGGAAAATGTGGATTTTCCGACCCCACTTTGCGTTTCAAAACGCACCTTAAAATTTGCATATTTTGTGGCAAAAAACATGCGTTCAAGGAAGCAGCATGTCAGTTGTTGCCATTTTTGGTCTGTTTTGCTAACATTGGAGTCAATGAGAAATGGCAAAAACCAAGATTCCTTCAAATTTCTGCGTTTTACCTGCTTTTTCAGTGCAGAAAACATGCGTTTTGGACATCAAAATAATGATTTCATATGTCCCTTTACACACACAGTCCGACAATTTAAATAAAGGAAATTAATACTTTATTGCTATTTTTACATAAAATATCATATTACTGCAATAATTTAATGAACAAAATTTATTTTTTTTTCTATGAATATAGATTTGATTCTTCCCATTTTTTTCAAAGATTTTGACTATTTAAACTTTATTAAGCAGTGTCTTTATGTTCAAAACGCAACTATCAGAACGCAGGTAAAAAGCGCTGAAAACTCATCAAATACGCATACGTTTTCAGCGCTAAAGTTCTGAAAAAGGCAACTTTGGTCAAATCAATTAAGCCCAAAACGTGTGTTCTAAACTGCAAGTAGGTGAATGCAACTGGGTCCCTAGCCTAAGCATCTGTGAACCAGTGTTGTGATGTCTTTATACTCTTGTGGCCTCCCCGGCCCAGAAGATGTGGTGTGATCGGATCTCCTCCCCTCCCTCCCTCCCTCCCTGCCTCCTCCCTCCCTCCTCCCTCCTCCCTCTTTCAGTTCACATCTATGGGAGTTACAAAAATGGCCAAGAAAGCAATAAATCCTCATTTTTAAAAATGGAATACCTCTTTACGGTGACCATGCACACTGAGGCTATGGTCACACAGTGCATCTTTGCTAACCACAAAGATGCAGCATTTTTGGCCCAAAAAAAGGCACTCTCGGCAAAAACGCATAAAACGCTGGGTTTTTTCAGTCAAATCTATTGACTGGAAGGGCTCATACACTGGAAAAACGCACAAAGAATTGACATGCTGCATCTTCAAAGATGCAGCCAAAAAAAGATGCAATGTGTAGACAACAAAATAGAAATCTCAGTCTTTGCTGGGGGAAGGAAATGCATGCATTGTTGGTGCATCTATATGACCTCAAAAAACGCAATAAAAGATGGTGTGTGTGTGTGTGTGTGTGTGTGTGTGTGTGTGTGTGAACATGGCCTAAAAGAATGTCGTCCAAACCCAGTAGGACAGACCAAGCAGCCATTTGTTGGTGTCATGATTCTTCCACGATAGCAGATGTTAGAGAGAACTAGCATGTATCTTCCTCTTCCCTATTAGTGTACTGAGAACACATGCATGTTTAGCAAACAGCTATTCAACATGTATGGCCATATTTTGAATTAGTAAGATGTTCAATAGCGGCTTCTCCTAAATATTTGTAAGCAACTTGCAGTCAACCAAAATGTGTTTTTCCAGTGGAACACTGCTGTCTTAAATGCTATTTCGTCTGTACATTATACTTTCGTATTACATAGACTTTTTTTCTTTGGACTCTTATTAATAATTTGATTTAGTCTTCTTTGTACAGGCATGGCCAAAAGAGTTGACACCCTTAAAATTGCTCCAGAAAATGAAGTATTTCTCCCAGAAAATCATTGCAATTACACATGCTTTGTTATACCTGTTTATTCCTTTTGTGTGTATTGGAACAACGCAAAAAAGGCAAATTGGACATCATTTCACACACCACTCTAAAAATGGGCTGAACCAAATTGTTGGCACCTTTCCAAAATTGTGGGTAAATAACTGTTTGAGCATGTAATGCTCATGCAAACATGCCTTGTTTGTGTCCACCACACTAAGCTTGGAGTACAAAAAGAAGAGAACTGTTTGATGAATTGAGAACCAAAATTGTTGAAAAAGATCAACAATCTCAAGGGTATAAGTCCATCTCCAGAGATCTTGATGTTGCTTTATCCGTGGTGCGAAATTATGTCAAGACGTTTTCAACCCATGGCACTGTAGCTAATTTCCCTGGATGTTTACAGAAGGGAAAATTTAATGAAAGGTTGCAACACAGGATAGTCCAGATGCTGGATAAGCAGACCCCAGTCAAGTTCCAAAGTAAAGGCTACTTTACACACTGCGATATCGGTCCCGATATCGCTAGTGTGCGTACCTGCCCCCATCTGTTGCGCGACACGGGCATATCGCTGCCCGTGGCGCACAACATCGCCCAGAGCCGTCACACATACTTACCTGTCCGGCGACGTCGCTGTGACCGGCGGTCCGTGCGGCGTCACAGCGACGTCACTGAACCGCCGCCCAATCGCAGCGGAGGGGCGGAGATGAGCGGGACGTAACATCCCGCCCACCTCCTTCCTTCCGCATAGCGGCCGGGAGGCAGGTAGGGAGACGTTCCTCGCTCCTGCGGCGTCACACGCAGCGATGTGTGATGCCGCAGGAACGAGGAACAACCTCGTTACTGCTGAAGTAACGATAATTGGGAATGGACCCCCGTGTCGCCGATTAGCGATTTTTCACTGTTTTGCAACGATGCAAAATCGCTAATCGATGTCACACGCAACGGCATCGCTAATGCGGCCGGATGTGCGTCACGAATTCCGTGACCCCAACGACTCCGCATTAGCGATGTCGTAGCGTGTAAAGCCCGCTTAACTCAAACTGTCCTGCCAGCTCTGGGTGCATCAGTGTCAGCACAAACTATTTATTTATTGATATTTCAATGAAATGTAACTCCTATGGCAGGACATTCAGGAGTACCCCACTGCTGGCACTGAGACATAAAAAAAAAAAAAAAAAGCTAGACTACATTTTGTGGACAGATGAGGGCAAGATACAGCTTTTTGGTAAAGCACATCATTCTACTGTTTCCTGAAAATGGAATGAAGCCTACAAAGAAAAGAACACCGTACCTACAGTCAAATAAGGTGGAAGTTCAAATATGTTTTGAGGTTGCATTGCTGCCTCTAGCACTGGGTATCTTGACTGTGTGCAAGGCGTCATGAAATCTAAAGATTACCAAAGGATTTTGGGCTGCAATGTAGTGCCCAGTGTCAGAAAGCTGGGTTTGTGTCCTAGGTCATGGGACTTCCATCAGGACAATGACCCCAAACATACATCATGAAGCACCCAGAAATTGATTGAAACAAAGCACTGGAGAGTTCTGAAGAGGCCAGAAATGAGTCAGAATATAAATCCCATTAGACATCTATGGAGAAATCTTAAAATTGCTGTTGGGAGAAGGCACCCTTCAAATAAGACACCTGGATGAGTTTGCAAAAGAGTGGTCCAAAATTCCAGTTCAGAGGTGTAAGAACCATGTTGATGGCTATAGGAAGCGATTGATTCGTTTTTATTTATTTCAAAGGGTGTGCAACCAAATATTAAATCGAGTGCCAACAACTTTTGTCCAGCCCATTTTTTTGGAGTTTTGTGGGAAATTGTCCATTTTTTTTTTTTTTTTTTGTGCTGTTCAAATACCCACAAAGGAAATAAACGTGTATAACAAAATGTGTAATTGCGATTAATTTGTGTATGGTAATGTATATGGTATGTATAGTGCTGGCTTCTCTATAGTTTTCCTCACGTTTCTTTCTATTTGTGCCAGAATGGAGTTATGTCCGGCCTCATGCAAATGCTTCTGCTGAAGGTGTCTGCTCACATCACTGAACAGCTAGGAATGGCTCCCGGTGGGGAGTTCAGAGAGGCTTTTAAAGAGGTGAGAATGCTGCATACAATTAGAATGTAAGAATAGAAGCCTGTTTTAAAGGGACTCTATCACTAGGTATTCCCATCCATCACCATTGATCGCACGAGGGATCTGCCTGATCGCTGGACAGGAAGCCAAGAGCACAAAATAAAAAAAAACACTCCCAATTCCACCAATGTCCTTGTTCAGGTAGTTTTAGCATAACAGGGGACATCTTATTTTATTATATTTATTTATTATTTATTTTTTTTTTTTTTTTGCTGTAATTTTCTGTTAGGCCGAGGCCACACGGGGCACTAGTGCGATGCTCGCATGACACGCGGCTTGCGCTGGCGGCACAGCAGGAGCTGAGTGTCATGCTAGTATCCATGCGACTGAGGTCCGAGCGTACCTCAGCTGCGGGGGGCCGGCCGGCACTGGGGAAGGAGGGATTTCTCTCCCTCTCCTCTATAGTCGGCTATTGCGGCTTTCGCTGTGCACGAGCGGTACACCGATGTACTGCGAGTGCAGTGCGATTTTTATTATATATATATATATATATATATATATATATATATATATATATATATATATATATATATATATATATATATATATATATATATATATATATATATATATATATATATATATATATATATATATATATATATATATATATATATATATATATATATATATATATATATATATATATATATATATTATACATTTTTTTTTTTCTTCACCCCATTCACTTGAATGGGTGTGAGAGTAGAGTCTTGCATTAGTCGCAGCATGCTGTGATTATTTTCTCAGCCCTAATCGGACCGAGAAAACAAATCACTTATGTGCGCTGACACACAGGCTAATATTGGTCCGATGTTTTATCGCACTCCACTCGCACCGATTTTCTCGCCGTGTGGCTTAAGCCTTACTTGTAAGTCTTGGTAAATGTTCTATTTATGTACCAGCTGGTTAAACATGTTAATGCTAAATAAACATTCACCTCTTCCGCCGCCCATGCCCTCTGTGCTGCATTGCAATCCTCGGACTGGCCATCTGCGCTCCTTGCCGGAGAGTGAACACTGCATAAAAATACATGCTGTCACTCTTGAGTCAGGAGATCTGCTGGTTAGTCCGTGGACTACGATGCTATTCTAAGGCAAGTAAAGGAGCAGTCTGACTGCACCAAATGAGGGGTGGGCAGGGAAAGGGATGAATTTTCTTTTTGCATTAACATATGTTTAACTAGCCGGCGCGCACTATTAATTTTTTCCAGAGCATACAGCACCACAACGGGGCAACGTACAGCAATGTTACATATCCTGAAAGGGCTTCCCAAGCCCTATTTCATGATGCTATTAGTATGTATACTTTATTGAGTTTTATGTAAAGTGAAATACAATTTTTACAAGTTATGTTGACAACATGCAAAATAAGTAAATTATAGTAGTGTCTGTATAAGTTTAAAATTTCATCCAGGGGTGAGGGGAGGAAAGAAAGGGAACAAAGGGAGGAGAATTGTGTAGGAAAAGGAGTTCTGAAATTTGCTTAACTTGTAGTTGTTTTTGATACTATTAGTATGAAGAACCACAACTAGGGCTTATTTAAATCAAACTACAAAAAGCCTGAAAAATCCTGCTTGGGCTTTATTTTTGGGTTTGGGCTTATTTTTGGGGAAACTCATAGTTGGAGTTGTAAAATGTACATGGTTGTACCAAGCAGAATGAAATCATTTTAAGTCCAGTTAATCCTAGGCATAAGATGGTCTTGTGGACTTTAAATTGTTAAACTTTCAATGCCTCAATCAATCCTCCTAGTTTGAAGTGGTGAGATGAGCTTGATTGCACAAAGTCTGGTGTCACTATTCCAAATACCAGTCTGCCCTCCTAGTCTGCAGTCGCAAGTTGGACTTGTCTATATTAGGTTGGCTAAACTTCAATATCAGTCTAGCCAGCTACCATTAGATAGATCTAGTATAACCATGTTAGTTGTATGACAAATATTCCAAGCTGGGAAAATCCTCCTGTTTCGAGTTAAAAGCTGGGAGTATTTAACTCAATCTGGTGAAATCTTTAAAGTTCTCATAGGTGCTTTTATGGGTCATGGGGAGGGGGGATAATTACTTACCGGTAATTTTGATTTTCCTGAAACCCAGGACACCGCACTAGCGATGAGTGAGTGTGTCGTTTCTCAATCAAGCATCGGGTTTCTGAGGTGCGACTCGAGCACTGGGTGTAATAAATGTCAATGGGGAAACTCAAGCATTTTTAAACCGATGGTCGATTGAGTAATCGGCAGTGGTGCGTAAGCACGCTCATCACTACACCACACCTACTTAATCTCTTCCTCTGGCTTAGGCTACTTTCACACATCTGGTTTTTGCTCTGCGGCACAATACGGCGCTCTACAAAAAAAGCAACGGTTTTTTTTTTTTTTTTGCCGCCGGTTTTTTTTGCATACTTACATTAGTGCCGTATTGTGCCGCATGGGCTTGCGTTCGGTCCGGTTTTTGCCGCATGCGGCAGATTTAGCCGATGCCGCGGCCGGATGGAACGTTGCCCGCAACGTTCTTTGCTCCGGCAAAAAAAACGCATCGCGCCGCATCCGGCCGCTGCGGCGCATTTTTCAATGCATGCCTATGGACGCCGGATGCGGCGTGATGCGGAAAAAAACGCATCCGGCCGCCACATGCGGTTTCTTCCACTGCGCATGTTCAGTAGCGTGCCGCAACCGGAAAAAACCGGAGCGGCGCATGTAAAAATTTATGCATAGGATGCGGTGTTTTCAACGCATCCGTTGCATAGGTTTCACAGCCGGATTGAGCCGCACGGCTCAAACCGGATGTGTGAAAGTAGCCTTATGGTTGAGGTTTTCATTTATATATATTTATTTATTTATTTTTTTTATTTTTTTTTTTCTTCTCCTGGCAGTGAAGAATGAGCTTGCGTTAATATATAACTAGTAAGAAGAAAAATTTAATATAAATTTAGGTGACTCCTACTTAATTATTTGGAAACCACATTGAAGGTGGAAGAGGGAGTTGACGTAATAATAATTTCTACTCTTGGCTTCCTGTCCAATATTGGAGTGGATCTCTGGCCTCTCTCAGGTGCTGTCATTCATGGAGTATGTGAAAATTACTGGTGAAAAAATTATATATGCTGTGTAATCTGAGATTAACATGAGTTGAGGACAGAAACGCTAATTCCAGCGATTTTTATCACTTACTGGACTACATTTTATTTTATTTTTTTTTTCTAAGATTGTATTAGTGACCTTTATCCACTGTGAACTGCTGCAAAACACTTATTTACTGTTAATTGTATGCATTGTTACTGGCCAGCCACAAGAGGCCGCTGTTTTGCATCTGCATTCGACTGTTTGGTTACTATAGCAACATCTCAATGGACTTCTCTACTGGACTTTGAGGGCTGAGGTGTGTGTGTGTGTGTGTGTGTGTGTGTGTGTGTGTGTGTGTGTATATACTGCAGAAACATTTAAGTGAATTGGGAGAAAAATTCGTGTTCGCGTTTCGCGAGGGGGAACGTGATACGTGTGATATCTCCTGTGCCGGAGATTCATCATTCTGCAGTTGCTGGCTATAATGGTTCTCCGTGAGAGTATCTCAGTCTCTTATTATGGCAGCTGGACACCATAGTACCCTGGTACAGTAGACTGGGCCCAGACCCACGTGCGCGCTACACTTAGGTGTTTTGGTACCAAAACGCATATCTGTTCTGGTTAGGCCGACTATATACACACAGCAAGACTTGCCGGCTCTGTGGTGTCAGTTTACAGTTACATTTAAAATCTTAAAGGGACAGCGCCACACGTTTGCATTGACTGTTGCTCTCCAGGATTGTGTTGCTGACCTGCAGGGTTTTCCTTCCCACTATTACCATCTGCCTTCTCTGTGAGGCTTCAGCAATTAAGGGTATTCAGGGGGTTTATGGGATTTTTGTTTAGCTGGATAGGTTTAGCTCTTGTGCTGCACCACTTGTAGGGCGTTTTCATGCACACAAAATTACTCCTGCTTTCCAGAGGTGTTACTAGGGGACTGTTCACAGTCCGATGGTTAGGCAAAGGTTGGTGAGAAAATGACATAAATCGCAGCTATGGGTGGCGCAATATAGGGGCATCAGCCTTAGGCCTTGTATGTACATTCTTCTGTTTTATGGATGTCTTTCTGTTTTTGTAAAGTAAAGCAATCCTCTATCAACCCAACTGCCTAGAGTTGCTTTCCTGGTGTATAGTTTTGCTGTATACTGGTGAGTCCACCCTGTATGACTTACAAGATCACGATTTTCTTTGCTGCAGATCCCCAGAACTTTCAATACTGAGCTCTGCACAACCCCCACCAAAATCACTGATGGCCATCTTTCTGACAATCAGTGTTGAGGGTGGGGTTATACAGAACAGGAGGACTAAATCACACAGGTCTTCTAGTAATAATCTCCTGCTGATAAAACACTGGGCTGTGTGTTGTAGTTTCAATAAACCCCACCCCCCAGTAAGTGACACATCACTGGAATCCGGGTCTCTACACCTACATCATGCTGCTCTAGGATTACAAAGCAAAAACCTCTTAATACATTTTCTTCTAAGAGTAAATGCTTGTTTGCAACAAAATCTGGCACTGATACAGTTATTACCATCGGTATCAAAATATATATCCATGAGACTTTATTTTTATTCGAGTTGCTTTTTGATGTTTACTCTTTTCTGACCACCAGTTAACAATGCTGTATATTTAATACTGTTTTTGTATTTGTTGTATTTGTATGTCCTGTTATGCTTCATCTTTGCTGACACATCCGTGTTTAATAAGTTACCCACATTTGACTCCTATAAAAGCCTTCTAAAATCCTAGCATATGTAGACTACCCCCACATCAGTTGTGTCCGGAATATGGTACTAATAATTTATATGGGTTAAATTTACAGGCCAGCAAAGTGCCTTTCTGCAAATTTCACCTCGGAGACCGACCTATCCCAGTTACCTTCAAGAGAGCCATTGCTGCACTTTCATTCTGGCAGAAGGTCAAGCTCGCCTGGGGTCTATGTTCATTATCTGATCCCATCAGGTACAGAAACCTGCTTTATTTTGAAGCTTGTATGTATGTAATACAATAGGATAAAGAGTTGCACACCAGTCACAATGTATAGGGGAATGATGAAAAGCAGAACTGCTATGGGAATACTAGACTGAAAAATACAATGGACTATCTGAAAAAATGAAAAACCTGAAAATAGAATATGCATAACTGCTATGAATAATAGGAATATAAGATATTTAGCCATTGTATTGATCAATGCAAAAGCGTCCCAAACCCACGCCAAGGTAATCTCTAGTTTTGGGGTCCCTAACTTATGTGTAACCTCACCTGCAGTTAAAAAACTTGCTCTGAAACATAGCTAGGTCCTTTCCTTCCCATACAGAGCAAGTTTATTAACTGCAGGTGAGGTTACACATAAGTTAGGGACCTCAAATAGATTACCTTGGCGTGGGTTTGGGGCTCTTTTGCATTGATCAATACAATGGTTAAACATCTCATATTCCTATTATTCATAGCAGTTTTGTATATTCCATTTTCATGTTTTTCACTTTTTCAGATGGTTCATTGTATTTTCCAGTCTAGTATTCCCATATACATTGTGACTTGTCTGCAACTCTTTATCCTATTGTATAGTTATGTTTTTGAGTCTTGCACCATGTTCACACCATTGATGTTCCAGACCACGTACTTTCTTTAATCAATTAGTATATATGTGATAGACCTCTTACTCCGATGTGATTGTATTTGTTTAGAATGGCATTTTGATTCATTATCTGCCTTGAAATTCTGGTTTCAGTGAGGATGACGTGGAGAAATGCAAACAAAAAGATCTGTTGGAGCAGATGATGGCCGAAATGATCGGAGAATTTCCTGATCTCCACCGCACTATTGTCTCTGAGAGAGATATTTATCTCACCTACATGTTGAAGCAAGCGGCTAGAAAAACTGAACTACCTCGTGCCTCTGAAAGTAATTTAGGTTTTTACTATACTCTTGATCACAAAACCTTACTATGTTTTCAGTGGTAGCTGTCATGCGTCCACGGACATCCACATGTCACCATTACATTTTATATTCATCAATGCTGCCTGGGTGAGGAGTATGACATGTGGTGCTATGTATAGAAGAAATGGAATGACCTCTATACTTGGTAATGACATGTCAAACTTCAGCTTTGTCCTTTAAAGTGAATCTGTCAGCAGGTTTTGTTATGTAATCGGACAGCAGCATAGGGTAGGGACAGAAACCTTGGTTCCAGTGATGTATCACTGATTACTTGGTGCAGAAGTTATCATTGCCAATTTTCTCTGCTGCAGAGCTCAGATGCTGAGGTATGTATAAGCCCACCTACATCACAGCTTTGTGTTCTTTGTATATTGACAGTAAACTGCTAATCAATACTTGGCTAGGATGTACAAAGACAGTTGTCTTGTAGTGATAATCTCCTGCTGATAAAACACTGTTTTTTGTATAGAAAGAACAAAACTCAGCCCAGCAAGTGGCATCACTGTAATTGGTAACCACTGCTCCTGCATTATAGTGCTCGGATTACATGGTAAAAATCTGCTGAATGAATCCCTTTTGATGAGTTGAGCCACGTTTTAAAGGGAATCCTTTAAATCAAATTTCTATGTTAAAACCTTATTTTGTGGACTTCTGGTAAAGTTTTAATTACATTTATATCCTTATCAATGTTAAAATATTAGTTTTCCCTCTTCCACTTGAGTTTTATAATAGTCTGACAGTTCCTGTTCTGCAAGTTTTTACTTTTCAATAAGCATCCAGTGTCAGAAGCAAAATTACAATGAAATGTAATATCTATATTTAAACAAGAGACTAGGAGTAATTTCACATTTTTATAATAAATTTTATTATTATGATTAAGTACAAAAAAAGTGAAAATTTACAGGACATATACAGAACACGTTAAAAAAATGCAGTGTTACATGATGTTGACACACAAGGATGTGTGGGACGATAGCGCTTGATTAGAAATATTAGATGATTTTCAGATAATAAATATTATAATTTCATAAGACTCCTTCAAATACAAAATATAGAGATATTAGCCATGAATATACACATCGTTTATACTATGCTGGGTTATAAATAGGTATCCTGTTCACAGCCTTAGATTGAAACATAGATGTGCATTTGTCACATTGTGTGAGTAATGTTTAAATAGCATGTGCTGTCTTATATAGGGATAACTGGCTGAAAGACCGCGATTGCAGCTTGAATGGCCGCGTTGTGTGGATTACTAAATGGTTGAGTAGAAATTTTCAATCAACATAAATTGTAACCTCCACAGCTACAGCCTCAGTTTTATCAGTGCAGAGTATCATGCAAAAAAAATCACCATTCTGCAAATAACCAGAAAATTTTTTTTTTTTTTCTTTTCGTCTACTACAATCTTATAGCCTTGCAACAAATGACAGTGGCTCAGAATAATCAGTCATATGGTTATGTATAAATTTGCATTTGTCGCACTATATAGATAGTGTTTTAAATAGCATATATTTTCCCATATAGAAATAGCTAGTTGGCTGATAACAGCGATTGTAGCTTTGAACAGCCAAATTTTGTGGATTACAAAAATGGTTAGAGGGGAGTTTCAATCACCACAAATTATGACCTCCACAGCTACCACCACATTTACATCGATACAATATGTCATACAATAAATGTCATCTCCATTCTGCGGGTAGCAGGGAAGTCGGTCTACTATAATCTTACAGCCATGCGATCAGCACACTGTGATCCTCTACTGCTATTACTGCCACTGCAGGCTATTAGTTCTAATTTAGAAACACAGTGCACTCATGCAAGTGAATGGCTTTGCAGCTAATAGCAGTGGTTCAAAATAATCAGTTAAAGTCATATGGTTGTGCTATAAACATGAAAACCCATTATTACATGGTAAATAATGATATGAATTACCAAAATAAGGCGTCATTCAAGGGCATATCGTCCTATACCCCTATGTACATTTCGCAGTTGTAGCTTCCTCAGGGGGCTGTAATGTAATATCTGTATATAGATCACACAAGATCCACTACAATACAAGATGATCACCGCCAGCCAAGAGATCAAGATGACAGCCATCTGCGAGCCACACAACACATGGGCGCGAATCGCATGTGGCTCCCGAGCCACAGATAGGGGATAGTTTCTATAGAGGATATCTCTAAAAGCTGCTACCAGAAATGCTGGATAAATGGCTTTCCCCTATAATCATGTACACAAAATTTGGGGGGAAAAAAAAATCCACCTTCTTAGTTAATGGACAGTGGCCTGGTTTCTCCACTTGTGGGGTGCAACACAATAAGGCTATGTGCACATGCGTTTTTGGCGCGTTTTTGGCTGCGTTTTGCTGCGTTTTTTGCTCACTCGTTTTTTTCTGCTTTTTTTTTTTTTTTTTTTTTTTTTTTTATCAGTGAACATTGTCATTAAAGATTGTTGAAAAAAAAAAAGGTCTGTCATTTCCTTCTTCCATATGTTTTTCATTCTCCACTAGTGTATGCAGGAGAGCAGACAGCTGCAGAACTACAAGGCTCAGCATACTCCATCCATTTCATGAAATTAAAAAAAAAAAAAAAAATGATGTGGGCTCCAAAAGGCCACCAGGGGGCACCATACCACATGTGCAATGGCTAGAGACGAGCATTTTCATTTTTCATATTCAAATTTGGAAGTTCTTTGCTAATGGTGTAGTGTCATATTAAGTATTCTAGTCTTGCTCCACTATAACATTCTATTGTTTGATTTTTGCATTTTAATTAGGCCATAGTCTACCTTGTTTTTATGTCACAAATGTGAGAACTGCTTGTATTTCGATTACTGATGCTCTAGTAGTAATTGGCACTTTTTCACTTTTTTTTCTTCTTTCTAATCTTTAGCTGAGCCTAGAAAAAGTGTCCCTTCTATTGTCGTTGGTGTTGTTGGGATGGGACATGTACCTGGTATTGAGAAGAACTGGAATAGCGATGTAAATATTCAAGAAATCATGAGGTAAAAATTTAGATGAAAAATCTGTGTATTCTTCTACATATAAAATTGTTTATAAAGGCAAGCTTGGACCATCCGAGGGGTCTTTCTTCACTCCCTACCATTCTACTTCATAGAAGTAGCTATACATGGGGATTGCTGGGATTAACTGCCTGCGGTAACCATTTCTAAGGCACTAGTCTGGATTGGTATTACTAGACTAGCAGATAAAGTTAGGTCTAGAAATATTTGGACAGTGATACAAGTTTTGTTATTTTAGCTGTTTACAAAAACATGTTCAGAAATACAATTTTATATATAATATGGGCTGAAAGTGCACACTCCCAGCTGCAATATGAGAGTTTTCACATCCAAATCTGAGAAAGGGTTTAGGAATCATAGCTCTGTAATGCATAGCCTCCTCTTTTTCAAGGGACCAAAAGTAATTGGACAAGGGCTGCAATTAACTCTGAAGGCGTCTCCCTCGTTAACCTGTAATCAATGAAGTAGTTAAAAGGTCTGGGGTTGATTACAGGTGTGTGGTTTTGCATTTGGAAGCTGTTGCTGTGACCAGACAACATGCGGTCTAAGGAACTCTCAATTGAGGTGAAGCAGAACATCCTGAGGCTGAAAAAAAAGAAAAAATCCATCAGAGAGATAGCAGACATGCTTTGAGTAGCAAAATCAACAGTCGGGTACATTCTGAGAAAAAAGGAATTGACTGGTGAGCTTGGGAACTCAAAAAGCCCTGGGCGTCCACGGATGACAACAGTGGTGGATGATCGCCGCATACTTTCTTTGGTGAAGAACCCGTTCACAACATCAACTGAAGTCGAGAACACTCTCAGTGAACTAGGTGTATGTGTCTCTAAGTCAACAGTAAAGAGAAGACTCCATGAAAGTAAATACAAAGGGTTCACATCTAGATGCAAACCATTCATCAATTCCAAAAATAGACAGGCCAGAGTTAAATTTGCTGAAAAACACCTCATGAAGCCAGCTCAGTTCTGGAAAAGTATTCTATGGACAGATGAGACAAAGATCAACCTGTACCAGAATAATGGGAAGAAAAAAGTTTGGAGAAGAAAGGGAACGGCACATGATCCAAGGCACACCACATCCTCTGTAAAACATGGTGGAGGCAACGTGATGGCATGGGCATGCATGGCTTTCAATGGCACTGGGTCACTTGTGTTTATTGATGACATAACAGCAGACAAGAGTAGCCGGATGAATTCTGAAGTGTACCGGGATATACTTTTCAGCCCAGATTAAGCCAAATGCCGCAAAGTTGATCGGACGGCGCTTCATAGTACAGATGGACAATGACCCCAAGCATACAGCCAAAGCTACCCAGGAGTTCATGAGTGCAAAAAAGTGGAACCTTCTGCAATGGCCAAGTCAATCACCAGATCTTAACCCAATTGAGCATGCATTTCACTTGCTCAAATCCAGACTTAAGACGGAAAGACCCACAAACAAGCAAGACCTGAAGGCTGCGGCTGTAAAGGCCTGGCAAAGCATTAAGAAGGAGGAAACCCAGCGTTTGGTGATGTCCATGGGTTCCAGGCTTAAGGCAGTGATTGCCTCCAAAGGATTCGCAACAAAATATTGAAAATAAAAATATTTTGTTTGGGTTTGGTTTATTTGTCCAATTACTTTTGACCTCCTAAAATGTGGAGTGATTGTAAAGAAATGTGTACAATTCCTACAATTTCTATCAGATATTTTTGTTCAAACCTTCAAATTAAACGTTACAATCTGCACTTGAATTCTGTTGTAGAGGTTTCATTTCAAATCCAATGTGGTGGCATGCAGAGCCTAACTCGCGAAAATTGTGTCACTGTCCAAATGTTTCTGGACCTAACTGTACATGAAGTCTCTGTTTTAGTCAGTTTCATGGTTTCTCTAACTGGTGGAGCTGTCATGTTGAAATCACTCCACTCCAGTGACTAGTGGACCCCATTGACCTAATAAGGTGTAATAGATTCTGCTAAATTTTAGCGGATGTAGTGCTATTTATCTATTACACCCATATAATTAATCCAAGTGTGCTTCTGCCAGAGAAAGGACTGTGCCGTTTCTGATCACTTTTGTCAAATCTATGAACTGCATCTCGTCCTCAGGAATATATCACCTCACAAACTACGGTAGGCCCGTGACACACTAGGTAGATCAGCAGGATTTCTATTCTACTTGTGCACCTACTGTCTCTGTAAATTAAATATTTATTAAAGGGATTCTCTGAGAATGTAATAAAGGCCGCCGTCACATATTTCAATCTGTAATCCATTCTTGTCTTATTTAGAGTGCCATTTCTTGGGTCATAACCCATCCTGTCGTGTCTCAACTGTCACAGGAGCAGCATCATGAACAAATATAACTCATCTTCTCAGAGGGAGAAAATAAAGGAATTCTCCTCAGCTGACTCCTCCTGCTTCAGTCCTTGTCCCTGCTGTCTCCATGTTCTACTAATTCAGAGCTTTACAGTATAACAGGTTTACAAATAAGCTCAGAACAGGACTGAAACTAGAGAGAAAAGGCCTACTCTTCTGAGTTGGTGAGAATTTTTTCTCTTTTCCATTGCTTCATGACTGAGCAGATTGATCATGTTTGTTGACGATGCTGCTCCTCAGCCTGACAGTTGCGACACGTCTCCAGCGGTGAATCTGGCCCATTTGACAAATGACTAGGACAGGTTGCAGCTTGAACTGTTATTATGGCCAGTTTCTCGGAGAACCCCTTTTAAATCTTTGGTATAGTTCCATTTTTTTGTTTGTTTTTAACCCCGGTTTAACTTCGGTGAATGCTAAGTGTTCTGTTTTTTTCTTTCTTACAGCGTGCCTCCTCCCTCAGCACTGAATAGGATTATTACTTTTACTGCAAAAGTGACGTTTTTTGGACTTTTCGGTTACGGTTGTTTCTGTGTTAGTAGAAGGACTGTCCAATATATCCTCTCAGTGCCAGCCACACAGTATTGCCTTCAAAGACTGAATGAAATGAGAATCTGGAAGTTTTAGATTACCGCTCATGGATGCTAATTATTATCTTTCTACGTGACCGATTTACTCCATCTACCCTGGGTGTTTATCCAAGGAATCGCCAAAAATCAGCCACTGATAATAGTAAATGGCAGCTACTGTAGGCTCTGCAGGAACTGCCGTACTTTTAAAGGGGTTATCTTAAGTTTTTAAATGGGTAATATTGCAAAGTGCTCGTAAAAGCTAAATACTTTGCAATTTTATTTCTTTAAAAATTACCTCTGTTCTTAAGAAAAGAGGGATTTATAAGTCAATATTGCACAGTTTGTTGCCAAGGTTAGCGATCACTCTGTGGTCAGAGAATGCAGTTTCCATGCTTTAGAGCAGTAGTTCCCAAACTTCAATCAAGGCCACCCCCCTCCCCAACACATTGTTTTCAGGATTCCCTTGCCTTGAATAATTATATCACCTGTGTAATACTAAGGAAATCCTGAAAATATGATCTGCTGGGGGTCATGAAGGCTAGAGTTTGGGAAATACAGCTTTAGTGCCTGCACTTGCTAGCCGGATCCTGTGGTTTCAGACCCCTTATTCTTCTCCCATGCTACAGAAGCTGCCTCAGTTCAGACCACCAGCACGACCATGCCGCTGATCAGAATTGTCAATCTTCAGAAGAGGAATCCCTCCCCAGCAACTGAGAATTGAGAAAACCCCTTTAAATATGATGTTTCATAAGCAACAGGCAACAAAATGTAATTAAGAGTATTGCATATAACCCCAACTCTGTAGGAAAAATCTTCTTTGGTCATTTTTGAGGGCTATAACTTTTTTAAAGATTGTCACACAATGCTTTTTACGGTGCAGTGCTTCCACCAATCTCTTACCTATTTCATTAATGAGAATATTGACTATTGGCTAACCAACCACAAGGGTTGGTTAGCCAATCCTACTGTTCCTATGTGCTATTTACCAATATCACAGAATCTAGTAACGGAGCAAGCGATGTCCATAGATATAGTAGCTTTTTATTCACTTTTAAATAATTCACTTGTATTATGCAAATATATTGTGTAACTTTCTGCCACCAAATTTGTATTAAACCAAATCACCTTCACACTATTATGTAATATGCCCGGGTGTTTAAAAAATTAATTTTATCTTATTTTTTGCATTGCAGCACAACTCTGTTCCAAAAATGAGAACTAAAATTTTCCACGGATACTCAAAAGATGAATACACTTTCTTATTTTATAATTGCACTTTCCATTTTTTGGGGAAGAAATTGACTAAAATATTAATTTACAAAGTTACTGTATCTTAATGGGGAAGGTTAGCCTTATTCTTTTTGGACTAAATTTACATGTGAAACGTCCTTTTGTTACAAATGGATATTTCGCGTAATACTTTGGTCATGGTGAATATTGCATGTCCTGTCCTCTCTAATTTTACTAAATAAGCACTGTTAAAAGGAACCCCACAGCTTTTCCAGGCTCCCCAAATTGCCACCATGTATTTATTGTTGCATTTACTTTTCCCAAAAAGCCAGTTTATAGTCTTATTGATTACTACATTGGTCAAAAATACATTTTAGAACTGTGCTATTTAGTGGGCGACTAGTTTTGGGTGTGTTGTCCCCAGACTATTCATCCTGCTAATCCAATGTATGCCTCTGTGTGCGTGAATGACATTATTTGCAAGAGCGATGAAACCGCCATTTATTTGCACATCTCTGCGTCCCTGAAAAGACTCAATAAAGCCCAGGTGTACGAACCCCAATGCACTGTGCATGCCTAAGGAAGCAGCATTGACTCTGGACTTGGCCACCTAGCACTACCGACTCTGTAAATCTCATGGCTGGCTATGGCCCTTGTCACTGCTGCCCCCCCCCCCTCCTCTTCCCCCTGGGCATGCACAGTGTACTGATGAAGCTGGGGTATGTACACCCAAATTTCTGTGCATTGACAGAGGCAGAGAGCCGGCCGGCAGTGACACTGCTCTTGTTAATCATGTAACACTTGCCCACATTGCTGGGATAAAATTGTTATTGGGATGACTACTCTAGGGATAACAGCGTCAAATGGTTCGTCACCTGCTAATTCGCATATTGCCGACCCAGGGAAAAAAGTTTTTGGGCATATACAGTAATCAATAGGACTATAAAATGTAAGGACGGTTATAAGGTAGCAATAAATACATGGTGGCGGTTTGGGCGGCCAGAGGGAAGCGGTCAGGTTCCTTTTTTTTAAGGCACTTTGTAACAGAGGAGTTGCTCTTTGTAGAATTATGTTTGCTCTATTTAGAGGTTGCAGCCGAGATTTCCCAAAGTGTGGAAGACACATCTGGCCGGGTATGTAGTGGCATACATCGAGTCAGACTTGTTAGAGATGCTGCAATAGCATCGGTAGGTTGTAACCCAGATTGTCAGAAAACTGGTTAAAAAAGAAAAAAAAAAAAAAAATGCGGCTGATTTTCAGTTCGATTTTGTTTTTGTAAAAGTAAAAATATCTAGTAGCATAAGCTTATCTTGTTGTTTTTCTTGTCCCTATGAATGTCTGCTTGACCACAATATGACATAGGAAGGGGTGTTTGTTGTTTTTAACACTTTTTTTTTTTTTTAACCCTTTCACCCTCCAGCAACTCTTAGTTTTTGTTTTATTTACTCTCATTCTTCCAAGAGCCATAACTTTTTTATTTTCCATCAATATAGCCATATGAGGGCTTGTTTTTTGCGGACCAAGTTGTACGCTTGCGGTGAAATTACATGAAATTACAAAAAAAAGTGCATTTTTTTTTTATTCACCATGTTCACTATATGGTAAACTGTCCTGCCATTATGATTCTCCAGGTCAGTACCAGTTCTTAGATACCAAACATGTATACTTCTGAATTTTTTTTGTTCACCCCTTAGATAAAAGTAGAAGTTTGAAAATAAAAATTGGACTTTAGTTACTATTTTCCAAGACCCATAGTGTTCTCATTTTTTGCAATCTGGGGCGGTGTGATGGTTTGTCGTGTCTTGACCTGATGTTTTTATGCATACCATTTTTAAGTAGATGCGCTGTTTTGATTACATGTTATTGCATTTTAATGCAATAGTGCATGACAAAAAACCCCCTTAAGTTTGATGTTTGGATTTTTTTTTCTTCATACTATGCTCTTTACCGATCAGATTAATAGATTTCATATTTCGATAGATTCTACATTTCTGAATGTGTCTCTACTAAATGTGTTTTTTTTTTTTTTTTTTTTTTTATAAATTTTATTCTCAGTGCGTCAATGGGGGTGATATGAACTCTTCATGGTTTTGTTTTGGTTTTTTTAAATATTTTTAAAACTTTTTTTTTTTTTTTTTTTTTTCTTTAGACTGACTTTACTAATCCCCCTAGGAGATGTTATGCCTGCAGTGTGTGATAAGGAGAAATGCTGCTCTCCTGTGAATGCTGTCACTGTGCTGGCACTCAGGAAGTCAGTTATGGCAGCAATGGGGGGGGGGGGGGGGTCATGATCTCACCCCGCTCCACCATGCCAACCCATTGGCACCCTGTGATCATGTCACAGAGCCACCAGTGGTGGCAGGGAACAGTGCAATCCTTGCCAAAGCACATTGGAACATGCTGTTAGAGTTTGACTGTTCGATCTAAGAGATTAATAGGTGCAGGTGGATTGGAGATCCGCCCGCACCTGTTAGCTACACATGTCTGCTGATCAGGTCTGAAGACATGTGCGGAAATGACCCCGGGCTTGTCGCTCGATAACTGGAAGGAGGTGACCTAGGACGTACATACACGTCCTAGGTCATGAAGGGATTACATTTATTGAAATGAGAAAAAAAAAAAGTGGATGCCCTTAACAATATATGACTGCAGCTTTCATTTGAGGATCACTGTTGGAAATAAAAGCTGTGCATTCTGGTATTTCCATTTCATAAATCTTTGCCTTTCTCCTTTTTTTTTTTACTATACACCATTTAACAGATATGGGCTTTTTGGGGATTTTGTTTTTTAACTTTGCATTTTTTGACTGAAAAGTAGAACGTTCTTAAAACTGAAGGCAGAAATACTTTAATCTTCTAAAGCCTCGGTATACCACAGTATATAAAGGAACTATGATTACCATCTGGTTTATCAGACAAGCTTACTTCTATGACGAAATGGAAGTTGAACTTTAATGTGGTCATGAATTGTCCCTATACCATCATTCAGTGTAACAAGGCATACATATTCAGCCGTCACATTAGCTCACTGATGGATTTGACTATTTTTGTGATGCCACGATTTTCTTTAAACCCTTCTTAATGCATACATTTTAACTAAAGTGTTTTCTCACTAGTTTTCAGAAGTGCACCACTTGCCAGGGAATGGGGCTTCAGCCCTTAATGGCAGTTTGGACCAGCGAAATCATTGATCAGGGCTACTGATCCAGTAATCTGCTCAACAGCAAACCGTGCGCTGTTTGCCTAGGAGACCAGCCACTTCTGATAAGACTCCAATGGTGGCCGCTACCCAACACATCTAGCTGTACACAGTAAAACTAAAATTTCCCCAATTCTTGAGACCAGAAAACTTTTGTAAAAACAAGCAACCTTCAATGAACGATTTCCAAGAGTATAAAATTAATTGTTTACTTAAAGGGGGAGTTCAAATTTAAAGGGATATTCCCATCTCCAAGATCCTATCACAATATGTAGTAGGTGTAGTAATACCTCCAATTATAAATATAGTATAGTTCTAATGATTTAGCCATGTCTCTTACCTCATATGCAAGGCATTGCAGCTTGGGTATCCATGGTTTATATCCATGAGTTATTTGGTCGTGGACTTAACCATGAATACCTAAGCTGCAATGCCCTTCACATGATGTAAGAGACATGGCTATATCAGGAGAATTCTACTACATTTCGAATTTAGAGGTATTTGCTAATAATATTATTACACCTACTACATATTGGGATAGGATCTTAGAGATGGAAATACTCCTTTTATCACTTGCTGTGGATTAGACAGGACTGAAAGTTTTAAGTGCATATCAAACTAAATTTAAAAAAAAAATAAAACCAAACCCTGGTGGGTAGCCATTTTTGAGTGGTCTTGCACAATTTTCACTTTCTATTTTACCATCATGTTTAACTGTAATGATGCAAGAGATCCTTTTTCTTTTCTTGCAGAAGCATTTAATGCAATCCATTAATCTTCATATCCACTGTTTTGACAGTTCTCTTACTGTTACACACACGTTACTTGGTCCCGCACGGCCTACAGTGTGCATGTTATTACTGTTCCCAGTGCCACCATGTAATGTCACACATTTATTGCAACCTAGACGTGTTACCCCGTCGCAGAAACTCATTATTTAACATTTTTCCAAACCATTAAAAGGCAACCACAATGTACCAATGTTGCCTAAATATGTGTTGAAAATAACACCGGCATAAAATACGCAGCTGGTTATTTTATTGGTTTGGCTTTAGATGTTACGCTTGATTGTGGCTTGTGTTGTCTCAAATAGCTTTTTGTCCAACCGTGTGTGTGTGTGTGTGTGTGTGTCTTTGGTCTCAGGAATTTCCTAACTTTGTGTGAATGACTGGTGCCATGTGTAACATCTGTTATCCATCCTGTGTAAGATCAGCCATTGTGGTTTTTTGTTTTTTTTTGGCAGATGTACATGACTTGGTTTAACAAGCAAATATTCATAGCTTCAGCGTATTGTTTTTCATGTTGCTTACACTCCTGATTATTTTCATCTGTACAGTGGTCCCACCAGTTTACCTCATTCCCTGCTAGTTTTATGCATTATATATCATAAAGGGAACCGGTCAGGTGCAATATGCACCCAGAACCATGAGCAGTTCTGGGTTTATATTGCTATTCCCTGCCTAACTGTCCCTGTGTGCACTAGCATAGATAAAGCATCTTTAGAAATACTTTTTATAAATATCTTTTTCTAAAGATTCTTTATAATATGCTAATGGGCCAGCAACTAGTCGTGAGGGCATTACTTCCCTCAACTAGCTGCCCTCTAAGCATGGTTGTATGCCCACAGAGGCGTGCGAACATGTTCAATGCAGCGTCACCAACGTACTTGTGTCTGTGGTGAACGCTGAGCTGAATGCCAGGCACTTCCGGTCATGCACAGTATGAAGCCGAGTATATGCGTCCTGACTTCATACAGGTCTAGTGCGCATGACCAGAAGTGCCCGGCATTCAGCTCACCGTTCACCGCAGACTCGGGTACACTGGTGATGCTGCATTGAATAGCCTTCATATAGAAAAATAATCTGGCACTCAGTTGAATTGAAAGCAAAAAATCTCTTTAATTGGGTAATTCAAGTAGCGGTGTTTTAGTTTTGACATTTCGGTCAATCAATGACCTTCATCATATAAACACTGTCATGAATGTTAGATGGGGTCTGCTGTGAGGCGCTGCTGAATACTGCAGCTGTATAATCAGGTCTGATGGAGCCGGTCGGCGTGGGGTGCAGCGAAATCGCTATGGTGCTTGGCGTCCGCATTGAATAGACTGTTAGCACGCCCTTGTGGGTGTACGAACATGCTAAGAGGGTGGCTAGTCGGGTGGAGGGGGGGGGGGGGAGTAATGCCCTCATGACTAGTCCCTGACTTTTATTAGTATATGATAAAGCATCTTTAGAAATACTTTTTCTAAAGATCTGTTTATTTATGCTAATAGATATGTAGATACAGTGTCGGTTTAGGCAGGGATTAGTAATATGCACCCAGACCTGCTCGTGGTTCTGGGTGCATATTGGACCTGACAGGTTCCCTTTAAAATTGATGTTTGAGATTATGGGGTATCTGATGTGTCCCAGCATGGTGTAATGATGGCCACACTGATCTTGGAGCTCTGACACTGGAAAACGAATGTTTCACTAGGGCAAGCAGCGCATTGCACAGGATAAGGAGGCCAATGATCTAATCGTTCTCACTGTCCTCCTATCGCTAATTAACAGGGTCTTCTATTACTATGCATTCAGTAAAAAAAAAAAAAAAATCAGTATCGAGATGGTGGGGTAATTATTGGACTCCTTGCTGTAGTGCTCGCACTGCAGTTTAACTGAACACGAAGCAGACTGATAGCTGGAAAAATGTAACTGCTTTATTTTCTGCTTTGATCCATATTCCCAGCATCTTAAACTGATGACCACTGTGCATTTAACAATGCTTTAAAGCGTTTTTAGTCTTTGCATTTTTTTTCTTTAAGCTTCAATATGGAATCTGGAACACATGCATGTAAAAAAAAAAAAATACAATTTCAAATTGAGGTGGAGAATCCCAGCGTTTGTGCACTTGATGCATTTTTTTCCCTTTTTAATGTGCTCAACATAACACAGGAGATTGCGATTGTTTGCTAAATAAGTGACGTATTCTTAGGGGAGCACACAATGTGTCAAGTGTGAACTAACTATCTATAGAGAAGCATAGAAGCTCAACCGCCTTACGCAATTAAATATATAATCCTGGCCTTGGCAAATAATCACTGATTTTCTTGTTTTCCAGCAATGTTTATAGGCTATGGCTGAAAGCTAGTTCTGAACATTGTATTTTGTGTAATGCACATTTATTGTTAATTGGAGAGGATAATCTTAGATGTTGCCCACTACTTTAACACTGATGGCCTACCCTTAGGATAGGCCATTGTCTTATTGGCTGGAGTCTGACACCCGGCACCCCTGCCAATCAGCTGTCCTCGTTGCCAGTGGAGGAAGGTAGCAGGCGGTTGGAAATGCTCCGCTTCGGAGCTGCCCCATTTTCTGTTGGCAGCAGTGGCCGGCTACTCCACATCCGCCTCCTATTGTTTTTGAATGGGAGGCAGATGTGCAGTATCAACTGCTCCCAGGTGACTGCCAGAAATGCTTTGTTCCAGAGCTACTCCGTCTGCTACTGCTGCTGGCAAAGAGGATAGCTGATCTGTGCGATTGCCAGGTGTTGGTCCCCTGCCGATAAGACATCAATGTAAAAGTAGTGGAGAACCTCTGAAAATATTTACAATAAACAAACGCTTTTTAACCCCTTAACGACCGCCGATACGCATTTTAACGGCGACAAATTAGGGTACTTCTTCCGATCCGCCGCTTTTTAACGGCGGTCGGAAAAAAGGGTCTAGCGCCCCCCAGAGTCAGAAAATTTTCGGGGTCTCAGCTGCCGGGGGTAGCTGAGACCCTGGAGATCATGATTCTGGCCGGTTTTTCCGGTCCCTGCTCCCCTGATGACCGGTATACACCGTATACCGATGATCAGGTTACAGTAAATGACCGCGCCGGTAAAAAATCATTTATCTCCCATCTGGCATGAACAAACATGTCAGATGGGAGATAAATCTCATCCCCCGCTTCTCTCCGGTCCCCCGGAGTCGCCAAAGTGTCCCCCCACCCCTCCTTCCTCCCGATAATCTAACATGGCGCCGCACATACCGGCGCGCGCGCGCGCGCGCGCGCACAGCAGCGCGCCGGCCGCATTTCCCCCTTTCGTATGGTTTCTGTCGCATGTGCTATGACACATACGACAGAAACCTTCTCCCCAGGCCCTGCCAGGTCACCCCCTATCCCCACCCCGGTGTTCCCCGGTGTCCCCCGTACCTGTCAGCTCTGATCCCCCGCGGCCCCCTCCTCCTTCACAGTGCACGCCGGTCACACTGCAGAGCGCGGCTGTCAGCTTCCTGTGTCTGTGACTCAGACGCTGGCTGCTGCTGCACGGAGTCTGCAGCTGTGACCCGGGGAGAGTGGGTGCAAATTCTTTGCACCCACTCTCCTCAAATGGAGGGTCTGCACTCCTAGAAAATGGGGGATACGTTCCCTGAACGTGCCCCCCATATTCTAGAAGGTCAAGAATCGCCGCGGGACTTTCACAATGGATTATAGCAGGGACCCGATTTTTTTTCTTCTTCAATAAATTGGCCAAAGAGGGAATGTTTTTCAAATTTTTTTTTTTGTTGTCAATTTTTTTTTTTATTACGGTCAATTAGTTATGTCTGGTATCAAATAGATGCCGTGACATCACTAATTGCTGGGCTTGATGCCAGGTGACATTACACATCTGGTATCAACCCCATTTATTACCCCGTTTGCCAACGCACCAGGGCCCGGGATGAGCTGGGGCGAAGCGCCAGGATTGGCGCATCTAATCAATGCGCCACTTCTGGGGCGGCTGCAGCCTGCTATTTTTAGGCTGGGAAGAGTCCAATAACCATGGCTCTTCCCACCCTGAGAATACCAGACCCCCCACTGTCAGCTTCACCTTGGCTGGTGATCTAATTTGGGGGGGGACCCTATTTTTTTTTTTTTTTTTTAAATTTATTTATTTTATTTATTTATTTATTTATAATTAAAAAAAAAAAAAACAGCTTGGGGAGCCCTCCAAATTGATTACCAGCCAAGGTGAAGCTGTCAGCTGTGGTTTGCAATCTACAGCTGTCTGCTTTACCCTAGCTGGCTATCAAAAATAGGGGGGGACCCCACGTCATTTATTTTAATTATTTTTTTTTCTTTTTGGGCTAAATACAAGGCTAGGCACACTTTAGTGCCACATGAAAGGCACTAAAGGGCGCCAGCTTAGAATATGCAGGGGGTGGGACGTTATATATGTTTGACATCTATCCATTCATCCATTGTGGGCACACAGCCTAAAATGCTACAATCAGGGTTTGCAGCGTTTTGGGCGCAGAGTGTTTTTCCCTGCGTCCATAACGCTGTGTTGTGCAGTAGAAGCACAGTGGAAGGATTTTTAGAAATACCATGCCCACTGTGCTTCTTTTCTCCGCAGCATAAACCGACCTGCGGTGCAGCTTCCCGAGCCTCAGCATGTCAATTTATGCTGCGGAGACAAGAGTGCTCTCTGCACGTAGAATAGAGCTAAAGTCCACAGCAGCCTGAACCCAAATCGTGGGCATGGCCAGCTGCGTTCTCCCATGGACAATACTCACATCTCTGCAGGAAGGCTGGCACTGTGTACTAGATTCCGTGTCGCTGGATCATGGCCACATAGCCTAAGGCTTTGTGCGCACGTTGCGTACTAGCCCTGCAGAAATTTCTGCACCGATTTTGAAGAGCACACGTGCGCTTCAAATCGCTGCAGAAAATGTCCGTAGAGAAAAAAAAAAGCCGATTCCATGTGCTCTGCTTGCAGCTCCTGCCATAGACCGAGCAGGAGCTGCCGGCAAAGCGCACGGAAGAAGTGACATGTCACTTCTTAGAACGCAGCGCTTCGAGAAGCAGCCGAAGCGCTGCGCTCCAAGACGCCACGTGCGCACGGCCCCTGCACAATCTCCATAGACTGTGCAGGGGACGCAGGACGCATGCAGTTACGCTGCGCTACAAAGCGCAGCGTAACTGCATGTATTTACGCAACGTGCGCATATAGCCTAACAGTGAGAAATTTATTGCACATCAACATTTTTGTGAAGTACTTGTGGATTCAAAATGCTTACTATACTCCTGAATAAAATCCTTGAGGGGTCCAGTTTCCAAAATGGAGTCACTTGTGGGGGGTTTCTAATGTATAGGTACCCAAGAGGCCCTGCTAATGTGACAGGGTGCGCGCAATTTATTTCAACTTTTCCAAAATTCAAATGGTGCTCCTTCCATTCCAAGCCCTCCCATTAATCCAAACAGAGGTTTTTGGCCACGTGGGGTATCCCTGCGCTTACAAGAAATTGGATAACAACCTGTGGGGTCCACGATTTGTTGTTGCCTCTTGAAAAAGTGAGGAATGTGATGCTAAAGAAACATTTTTGTGAAAAAAATGAAAATTTTCAATATGGCAACCTAAGCTTATCAAATTCTGTGAAGTATTCGTGGATTCAAAATGCTCAATATACACCTAGATAAAAGCCTTGAGGTTTCTTGATTCCAGAATGGGGTCACTTGTGGGGGACCTCCACTGTTTAGGCACTTTTAGGGGCTTTCCAAATGCGACATAGCGTCCACTAATTATTCCAGCCAAATGTTCAGTCAAATGGCACTTTTTCCCTTCCGAGCCCTGCTGTGCACCCAAACAGTTGATTTCCACCACACATAAGGTATCAGCATACTCAGGAGAAATTGCACAATAAATTTTATGCTCCTTTTTTTTCCTTTTACTCTTGTTAAAAAAAAAAAAAAAAAAAAAATGTGGTTGAAGTAACAATTTTGTGGTAAAAATGTATTTTTTTTTATTTTCACAGCTCAACATTATAAACTTCTGTGAAGCACCTGGGGGTTCAGGGTACTCGCTAAACATCTAGATAAATTCCTTGAGGGGTCTATTTTCCAGAATGGGGTCACTTGTGGGGGACTTCCACTGCTTAGGCACCTCAGGGGCTTTCCTAATGCAACATGGTGTCCGCTATTGATTCCAGCCAATTTTGCAGTCAAATTTCACTCCTTCCCTTCCAAGACCGGCCGTGTGCCCAAACAGTTGATTTCCACCACATATAAGATATCACCAAACTCAGGAGAAATTGCACAATAAATTTCATGGTGATTTTTTTTTCCTGTTACCTTGTGGAAAAAAAGCTACCTGGTTGAAGTAACAATTTTGTGGTAAAATTTTATTTTTTTTTATTTTCATGGCTCAACGTTATACACTTCTGTGAAGCACCTGGGGGTTCAGGGTACTCACCAAACATCTAGATAAATTCCTTGAGAGGCCTAGTTTCCAAAATGGGGTCACTTGTGATGGTTTTTTGCTGTTTACGTACCTTAGGGGTCCTCCAAATGCGACATGGTGCCCGCAATCTTTTTCAGCCAAATTTCCTTTCCAAAATTCAAATATTGCTCCTTTCGTTCCAAGCCCTCCCATTTGTCCATACAAAGGTTTCAGACCACATGTGAGGTATCACCGCGCTCATAAAAAAGTGGGTAACAAACATTTGGGTCAAATTTTTGGAATTACCTCTTGAAAAAGTGAGAGAATTGATGCTAAAGAAACATTTTTGAGAAAAAAAATGACAATTTTCAATATGACAACGTAACGTTATCAAAATTTGTGAAGTACCTGTGGGTCCAAAATGCTCACTATACCTCTCGATAGAAGTCTTAAGGGGTCTAGTTTCCAAAATGGGGTCACTTGAGGGGGGGTTCCTGCTGTTTAGGGGATCTGTAAATGCAACATGGTGCCCGCAATCTGTTTCAGCCAACTTTGCTTTCCAAAATTCAAATATTGCTCCTTTCATTCCAAGCCCTCCCATTTACCCAAACAGAGGTTTCTGACCACATGTGGGGTATCTGCGCGCTCATAAGAAAGTGGGTAACAAAGTGTGAGGTCCAATTTTTGGTGTTACCTCTTGAAAAAGTAAGAAAATTAGTGCTAAAGCAACATTTTTAGGTAAAATGTTTTAATTTTTATTTGTTTTCATTCCATATTACTTTAGTTCCTGTGAAGCACCTGAAGGGTTAATAAACTTCTTGGATGTGGTTTTGAGTACCTTGAGGGGTGCAGGTTTTAGAATGGTGTCACTTTTGGGTATTTTCTGTCACCTAGGCCTCTCAAAGTCACTTCAAATGAGATGTGGTCCATAAAAAAAATGGTTTTGTAAATTTTGTTGAAAAAATGGGAAATTGCTGATGAACTTTGAACCCTTCTAACTTCCTAACCCCAAATAATGTTGTTTCAAAAATTGCGCTGATCTAAAGTAGACAAGTGGGAAATGTTATTTATTAACTATTTTGTGTGACATAACTCTCTGGTTTATGGGCATAAAAATAAAAAGTTTGAAAATTGCAAAATTTTTAATTTTTTTGTCAAATGTCAGATTTTTTTCACAAATAAAATAAAAAAAAATCATCCTAAATTTACCTCTAACACGAAGCCCAATATGTCACAAAAAAGCAGTCTCAAAATCACCAGGATCCATTGAAGCGTTCCAGAGTTATAACCTTATAAAGTGACACTGGTCAAAATTGCAAAAAATGGCCTGGGCATTAAGTACAAAACTGGCTTTGTCCTTAAGGGGTTAAACAACTTTTAAGTTTTGCAGATTCACCAGCGATCAGTATAAATTGGTGGCAAATGTGGGGAAATAATTCTCAGAACCTATGTTAGGTTTTTCCACAACTCCGCGGAAGTGACTGGAAGCTCAGTAGGAATTATTGACATTAAGTGTTATCCACAATGAAACCAAGTGCATCTTAATTTTATCTTCGAAGTAATGAGCAATAATGATTCCTAATTTGGACGTTTCGTAAATGGGGATGTTGGACCTAGTGGTTTAAGTGTGAAAAGTAACCTTGCCCTATGGCTGAGGTGTAGTTTGATCAAAAATAGCACGTTTCTACAAAGCAGGTTTCCCATGGTTATCTAGTACAGGTGAAGTACATGGGGGAAGTCAAATCTGCATGTCAGGAAATTTAAAATATGGTATTTGTAAATCCACTAGGTACAAAAACCCGCCCCCCCTCCCCCTCCCACCCCAATAAAAAAAACCATGTACACGCACCTCTTGCATTTAAATGTCAGGAATAAGGCAAGAGACCCATATAAAAACTGTTAACATATAACATTACATATATGAATGGTATTAACTGATATGTTGGGGGCTTGCAAGTCTTTATACGTTCTTCCTAGTCTGGTGGTATAATACTTCAACATTATCCTGTTTTTAATTTTTGTGAGATATACATACACTACTTTTTTTTTTCTTTATATGGCTTAAACAATTTGGCTCTCCTTATCTAAAAACAAAATTGTGAAGCCGTAATGTTTATTTGGCCCTACTCTTAAAAAGGTGTACATTTGCTTTGTAGCATTTGTGTAATATTTTTATTTTTTTGCAATTGCAGCGTACCTTTTTTTTTTTAAAGGTTTATCGGAACATTGTGATTTATACTATTCAAATAAAGAATTGTAACAAGTCTCATTCTAATATTTCTTACAAACATTTACAAATATACATTCAAGAAATTGAAATAAAAGGCTACACACCCATTTTTGTTTAAAAGCATGTAGAGTATTTCCCCTTAACCAGAAGAGAGGATCTACCTACCCCAAACGACAGGAATTCGGCAGCTTTGAAAAGTGGAGTTTCTCTGTATGGGTTTCCTGTCCTTTGGAGGAGACCTACAGGTGCCCGGCGCTGCCAGGGAAGATTGAAGATTTGGAGCTTACCTGAGCAGCCATCTCTGGGAAGGGGTGGGAGCACGGCCTGGTTTGGCGTTAGTGTGTTCCTGGCGCAGGCCCCTGGCGACAACTGGAAAGAGGAGCACGGCCTGGTTCGGTAGCGTCAGTGACTCTTAGGGAACTGGGCCGGCAGGCAGAAAGAAGTATCCTGGGCATGCAGCAGACTGGGAAACTAGTCGGAGCTACTATGAGAATAGAAGATGTTAGGGAGCCTAAATCCATGCAAGATTTTTTTTGGGGGGGCTGGAAGTATGAAAGCACAGATGCTTTTCAGTCCATAAAAATATAACTGTGTTTAATTAAAAAAAAAAACCGACCAGATAGGAAAGCCTTCATTACAAAAGAAATGAAGAGAAAATATCCCTTTGACCCAGAGGGCTCAGAGATCTTAGAAAAGGTCGCAAAGATAGAGGTCATAGTTTAAAAAAGTCTCTCGAAATACAGCTCTCCTATTAGATGACACTGGTCGATTTAAAAGACCTTTTGGGTGGAAAAGTACATAGCTTCCTTTCCTGAAAAGGGCTTGGGAGATGGGAGCTGCGGCCTTTAAACCAAACATAGCGGCCACATGTACAGCGAGGTTGCTTGGTGTATGGCTCAATCAGCTGGAAACTCAGATTAAGAACAATTGCCCAAGGGATCAGTTACTAGCAAACTTCCCAGTTATCACAAAAGCAGGAGATTTTGTGGCTGATGCATTGGTAGATATTACACGTACATGCTGGCTTTCTAACTCAGCCAGGAGGTCTCTCGGGTTCAAAAATTGGAAAGAGTACTTTCAGTTCAAGTTAAGACTCTGGTGTCCCTTGTGAAGGGGAATCTCTTTTTGGAAGAGCCATAGATGACATTTTAGAAAAAGTTGATTCAAAGAAGGGATTCCTGAAGTCTGACTTCTTGAGCTTTTAAAGATCTTCCAACCTTCAAGAGGAAGCAGACAGCACAGGGCCCCGAAATCAGAGATGGAAAGGGAGCGGTTTCAAATGGAAGGATTCCAAGACAGTGGGTTTTTTTCTTTTTATTTCCTTGGGGCTTTAAAAAAAAAAATCCAGAAAACAATGACGCCAGGACCCAGGGATTTGGGAGGCTTCTGTCCTGCCTGGGAGAAGATTTGGGCGAGCCATTGGGTTCTGGACACAATAGCCGAGGGATTAAAACTCGAGTTTACCATCTCTCCCCCAGACAGATTTATAATCACAAGTACCCATGGCGTGGTGGCAAACAAGCTTTAGAAAGCGAAGTCAGGTTATTGCTGAAGAAAGGCGTGCTCGCCCTGGTTCTAAGAAAAGAAGTAGGGAAAGGGTTTTACATTCCACTGTTCCTAGTAAAAGAACAAAAAAAAAAACATTCAATTCCAGGCCCTTCCATGGGGGCTCTCAATGGCTGCCAGGGTGTTCACAAAGTTAGTGGCCGCTCATTTCAGGAAAAGAAATATCCTTTTCATACCTTGACGATTTCTTAATTGTGGGGAGATCAAAGTCAAACTCCAGAGACGCAAGAAGTCAAGTCAAGGATATTTTAGTCCCCTTAGGCTGGGTAATACAGACAAATCCAGGATGGCTCCAAGGGAAAAACAGATCTTCTTGGGAATTAGGCTGGACTCTACATGTCAGAAGGAGTTTCTTCCGGGGGAGAAAATAAGCAAGATGTGGGAATTGGTACTGAAATTAATAGCCAACCCAGTCATCACTCTGAGTGAGAAGTAAAATGTCTGTACTGGGATCCTTAACATCGTGCATCATGGTGGTTACTTGGGCCGGATCTATTTTCGGAAACTGCACTGGGAAATCCTAAGGTTGGTAGAGGTCAGTGGAGATCTAGACAGAAAGATCGCCATCTCATAGATCACCAGAGAATCCCTGCGGTGGTGGCTAGAAAGAAGCAACCTCTCCTCTGGCATCCTGGGGGAGATTTAATAAAAAAAAAAAAAATCCAGAGTCATCACGACAGACAAGTCTCTCAGAGTGGGCTTCTCACACTGATTCTTTAAGGGAACTGGCCACAGCATATGAAGGATGCATCATAAAACTTAAGGGAGTTGTCAGCCAGCCATAAAAATAGCACTCCAGGGGACCCTGCCTGTTATAATTCAGGGACTGGGGAGGATCAAAGAATGCGGAATCCCAAAAAGGTAACAGAGTGGCTGGAAACTTAACGGACTGCAGACCTGATCCTGACACACAACTAACAGTAGCCGTGGGACAAGCCTACAATGACCTGGACGCCTCGACAAAGCCAGAGAACTAAATAATCTCACAGATAGAAATATAAAAAAGCTAATCTGCCTCAGAGTAGTCCCCAAAGATAGCCCCCCCCACATGTAAAGGCTACGGTGATATAGAAAAACACAATACAAAGCCAGAAATGACAGATTTCAGCAAAGGTGAGGCCCAAACTATCTTTATAGAAAAGGATAGGAAAGAACAACAGTCTGCAGCCATAAAAACCCTAATAAATACCAGCACTACTGATATGGAAAAATCCTGAGGTTACTAAACCTCTCGCCCACTGTACCACCACTCAGATGTTACTGGGATCCAAAAAACACTAATACAGATGAGGGACTGAATAATACCAATCATGACAAAACACAAATCTTGCAGAATCATGGCGCTAAGTATACAGACACTCCCAGCAGGGAATGATCTCATTCCACCACGAACTCCACACAGACAAATTAGGAATCATGCATAGTATTAATGCAGAACAACAACAAAAGATGGTAATCAGCAGAGGTAGAAGACCACTTATCTGAGGGAAGTTGTGGAAGTGAGCAGAGCTGGTTGCAGAATGTCCTTAACACACAGGAGCAATTGAACACCGGCAAGTAATAAGAGAAAGCTACTAAGTTAAATAGCCCAATCTGACACTGATTGCCAGTCCTCTGCAGGTGTCGCTTCCATTCCACACATCAACTGCACTGCCAGCACTGACCACAAGAGGGAGCTCCAAACTGGAAAACGTATTCACAACACCTGCCTATGTAAACAAGTAGGGGCACAAGATCCAAGAAGCTCATGGCAGTGGCAGAGGAAATATCAGTCTTAGCTAAAGAAATTTTCTATCCCTATCCGCAAATTTTCTGAAGAGGAAAGTAAATACAAGAGCAGATTTCCTCAGCAGTCATCAGTTAGGTCACGATGATTGGTCCCTAAATCTGGAAATTTTCAACAAGATTGCTCACAGATTGGGTAAACTGGTATTAGATCTATTGCCAACCGATCAAACAGGAGTCAGAAAATGTTTTCCTCTAAGGGTGCGACCGCACTTTGATTTTTACCTGCTTTTTTACTGCAGCGTTTAATGTCAAAATGGATGTGTTCTGCTTTTCAAGCAAAGTCTTTGGGAATTTGGGTTTCTAAACCGCACTATGCAGTTCAAACTGTCAATTGTTTTTGCCATTTGGGTTTTGCACTGCAAAGCTGAGTTTTTGACCAAAGTTCTGCAACAAAAAGGCTGCAGTTTGAACTGCATAGTGCGGTCTAGAAACGCAAATTCCCATAGACTTTGCTTGAAAAGCAGAACACATCCATTTTGGCATTAAACGCTGCAGTTGAAAAAGCAGCAAAAAAGCAGGTAACAAGCAAAGTGCGGTCGCACCCTAAATGCAAGAGACACTTCCCAGGGGGTAGATGCCCTACCTCAGGAATGGCCTAAATGGTTAGTCTACGCCTTCCCACCCATAGCCCTAATCCCGTTGGTTCTAAGGAAAATTTGGAAGGTTCACGCAGAAGTGATTCTTATTACTCCTTTTTGGTCCAGAGGAACTTTGGCTCACCTGGCTCCGCCTGATGATGAGAGGGGACATCCCAATCTGAAGAACCTGCAGCTGACAGCATGGCATTTGAGCTGCAGCTTTTAAGAGCCAGGGGTTTTTCAGAAAACCTGTTAACCACATTGATAGAAGGTAGAAAAAAAGTTTACCACTAATATTTATGGTAGTGTGGAGGAAATTTTTAGAATTTTCAGGAATTAATCCTCTTGAAAATGAGTCGGTACCCTGGTCAGCCATCTTACAATTCTGACAGGGGGTTGAGAGATGGGGTTAAGTTTAAATACACTTAAAGTCCACATCTCAGCTTTGAGGCTTCTTTAATTGTAAAATAGCAGATCACTCATGGGTAGTAAGGTTTGTTAAAGTGGTGGGTCGATCTACACCGGTGCCCCAACCTCTTCTTCCCCACTGGAATCTAAATCTAGTGTTAAAGGCTTTGACTAGAGCTCAGTTTGAACCCTTATAAGAGTGCAGAGTCAGGACATTACCTTTTAAAACTGCACTGTTAGTAGCCCTCACGTCGGCTAGGAGGTTAGGAGACTTACAAGCTCTTTCAATAAATAAGCCCGTTACAGAAATTCTCCCAGTAGAAGCCAGGTGGCGTCAAGAGGGTCTCTAGCCAGATGGCTCAGATCAGGGATCTCTCTGGCATACAATCAGGGGGTCAGGATTCTCCTTCGGGTTTTAAAAGCACACTCTACCAGGGCCATATCCACCTCTTGGCCAGAAAAGGTTTTCACCTTTTCCAGACACTATGTGTTGGATTTGGGTGCTAATTACCTTTTCCTTTGGTAGGAAAGTTTTATAATAGGTAGTCACTCGTGAGGGATTCTTTTGAAATCTCTCCTGGGCCCTGTTGTGGGGAAGGGAAAAATCAGGATTACTTGCCGGTAATTAGATTTTCCAGTCCAGTCCCATTGCAGCACAATTTTTTTTTTTTTTCCTCTTGTTCCATTCTTGTTTGACTCTTGGTGATGGTGTGTTACACTAGTTTGTGGTTCTTTCCTTTCTCACAGGGTGAAGCAAAAAAAAATAAATTGGTGACATATATGCCAAACATGCATATGGAATTAAAGTGGTGTTAAATATATATATGTGTCATACTGGGTAATCAGAGATCGTATTCGTAGGTAAAAATGGTTGACCTCGGGGAGATGAACATCCAACACTGCGGAGACACCATCACGTGTTTCTCAGTGCAGTGATATTAGAACAAGGCCCCCTGGGAAAATATGCAAAACAAGAATGCCGCGGAGACACCATCACATGTTTCTCAACGCTGGCAGGAAACTAGCCAGGTCTTTCACCGGGAAGGAACAACCACGGGAAGGTCAATCTCCAGTCAAGGAAACTGCCTATACCAAAACATGGTATCCATCTACAGACAGCTGTTTTGGGGTATTTGCCCCTCATCAGTGTGGAGTAGGAAACTGGCTAGTGGGAGCAATGCCTAGTAGTAACCACTTCTCGTGGTTGTTCCTTCCTGGTGAAAGACCTGGCTAGTTTCTTGCCAGCGTTGAGAAACATGTGATGGTGTCTCCGCGGCATTCTTGTTTTGCATAATCAGAGTTCGTGTCATGCTTTGTAAACCACTGAAGCTTACAGAGAGACTCTACCTTTTTAAAGCTGCAGGTTTCCTGTTGTTTCGGGTGGGTCTGGAAAATCTAATTACTGGTAAGTAATCCTGATTTTTCCAGCTCCCATGACTGCACCACGAGAGAGGGGATATGCTCTTCAAGGACAGGAAACCTCTAGAATAAAAAGGGGTGGCACCTCTCCACGCATCAGTTGGTTTCCCGTCCTTGAACAGGGAGCCTCCAGGAATCCACTAGGATTCAGGATTATCCTGATGGGCCGAAGATAAAGATACCGGCACCCGGCTGACTCTGGCAGAGGCACGGGTCCTACTTTGGTCGACCGAGGTGCTGTGGAGCAGCCGCAGCAGACCCACGCAGTTCAGGACTGCGAGCAGCACACCCTCCCTACCATGGACATCGGAGTAACCCTGCAGGGGGAAGTGGTGTGCAGCCTGCGAGGACCAGGTAAGAGCCGATCGGCCGCAGCGCTGTACCGCCACAGCAAACCCACGGGGGTCCTGTCTGCATGCGGATCATCTCCCTCCCACCCCTAAAGTGCTGGGATCAGGCGGCAAGGGAAAGGATGGACAGGCTGCTGCACTTAGTTGCGGTGGCATCCTCGCGGCTGCAGACACTGCGGCACTTCCGAGTTGTGAGGGAGCGCCATGCTGGGTGTGGTAAGCGAGGTGTCCGGGCAATGCGCATGCGCAGGGCGTCCCTTCCTATTGGGGCCCTGTTGGTGACGTCATCTCCCAGAAATCGATGGGAGGGGTTGCCGGCTCTTTTAAAAAAAATGAGCGGCAACCCTCCCAGTGGTGTCTGCAACCTGCCACACTTCAGAACATGGCTGACAAGTGGTTGGCTCTGTCTCCTTTGCCTCCTTCATCCCCAAAAGCACACTCTGATCAAGATGCTGCCTCCCAGAAGAGGCAGCAAAGAGGTAGACGGAATAGCAGTACCACAGGCTCTGGAAACAAGCGGTCCGGGACGAGAGATGGCCGGTCCAGCCAATGAAAGGCGGATTCTGGCACCCCTGACAGTAAAAGACCCTCTAAGGGAGGGAAGTCAGATGACGTCCCTACTGACCCAGTACAATCTCTTGCATCTGTGGGTGAGTGATGGCTAATAGTTCATCACCTTATAAACCAGCAGTCGTGTGTTTTTTTTCTAGGATCGGAATAGGCCTAAGAAGTGTTTGTCCAAGTCCAGACATAAAGAATGGGCCTTGTTTAGTAAGGAACTATCCAGTTCCTGGACTAAAGGGTGCTTTACACGCTGCAACATCGCTAGCGATGTCGTGCGCGATAGCACCGGCCCACGTCGCTGTTTCGTCATGGGGTTGATCCCTACCGTAGCGAACAATATTGCTACGGCAGCGTCACATGCACATACCTGCTTAGCGATGTCGCTGGAGACACCGAACAATCTCTTCTTTAAGGGGGAGGTGCATTCGGCGTCACAGCGGCGTCACTAAGCAGCCGCCCAAAAGCAGTGGAGGGGCGGAGATGAGCGGCCGGAACATGCCGCCCACCTCCTTCCTTCCTCATTGCCGGTGGACGCAGGTAAGGAGATGTTCGTCGTTCCTGCAGTGTCACACATAGCGATGTGTGATGCCGCAGGAACGACGAACAACCAGCGGCATGCACCAACGACGATATTATAAGGAGTGACGTGTCAAAGATCAACGATTTTTGATGTTTTTGTGATCGTTGATCGTCGCTCCTTTTAGTCACACACAACGATATCGATAACCGCGCCGGATGTGCGTCATGAACACTGTGACACCGACGATATATCGTTCGCGATATCGTTGTGTGTAAAGTACCCTTAAGAGATTGTGCAGGGACTGCATTCAGCAGACTCTGTCCAAGGAACAGCCGGGATTTGCCTCTAATCTGAGATCTATCATAAGGGAAGAGGTCAGGGAATCCCTTCGATCCCTGTCCGGGGTTAAAAGCTCTGTGACACCTAAGCCCCCCTCACCTACCCACGAGGACTCTGATAGGTCTGATGGGGAATGTGATTCTTCCGGCTCTACTTCGCGCTCCTCTTCATATAGCGACTCAGGAGGTCGCCAGTGCTTCCCGATCGAGAATATGAGGAAGTTAGTTAAGGCAATGTGGCATCCCTGACGAAAAACCCGAAAAATCTATCCGGGATCGGATGTTTGGGGGGCATGGAGCAGAAAAAACTGTGCTCCTTACCGGTCGTAGATAAAGGGCAAGCTTTAATTACCCGAGAATGGAAGAAACCTGATAAGAAGCGTTCCCTTCCTGGCGCCTTTAAGAGGAAATAACCATTTGAGGACATTAGTTCCTTGAAAGACGTGTTAGATAAAAAAAAGCAGATCACTTCCTGAAAAATACCTGGGAGGCTTCTGCCAGAGGACTGAGACCCGCCATTGCTGCTACCTGAACGGCAAGATCCCTGCCACTATGGATCGATGAACTAGAAGACCAGTTTAGATCAAAGGCACCAAGGGAGGAAATTGCTTCGTCCCTTTCCAGGTTGCGGGGAGAGGTGGCCTTCCTTGCAGACGCCTCGGCGGACTCCACTAAGTTGGCAGCAAAGTCGGCATCACTCTCTAATGCTGCTAGAAGAGCACTTTGGTTAAAATTCTGGCCGGGAGATATGCAAACAAAATCTAAGTTTTGCAACATCCTTTGTCAAGGAGAATATCTATTCGGGTCGGTTCTGGATGACATCCTAGAAAATACTAGTGATAAGAAAAGTGGCTTTCTCTTTCCATCTTCAAGGCGGTCCTTTCGAAAGAAGCAAGTTCACCGGAATGCCCCACAAAGGGATTGGAATACCTGGTCCGGTAGAAAAAAGGCGGGAAAGGGTTTCATGTTCAAGGGACCCTCTAAAGACCAGAAAGTCATCCCAGTGACTCGCTTTCCCAGGTCGGAGGGAGGCGCTCTGATTTCCTTCCAGCTTGGGAAAAGATATCGCTCGTTCATGGATCCTGGGCCTAATAAGATCAGGCCTCCAGCTGTCCTTCCATCACCCTCGTCACCCAACAGTTTATGATTACTCCTCTACGACGATCTCCTACAGAACTGGCTTTGGAAACAGAGATCCAACAACTCCTCTTCAAAGGGGTTCTCATGGAGGTTCCCCAACAATAACAAGGGGAAGGATTCTACTCCACCCTCTTTCTGGTGAGGAAGCCCGACGGTTCATATCGAACCATAATAAACCTGAAAGCTCTCAACCAGTTCCTTCGGATAGACAGCTTCAAAATGGACTCGGTGAGATCCATAGTGAAATAACTATAACTGTATCCCCAATGTCACATGGCAGTCATAGACTTGCGCGATGCATACTATCATGTCCCAATCCACTCTCTATTCCAAAGCTTCCTCAGAGTAGCCCTGCACATGGGCAGTCGTGTCTGCCATTTTCAATACAAAGCTCTCCCCTTTGGTCTAGCAATAGCCCCAAGGATTTTCATGAAGCTAATAGCGGAAGTGACTGCTTATCTGCGGCAGAGGGAAATCCTTCTTATTCCTTTTCTGGATGACTTCTTGATTGTAGGCACGTCAGCTCAACATTGTGCAGCCCTTCTACAACAGGTGCAGGCTTCCCTGCTGGAATTGGGCTGGTTGATCAACCAAGAGAAGTCCAGATTAATCCCGTCCAAGGTTCAGCTGTTTCTGGGACTCTCTTGGGAGTCAAATACTCAAATGTGTCACCTACCAAATTCCAAAGTGGAAGCTCTCCAGACCCGGATAGAACGGATTCTGCGGACCGATCGCATATCTCTCAGGGGTGCAATGTCCCTTCTGGGCTCCCTGACTTTGGCCATCCTGGCAGTCTGATGGGCTCAATCGCATACCAGGGTCCTACAGTGGGATGTCTTGCAACATCAGGACGCTCGGGGAGATCACCTAGACAGTCTCATTGTTCTCAGCCCCCGCACGCTGCAGTCCCTCTATTAGTGGTTAAATCCAGTCAATTTAAAAAGGGGGAGTGCCTGGGATAGTACCAGAGCCAGTGGTGGTGACAACCGGCGCAAGCTTGTACGGTTGGGGAGCACATTTGCGCAGTCATTTCATTCAGGGAAGATGGTCTGGAAGAGAAGCTCAAACTTCCTCGAATACAAGGGAATTTCTGGTGGTAGAAAGAGCATTAGGTCACTTCCTTCCATCCCTGATGGGTCACCACGTCAAAGTTCTGTCAGACAACCAGGCAACGGTAGCATATTTCAACCGCCAGGGTGGTACTCACTCCAGGCATCTTATGACCATTGCAAGCAGAATCATGGCTCTGTCAGAGGCTCACCTAGAATTCCTATCGGCCGTACACAGAGGGAAGGAGAACACTATGGCAGACTTTCTTAGTCGCAACCGGTTTCACCAAGGAGAATAGACTTTAAAACAGTCCGTTTTCAACAGGATATCGGAAAGGTGGGGGGTACCAGAGATAGACCTCTTTGCGACCAGACACAACAGGAACGTTCAAAAATTCTGTTCCCTGGATCCGAGGGATCATCCTTACTCAGTAGACGCCCTATTGCTCAGATGGGACTTCCCCCTCGCATATACCTTCCCTCCAATCACCCTCATGCCTGCAGTACTAAGGAAGATACAGGAGGAACGAGCAGCAGTGATTCTCATAGCTCCCTTTTGGCCAAAGAGACCATGGCTTGGTTACCCGATATTTACCTTAGTTACCAAGCGCAGCATCGCTTCCACGCATCGCTGGTGGCTGGTCACTGGTGAGATCTGCCTGATTGACAGCTCACCAGCGACTATGGAGCGACGCACCAGCAATCCTGACCAGGTCAGATCGCTGGTGGGATCGCTGGAGCGTCGCTAAAGTGTGACGGTACCCTAAGTCTCGCATAAGGTCATTGAGTTATTTTTGGTTTAATGGTTGAGGCCTGGAAGAGCTTTCCTCAAATGCACTTCAACTGTTACTACCTGCCATACCCTCCAATCCCTGCCTCTCTTCAGAGTCCAACAGTGGATGTTCTGGTAGTCTGATAAACACTTGTCATGTGTCTGTGCCCTGCTCTGGGTGGGATCTCTGGTGGTGAATTTGGGCCCATAAGGTTTGATGAATGGTGGATAGATTCAGTAAAATGTCACATTTCATTGCTCTACTTGCTCTCCCTAATGCAAAAACATTAGCCCATCTGTTTCAGAGATGGTAAAGCTTCACAGGGTTCCCTCTGATGTGTTTGTCGCTAAATTTTGGAAGGCGTTTCGTTCTAGTCTGGGGGTGCACCTGTCTTTTTCCTCAGTGTTCCATCCCCAATCCAACGGGCAGACTGTACGCTTAAATCAAAGTTTGGAGACTTGCCTAAGATGTTTTGTTTCCAATAACTAGAAAAGTTGGTGGTCTTATCTACCTTTGGCTGAGTTTGCGTTTAAATAGGCTTTGCAATGAATCCACTGGCAAGTCACCAAGTACGCCTATTGGTATTTTTTTGTGCATTCAGTAGGGAAGGGTCTTTGGGGGTTCCTGGGGAGGAACGATTTTCCTTGTCGCTCTCTTCTATTTAAAGTGTCAAAAGGCAGACAAAAAGAGATTGCATTTGTTATCACACACGAGAAGTATAGGGGGAATGCATTTTTTCATGGATGTCCATTATCTCAAAAACTAGAACCAATTCAGCAACGGTAATAGGAATTTTTGAATACAGAACCCTCAAAAATACCTTAATTTAAAAAAAAAACATTGGCACCTGAAATTTTTGTTTGTAGACCTGTGAAGGAAGGCATGGAGGCCTGGCTGTATGGGTGCAGCTCTCCTTTGTCAAGGAGACTGTGTATGGGTGTGACTTCGGGTGGAATGCACGACACTTGCTGTTTCTTCAGGCTGGTGTCCATCTCCCAGCTGCCGGTGCTCGTCGTACATGAAATGGTAACCCACACAATACCAGAGTTCACTTTACAACCAAACTTTATTCTTCACACCGTTATGACGGACATGGCCCCACTCGTCACTGTTCTGATTCTACTTTTTCTGGGTTCTCTTTCTTGACCTAACCCCAGCAATCTTGGGCCTTGTCCTCAAGCTGCCAGTCCTGCGTCTCCGTCCCCCCTCTTCCTTACACCTGCGCCCGCTTCTGGGGCCCAATGGCTCTCTAGTCGCATGACTCTCTAAGCACGCCGGGGTGAGCCATGGGCTCTGAACTTCTCGAGGTTGCCTCAAGTTTCTCTGACTGGCCTTAACACCGTGACCACATCTTCTCTTACTCAAACTCTATCCAGAACTGGCATCTCGCAAGGCCCGCACTATTTGCCAACCCTCTTGCCACCTATCACTCATCGCCTACTTAACCCTGTCCTATCTGACATCTAATCAACCGTTGCTACAGCCCACCATCAAATGGCCCTGGCTCTGCTTCATGGAAAACCTACACTCCACTAGCAGCATTTACATATTAAGGCCCTGTGGACACGCTGTTTTTTTGCCGCTTTTTGGGTGCAGTTTGTTGCATTGCCTTCCCCAGCAAAGTCTATGAGAATTCAGAAAGTCTGAGCGCACATAACTGTTGCCTGCAGTTTTTGTTGAAGAAAAAAAAAGCAGCATGCCAATTCTTTTTGCGTTTTTGTCCCTGCGTTTCGGAGGACTGGCAGGGAGATTGATCCCCGGTATCTGGCCAGATGCTAGTCCCCATATAAAGTCTATGTGGATCAGAATCTGGCGCAAAGGAGTAGGAGCCAGCACTTCATAATCATCGATCACCGGTGTGGCTGTCACACTGCTCCTGGGGCCTCTCATTCTTCTACCTGGGCAGCTCATTAGGCTCATACATATTCACTGCTTCCCTCACCCAACGATGGCTGAAATTTGTTGCAGTCAGACGTGCCCCTATGCTGAATGATAGCTGTCTGACTGCAACCAATCGCAGACACCGATGGGCAAGTCTTTATCTTACAGTAAAAAAAAATAAATATTTTTTTTTAAAAAAACGGAGTGCGGTCCCTTTAATTTTGATACCCAGAAAAGATAAAGCCCCACAGCTGGGGGGTGGTATTCTCAGACTGGGGAGGCCTATGGTTATTAGGCTGCCCTCCAGCCTAAAAATAGCAGCCTGCAGCCACCCGAAATTGCCGCATCCATTAGATGTGACAGTCCCGGCACTTTACCCGCCTCTTCCCGATTGCCCTGGTGCGGTGGCAATCTGATTAATAAGATGTTAATAGCAGACCATAGCTGCTACTAAGTCCTAGATTAGTGATGGCAGGCATCTGAGACACCCCCATCGCTAAGCTGTAAGTGACAGTAAATAAACACAACCCCCCCAAATCCTTTTCTTTGAAATAAAAGACAAAAAGCAACCTCTTTCACCACTTTATTAACCCCCAAAATACCCCTCCAGGGCCGACATAATCCACACGAGGTCCCACGATGCTACATCTGGTAATCACAGTGAGCAGCCATAGAGCATGACTGCCCGCTGTTTGTGCAGCTCACTTCAGTCATGGCCTGAACCAATCAGCTGTGATGTTACTCAGATGGAGAACTCCAGCTATGACCGCACATCACCTATGTGGTGTCACAACTGATCGCACGGCTGACTTCAGTTGCTGCGTGGAGCTCATAGGGGGCAGTCTTGTTCTATGGTGCTCGCTGTACTCGTCAGATGTAGCAGTGCTGGAAGCGTTGTGGGACCTTGTGTGGATTATGCAGGACCTGGATGGGTGTATGGGGAGTTAATAAAGTGGTGAAAGAGGGTGCTTTTTGTCTTTCAAATAAAGGATTTTTTTAGGTATTAGTATTTATTTACTTTAACTTACAGATTAGTAATGAGGGGGTGTCTCATAGATGCCTGCCATGACTAATCTAGGACCTAATAGTAGCCCATAGCTGCCACGAACTCCTTATTACCCCGATTGCTGCTGCACCAGGGCAATGGGAAGAGCCATGTCCAACACCAGAATTAGCGCATCAAACGGATGCGCCACTTCTGGGGCGGCTGCGGGCTGCTCTGGTTAGGTTGGAAAGCGCCAAATAACCATGGCTCTTCCCACCCTAATAATATCAGACCCCAGTTGTCTGCTGTGCCTTGGCTGGTTTTACAAAAATTGAAAGTGAACTCCATGTGTTGTTTTTTTTTAATAAAACAGCAAGAAATCCCCTCTTTTTCATAACCAGCCAGGATACAGCAGGCAACTAAGGGTTGCAGCCTGCAGCTGCTGCTGTCCCTGTGCTGGATATGAAAAATGAAAGGGGGGGGGGGGAATCCCCACGTCAATTTTTTTTTTTTTACCAAAAAAGAATAATAAAAAAAAAACACAGCTGGCCAAACTATCGAGCTATTTTTTTACTTCTTTCTATCTATTCTACCTGTTCTTTCTTATTATCTATTCTATATGTTCTTTTATTCTACGGGGGGCTGCTAATAAGTCTTTGGCTTTGATTTTTTTGTTTTTTTTGTATGGTAACGAATGTTAGGCTATGTCCACACTTTGCGTCGTCGTAGTTGCAGTTCTAAACGCATCTTCTGGCAGAAATTGCTTTTGCCAAAGTTGCTTTTGAGCACAGAATCGCGGTAAATACGCATGCGTTTTTACCACGTTTTTAGCGCTTTTTACATGCTTTTCCATTGCATTTTGAACATTAAGACACTGCTAAATAAAGTTTAAACAGTCAAACAGAATGAAAAAAAGGGAAAAAAAAACCCAACATACAATTATTGAAATCATAACGAAAATAGTTATATTTCATATTATAGCGGTTTTATACTATTTATCACTAAAATAGCAATAATTTAAAGGGAACCAAACATCAGCATTTTCCTATATAAGGTGCAGCCAGTGCAGTACAGGCACTACCAGGCACATTGTGTACATACCATTAGGATGCAGCTCGTATGTTTAGGCTGTGAAATTCAACTTTATAAAATTTGAAAATTCATGCACTTTTTGATTGACGTGTGCACCTCTCTGCTAATGTCCGGGCAGGTTATGCACGTGTATCCCCGCCCCCCCCGCCGCCTGTTCCTCCCTCCCTCTGGCCGTAAGTAAATTTCTAATGTTCTAACGGCGTTGGAGTTAGTGCCTGCGCATAGCGCTCATCTCCGGCGCCAGGTTTCTGAAGCCCACAGTATTATTGTGCATGAGAGGGCGGCGCATGCGCCCTCGCATCTTCAGACCTGTTGTGACCGCGCGCGCAGTCACAACAGGATTGTAGCACAGCTGATCTTACCCTGATTAGCTGCAGCAGACGTCTGCTACAATATTGTCTGCTGCAGCTTATCGGTAAGATCAGCTGTTTTCCAGTCCTGTTGTGATTGCGCGCGCCTCTGCGGTCACAACAGATCTGAAGAAGTGAGGGCGCATGCGCCGCCCTCTCATGCACAATAATACTGTGGGCTTCAGAATCAGAAACACGGCGCCGGAGATGAGCGCTATGCGCAGGCGCTAACTCAGACGCCATGTAACTGAAGAGAGAAATTTACATACGGCCAGAGGGAGGGAGGAACAGGCGGCGGCGGGGGGGCGGGAAACCATGTGCATAACCCGCCCAGGACATTAGCAGCGAGGTGCACATGTCAATCAAAAAGTGCATGAATGTTCAAACTTTATAAAGTTGAATTTCACAGCCTAAACACTCGAGCTGCACCCTGATGGTATGTACACAATGTGCCTGATAGTGCCAGTACTGCACTGGCTGCACCTTATACACGAAAATCCTGATGTTTGGTTCCCTTTAATATTTTTCATTAATTTAATTGTAATATTTTTCATTAATTTAATTGTCGGACTATGTGTGTGTGTGTACAGAGACATATCATTCCATTATTTTGATGTCAGAAAAGCATGCGTTTATGTAGTCCAAAATGCATTCTTTCTGCAGGTAAAACGCTGGAATTTTGATGTTGCTTGCTTTTAACAACTTCTCATTGACTTCAAAGTTAGCAAAACGCAGCCCAAATGGCAAAAACAATTACATGCTGCTTCTTTGAACGCAGAGTTTTTGGCCAAAATTATGCAAATTAAACGCTGCGTTTGCAAACGCAAAGTGCGGTCTAGAAATCACCAATTCCCATAGATTTTGCTGGAAAATCAAAACGCGTGCCTTTTGGCATGAAAACGCTGCAGTTCACAACACAGCTGAGAAGCAGGTGAAAACGCAAAGAGCGGACACTGCCTAACGTCACAGGATAGCCTTGTGTCTATATGTTTTCAAAATGTTGTGCTTGTTGCTTATGGCAATAGTGTTCTACGCAGGCGAACAAAGTCGCGCGCTGAGAATGAACTCGGGTGAACTTTACCCGACTTCATCCTCATATCGCGGCTCTATCTGTGTCGCGTCCTGATTAGCGGTCACCCGTGAAGGACTCACCGGTGACCGCTAATCACCAGAGTGACTGAATGGAGTACCCCTCTCGCATACTCCCCGTTCCCCGATCACCGGCGCGGCGCTGCACAGCTGTTCTCTAAACTCCGGCGGCTTTTCCTCTTTTGAAAAAGCCGGCCACTCATTAAACAATCTCGTATTCACTGCTTTCCCCGCCCACCGGCGCCTATCATTGGTTGCAGTGAGACACGCCCCCACGCTGAGTGACAGGTGTCTCACTGCACCCAATCACAGCAGCCGGTGGGCGTGTCACTATGGAGTATAGAAATAAATAAATAAATAAATAATTAAAAAAAACGGCTGTGTCTTCTGCTGCTCCGGTCACCTCCATGCAGCACAGCTGGAAGCGACGCTGGACCATCCTGGATTACGCCGGACATGGAGGGCTTTTTGGGGCTTATTAAATTGGTGAACCAGGGAATGTGTTTGTGTTTTTTTATTTCTAATAAAGGATGTTTCGGGTGTGTGTTTATTTACTGTCACTTACAGATTAATCATGGAAGGTATCTCGGGGAGACGCATGACATGATTAATCTAGGACTTATTGGCAGCTATGGGCTGCCATTAACTCCTTATTACCCCGATTTGCCAACACACCAGGGCAAATCGGGAAGAGCCGGATACAGTCCCAGAACTGTTGCATCTAATGTATGCGGCATTTCTGGGCGGCTGCTGACTGATATTGTTAGCCTGGGGGGCTCCCCATAACGTGGAGCTCCCCATCCTGAGAATACCAGCCTTCAGCCGTATGGCTTTATATGGCTGGTATTAAAATTGGGGGGACCGCACGCCGTTTTTTTAAATTATTTATTTATTTCTATACTCCATAGTGACACGCCCACCGACTGCTGTGATTGGGTGCAGTGAGACACCTGTCACTCAGAGTGGGGGCGTGTCTCACTGCAACCAATCATAGGCGCCGGTGGACGGGGAAAGCAGGGAATACGAGATTGTTTAATGAGCAGCCGGCTTTTTCAAATTAGAAAAAGCCGCCGGAGCAGTGTGAACGCCGTGCAGCGCCGGTGATCGGGGATTGGTGAGTATGAGAGAGGGGGGGACACTTCAGTCACTCGGGGGATTAGCGGTCACCGGTGAATCCTTCACAGGTGACCGCTAATCAGTACACGGCACACAGACAGAGCCGCGGCATGACAATGAAGTCAGGTGAAGTTCACCCGAGTTCATTCTCATCCCGCTACTCTGTCTTCCGACATGTAGTAACGACATTTTGCATCACACACGGACATTTCTCACAGACAACATAACCACACATCCGTGCAAGGAACGTTTTATTTGGACTCCCATAGGCTAACATTATGTCCGTGTGTGCGTGCTCCGTCCCAAAAACGAACATGCTTCCGTGCCAAACGGAGCAAAAAACGTGGGACGCACACGAACACACGGAAGATCAAATAACACGCACGTGTGCCTTTAAACAAAAAAACATATGTGCACGTTTGGTCGTATCTCCGGTATGTACGGAAACGGACCAAACAAGCACGTTTTCAACGGATGTGTGTTGCAGGCCTCAGACCTGTTTTTTGCATTGAATGTACTGAAGAAATTTATGATCAACAACGTACCCATCATTGGACCAAAAATGCACGAAACGCGGCTAACGCATGCATTCAGCCAGAGGGTGCGTTTTTTGCTGAAGAAACAAAACTGCAGCGTGCGCACATGGCCTCCACCTGTGTAATGCGTTTAGGGTCTTCCTCCCACAAATGAGGACCCTGCTTATGTCTTTGCACAGAGCTCTGAAGATGACGCTGGAATCTGATTGGTCGCAGTAAACAGCGCATTGAGTGCTGCGTCATGCTGCCTCCTCTGTGTGAGCAGCAGGGCGGGCTCTAGGACCCGGCGGCTGCAGGCGGCTTGGTACATGTGACTTGCTTGTTTATGCCCGTGTTGGGGAACGCGGATGGCCCAGTGCATGGGTGTGTGCTGGGCACGGGCGGGTGCAGCAGGCATGATGAAGCGGGCAGTGCTCACCTCCGCCGCCTCTCCGGCCTCCAGCCTGCGGGCTCTGCGCTTTGATAACCGAGCGCTGCGCTGTCTGCCCGTAGAGCCCGGGGATGGCACGGACGAGGACGCTGCACGATCGCGGCAAGTCCCCGGAGCCTGCTTCTCCCCAGTGCGCCCCAGCCCGGTGCAGGAGCCCAGAGTGGTGGCGCTGTCCCCGCCGGCACTGGCCCTGCTCGGTCTCCAGCTCGGAGAGGAGGACGAGGAAGAAGCGGCCATGTACTTCAGCGGGAACCGCCTGCTGCCGGGGTCTCAGCCCGCCGCACACTGCTACTGCGGGCACCAGTTCGGGAACTTCGCCGGACAGCTCGGGGACGGGGCGGCCATGTACCTGGGCGAGGTGATCAACCCGGACGGGGAGCGCTGGGAGGTGCAGCTGAAGGGAGCCGGCCTCACCCCGTACTCCAGGTAATGGGCAGCGCTCTGTGGAGGGGAGTACAGGGGGGGATAAGCTCTGTGCGGAGGGGAGTACAGGGGGGGATAAGCTCTGTGCGGAGGGGAGTACAGGGGGGGATAAGCTCTGTGCGGAGGGGAGTACAGGGGGGGATAAGCTCTGTGCGGAGGGGAGTACAGGGGGGGATAAGCTCTGTGCGGAGGGGAGTACAGGGGGGGATAAGCTCTGTGCGGAGGGGAGTACAGGGGGGGGATAAGCTCTGTGCGGAGGGGAGTACAGGGGGGGATAAGCTCTGTGTGGAGGGGAGTACAGGGGGGATGAGCTGTGTGTGGAGGGGAGTACAGGGGGGGATAAGCTCTGTGTGGAGGGGAGTACAGGGGGGGATAAGCTCTGCGGAGGGGAGTACAGGGGGGATAAGCTCTGCGGAGGGGAGTACAGGGGGGGATAAGCTCTGCGGAGGGGAGTACAGGGGGGATAAGCTCTGTGCGGAGGGGAGTACAGGGGGGGATAAGCTCTGTGCGGAGGGGAGTACAGGGGGGGATAAGCTCTGTGCGGAGGGGAGTACAGGGGGGGATAAGCTCTGTGCGGAGGGGAGTACAGGGGGGGATAAGCTCTGTGTGGAGGGGGGATAAGCTCTGTGTGGAGGGGGGATAAGCTCTGTGTGGAGGGGGGATAAGCTCTGTGTGGAGGGGGGATAAGCTCTATGTGGAGGGGGGATAAGCTCTATGTGGAGGAGGGATAAGCTCTGCGGAGGGGAGTACAGGGGGGATAAGCTCTGTGCGGAGGGGAGTACAGGGGGGATAAGCTCTGTGCGGAGGGGAGTACAGGGGGGGATAAGCTCTGTGCGGAGGGGAGTACAGGGGGAATAAGCTCTGTGCGGAGGGGAGTACAGGGGGGGATAAGCTCTGTGTGGGGGGGATAAGCTCTATGCGGAGGGGAGTACAGGGGGGGATAAGCTCTATGCGGAGGGGAGTACAGGGGGGATAAGCTCTTTGCGGACGGGAGTACAGGGGGGGGGGTAAGCTCTTTGCGGACAGGAGTACAGGGGGGGATAAGCTCTGTGCGGACGGGAGTACAGGGGGGGATGAGCTCTGTGCGGACGGGAGTACAGGGGGGGTAAGCTCTTTGCGGACGGGAGTACAGGGGGGGGTAAGCTCTTTGCGGACAGGAGTACAGGGGGGGGATAAGCTCTTTGCGGACAGGAGTACAGGGGGGGATAAGCTCTGTGCGGACGGGAGTACAGGGGGGGATAAGCTCTGTGCGGACGGGAGTACAGGGGGGATAAGCTCTTTGCGGACGGGAGTACAGGGGGGGGATAAGCTCTTTGCGGACGGGAGTACAGTAGTGATGGGCAGTCTGGCTCTTTTTGGTGATCCGGTTCCCATGGCTCCGCTCACCAAAAAGAGCCGGATCTTTTGAATCGTTCTTGGCTCCTTATCAAGTATGTGTTTACCCCAGGTGAACACATATTTAAGATTATAGTAACGTCGCCAAAACCCCGCCCACCTATGGCTAAACCCCGCCCACTTACAGGTGACCAATTAGATTGTTGAGTAGGCGGAGATTAGCCACGGGTGGGTGGGGTTTCAGCGGCGAAAAGAGCCGCTTAGAGATTTTAGTGGCTCTCACTGGTGATCCGGCTCCTGTCTGTCACAGCAGGGAGTCGTATCTTTGTGTCGGATCGTTCATGACCGACGCATCACTAGAGTACAGGGGATGGTATTGCTGTGTGGAGGGGAGTACGGGGGTGGCAGCGCTTGCGAGGGGAGTACGGGGGGCAGCGCTGAGGGGAGGGAGTACAAGGGGCAGCACTGGTGTTGCTAGGCATGGGCGATTTATAGCGTTTTGGATGTAGCGTGTTTTTGCTGTGTCCAAAACACTGTGTTGTACAGTACAATCATAGTGGATTGAATTTCTAGAAATCCCGTGCCCACTGTGCTTGTTTTTTCCGCAGCAAACGCTGACCTGTGGTGCGTATTTCCATACCGCAGCATGTCAATTGTTTGCTGCAGATTTGCCTGCGTCCTCCGTAGGGAGAACACAGAGAGAGACCGCAGCGCACTGAACCCTGATCGTGGGTACGGCCAGCTGCGGTCTCTTGTGGAGGAGACTCGCGGTCCCGCAGGTTAGGACCCTCTATGTCCAGAACACCGTGGGTACTTACCCTAAATGTAGCAACCGTATCCACACATTCCTGTGTGTACCGATTTATGTCGGCATTATAATCATCGTTCTCGGCAGCACATCGTCCTGTGTAGACAGGGTGTGGTGTTGCTGATACATTCATGCAGTATAGGGACAGAAGGATCGGATTAGCCATCATTCTAGCCCCATCTAACTGAGCTGTGTAGAAGATAGTGATTTTTATGGCCCAGTGGATGAGGCTGATGGCCACTAGATGTTTCTTTACAGGACACTCGCTAATCCCGTCGCTCTGTCCCCATGCAGTATCATGCTGTGGGCAGCACACCACCTGTTTACATGGACTGTGCTGTCGACAACCATGATTCTTTTATACCTGACACGTTTTGTTTGTGGGGTGGTTGCCGGCCTGTTTAGACAAGTTGCCTGTAACACAAGTGTCACTATGAGGAGTCGTCAGGGTTTTACACCAGTTTGGACCACGTTGTAGACTTTATAATACATGCCTGATTGACACTGACTGTGGCATCCTCCATTTTCTACAGCCCTGCTGTGCTAGTGGTGAAGTAGGCATAGGAGTGAGGGGATGAAAGGTTTACATCTTCTTTATACAAAATGAAAGGATCACAAAGAGATTATCCTATATAGTGTGCAATGCTGATCAGTGTGCTGCTGATTTCCATAGAGATGGAGGGGAGCCGGTGAGGGTGACTGTGCCTGTTGTCATACCCTGCAGCATGTGAATACCCCCGGGGTGTCCATGGCCTGACCTTGTGTGTGCGGTCTGTTATGGTTTCTCCCAATCTTCTGTTGTAGACAGGCGGACGGCAGGAAGGTGCTACGCTCCAGCATCAGAGAATTCCTGTGCAGTGAGGCCATGTCCCACCTCGGGATACCAAGCACCAGAGCGGCGTCCTGCGTCACCTCAGACTCCACAGTGGTCAGAGACATCTTCTATGACGGTCACCCCAAGAATGAGAAATGCACAATAGTTCTACGCGTCGCTGAGACATTTCTGAGGTGAGTCTCATTTATTGCCATTTTATCCTCCATATATATGTATCGGGTGTATAAGGGGGTAAAACCACTGTTCTTTCATCAGGTTTGGATCATTTGAGATTTTCAAGCCCACTGATGAGTATACTGGACGCCATGGTCCCAGTGTTAATAGGAATGATATTCGCATCCAGATGTTGGATTATGTAATCGGCACCTTTTATCCAGACATACAGGAGAAGTGTGGGGAAAAGACCGAGAGGAATGCAGAGTTCTTCCGAGAGGTACCAGCTCTTATATTAGTGTGTTCTGCTGTAAGTGGCCCACATGGGTCCAGTCCGCCTTCACAAAGATCTACTGAGCCGACACAGCATGGCTGACGACCTGTGCCCGGTATTGTACTCGTCTTGTATGCTTTACAGTATTTTTTATATTGTTAGATTACAATTTTAAATACTTAGCATAACTGTCGTTTTTAATTTATTTTTTTCTTCTTTCAGTTATAAGTCATACACGTAAAAATAAGCAACTTTGTCATATATCTTATCAAAGAAATCTGCTTCTTGGACTGAATTTTACACTCAGTTCAGGGATAAAATCTTCAGTGACTATAGACTTTCTCATTAATGAGAGAAGCGATGATAGTTGGTGCTCAAAGCTCTATGTAGAGTGGAGGGGTGAGGCAGAGACAGTATTCTGCTGCAAGTTCTCCTTGCAAAGGACAGTTACCTTTTTTTATAAACAAAAAAAATTTAAGTGTAAAGGCCCAGTCACACACAACGACTTGTGATCCCGACAACGATACGTCCTGATAAGGATCGCTGGGAGGTCGCTGGTGAGATGTCACACAGTCAGACCTTACCAACGACGCAGTAACGATACAGGTCGCAGTAGCGACCCGTATAACGATCTCTGCTGTCATTGGGACCCTGTCACACAGCGTCAAACATTGTGATGTGTCCTGCCCAGCAGGACATCGCCTTTGAAGAAAATTGCCTGGATCATTCTGCAAGGACCAGCGATCTCACAGCAGGGGCCTGACCATTGGTAGGTGTCACACATAACGAGATCACTAACTGGATCGCTACTGCGTCACCAAAACCGTGACTCAGCAACGATCTCGTTAGCGATCTCTTTAGCGATCTCATTGTGTGTGACGGGGCCTTAACAGTCCTTTTCAGAACTTGCAGCAGAATGTTTCTCACCTCTAGCTCCTCCTCATCCGTTCCTGCTCTATAGAACTTTATGAGCACGAGCTGTCATCCCCTATCTCCATACTGGAAAAAAAAAAAATCTCCTTACTGAATACATATTTTACAGAGTGAAAAATCAGTCCAGGAGTTAGAAAGAAGCAGATTTTTATGATAACATATATTACATAATTTCTTATTTTATTGTCTTGTCTCTTGTTCTATTATTATTATACACTTTACATTTTTTTGTATAAAAAAAAAAAACGGTTAGTCTGACAATTCACAATGACCAATATATACTCCTGCTACCGTGTTTCCCCGAAAATAAGACCTCCCAGGAGTTTTCAGGGAAGATTTAATATAAGACATCCCCCTGAAAATAAGACCTAGCCGCGGTCAATAATGAAGTGTCATGCAGCGGTGAAAGAGTTATAGACACTGCAGGACACTTCATTATAGGCAGCGGACACCCCCAGGAGAGAGAAGACAGAAGAAAGAAGACCCCCGATCATACTCACCAGACTGACCAGGAGCAGGTGAGCGCATCAAGGTCCTGCGGCGGAACAGACACACACACACACACACACACCAGATCGCATCCACACACAACATCCGGCGATATCGCTTGCTTCTCGGCGGCGATACTGTGCGTGCAGTGACCTTCCAGGACCTGCCGAGGATCACATGGCCGGAATCATGTGGTATGTCCGGATGTTGTGAGTGTGTGTGAATGTATATGATCAGATCTGTGAGTGTCGGGAGAAGGCAGAGGGGCACAGCACAGCTGCTGGGACCGCCCACCGGAGGGCACAGGGAGAAGTGGTGTGTGTGTGTGTGTGTGTGTGTGTGTGTGTGTGTGTGTATATGCGATCAGATGTGTGTGTGTGTGTGTGTGTGTGTGTGTGTATATTGTCTGATGTGTGACTGTGTGTGAATGTAAGCGATCAGATCTGTGAGTGTCGTCAGGAGGCAGAGGAGCACGGCGTGCAGCACAGCTGCTGTGACCGCCCACCGGAGAACAGGGAGAAGTTGTGCGTGTGTGTGTGTGTTCTGATGTCAGCCAGACGCAGGGGAGGCGTGCAGTGTACCTTCTGGGAGATCACAGGAGGATTTGGGAGCCATATAGACGCCCTGGGCTGGTAGGTATGACGATCTTGGGTTGGGGGGGGGGTCTGCTTTTTGTGGGGGGTAAACTTACCCCCAACCATGTCGCCTCGAGAATAAGACACCCCCTGAAAATAAGACCTAGCACTTTTTTCAGGGAAAAAAAAATATAAGACAGTGTCCTTTTTTTTTTTTCTGGGGAAACAGGGTACCTGGCAGCTTTACACATTTTTTATATAAAACGTTACCTGCCAGAATTATCCTGATTAAGAAACTATGATTTAAGCAAGAATATTTTCCATTCACTGATAGCATATGGAGAATCTGTATAATAATGAGAGAAAAAACAAAAAAAAAACAAAAAACACACCTTTATATAAAACTTAAGGATACTTTACATGCTGCGACATCGCTAGCGATCTCGTTAGCGATGTGAAATTCTAGATCGCAAGTGCGATCTTTCGAGATCGCACATAGGTCATTTTACGCATGTGCAACCTCGAAAGACCGCACTTGCGATCTAGAATTTCACATCGCTAATGAGATCGCTAGCGATGTCGCAGCATGTAAAGTACCCTTTAGTCTGTGTTACGGTTATCAGCAGTGGATGTTCCCTTTGTGCAAATACTGTCTTGAATCATACATTGTATTTGTGCTGTTAAAAAAAAAAAGGTCCGTATTATTCCACCACTAAACCCTTCTATAGCAGGCGTGTTCCTTCTGATTCATGGGGTGCTGCCATATAGCAACTCTGTAGGGAGATGAACGTGCCTAAAGGTCCTCCAGAAACCTTTTTTTTTAGTCTGTGGTTTTTGGATAGTTTCCAAAACTACGAAAAAATAAACCAAAAAAACAAAACTGATCATGAGCATTCTAAGGCTACTTTCACACATCAGTTTTTTGGCATCAGGCACAATCCGGTGAAAACGGATGCGCTGGATCTTTCTTTTTTTTCTTTTTGCTGGATCCGTTTTTTTACAACAAATTGGAGCATGCGCAGTGTAAAAAAAAAAGGATCCAGCGTCCGCATCCGTTTTTTGCCGGATTTGGCTTCCATAGGCTTCAATTTTAAATCACGCCGTATCGCGCCGGATCTGGCGTGATGCGTTTTTTTGTCAGAGACAAAAAACGTTACAAGAGACGTTCCATCCAGCCGCGACATTAGCCAATTACACCATATCCGGCAATAGCCGGATGCAACGCAAGGCCATCAGGCACAATCCGGCGCTAATACAAATCAATTGGGATAAAACTGAGACTGCTCCGGATCAGTTTTATACGTTTTTTTTTTTTTTTTCCCCCGGATTGTGCCTGATGAAAAAAAACTGTGTGAAAGTAGCCTAAGGCTACCTGCCTATGGTAAGTTTTGATCCTGCGTATTTTTGCGTTCCAGCACAGTGGATGAGATTTATTGAAGTCTCCTGCCTGCTGTGCTTCTTTATTACTCAGCGTAGACTGACCTGCGATGTAGGGGTCAAATTCGCAATTGTCGGCTTCTCTTTCGGGTGTGCTGAGTTGTCTGTTTGGATTTTCTCCATAGACTCTCATTCGATTCAGAAAATCTGCATGTAAATAAACGAACATACGTTTTTAGTGTGTATCCACTGTGGAAACACATAACGCATTCTATCCATATGACCAATAAGGCTTTGTCAAAACCAAATACCAGGAATTTAAAAAAAAAAAAAAAAAACTAAACAAACACCAAACAAAACAAGCAACTTTGTTGCATGACAGACCACAAGGAGACAAAACGCAATAAAAAACAAAAAAGTAACCTGTTTTACAAAATAGGTGCAGAAATGGTCTCTGCAACACCAAAAACTCATTGTGGGAACATAACTTTAGAGTGCAAAACTAGTGCAAAAAGGCTCAGGTAACAATGACATAGTTGTACACTGGGTTACTCTTCTGTCACTTCTTCTTGTGCGCACGCTGAGATTTTTTGCCGCTTTTTTTTTTTTTGTGTGTAGTTTGTTGCCCAAATCTGCATGTCTATCTTTATGCCAACAAAGTCCATGAGCATTCTGAAGTGCTGTACGCACATTTTTCTTTTCTCCTTGTAGTTTTGGGTGCAAAATCTGCAGCATGTCAATTGCTGTTGCGTTCTTTTTCCTGGTGTTGTTTTTTTTTTGTTTGTGTTTTTTTTTTTTTTTTTTTTTTTTTTTTTTTATATGTTAGCTTTTCCAGGCATTGATTTAACAAAAAAAAAAAACCCATGGCAAAAATATGCATGCTTTTTTTTTCTTTGCTGCATTTTTCTGCCACAAGATGTGGCTTTTTTTTTTTTTTTTTATTCTTTGGTGCAGAAAGACTATATTACTTACCGGTAATGGGATTTTCCTGAGTCCACGACAGCACCCACGAGAGAGGGATCCGCCCCCTTCAGGACAGGAAACCTACAGATAAAAAAGGGGCAGTCCCCCTCCCTCATCAGTTGGTTGCAGAGAACCGGGAGAGGAACCGCCAAGGAATGAATATACAAAATAGACAACTCCCCGGACACCAAAAAAGGTGAAAAAACAAACCAGAAAGGGCAGGGGTGTAAAGGGTGCTGTCGTGGACTCAGGAAAATCCCATTACCGGTAAGTAATATAGTCTTTTCCTTTCGTCACGACAGCACCCACGAGAGACTTAGAGAGATTACACTCAGAGGGTGGGAAAAAACAGCGCGAAGGGCCAAGCCACCAACGGAAGACAGGTGAAGAACAGAGGCCAGCCGGCAGAGCCCGAAAAGGCGGACGGAGAAGACCAGGGCGCAGCCGTACAATACCAGCGATGGAGACACCGGCCAGAACCACCCAACGCTCAGAAGAAGGAACCGACACCGAGGAGGCCAGAGGAACTCGCCGCACCGCAGACGATGGGGAACAGCATCCCACAGCCATCGGGACAAGGGACGGCACGCCAAGCGAGGACCACAGTCGGAATCCTGAAAGACAAGAACAAAGAACAAAGACCAACCTCCCCCGCCAAGGGGCCGACCGAGCGACAGAGGTGAGGACAGAGCCCCACGAAACGAAGGAACGGCAAGGAGGGAAGGACCAACGGACAGTGTCGGACAGGCACAAACACGCCCAGGAGAGGCAAGGGCAACCAAGATACAGAGGAACAGGCACAGCACCGCGCTGGACGAGGAGGAGAAGAGACCCAGAGGAGAAGCAGGAAGCCCGAGGCGCCAGGCCAGGCGGAAGGTCAGGGAGGCGCAAGACCGCAGAGGCACAAGGCAGGAGCGCCGTAAGGAGCAAGCACCAAAGCGCAAGACCCAGAGACGCAGGAGGAGAACACAGGCCCACACGACCAGGAGGGACCGAGGCACAGAGGCACAGAAGCACAGGCGCAGGATGCACAGGGCCCAAGAGGCACAGGGCCCAAGAGGCACAGGGCCCAAGAGGCACAGGGCCCAAGAGGCACAGGGCCCAAGAGGCACAGGGCCCAAGAGGCACAGGGTCCAAGAGGCACAGGGACCAAGAGGCCCAGAGGCCCAGAGGCGAAAAGGCATAGAGGCCAAGAGGCACAGAGGCACGGATGCCAAGAAGGAAGAGGCATTGAGGCACAAGGGCCAAGAGGCACAGAGGCACAGACGCACAAGGGCCAAGACGACAAAGACCAAGCGGCACAGAGGCCCAGAGGCACAGAAGCCCAGAGGCACAGAAGCCCAGAGGCACAGAAGCCCAGAGGCACAGAAGCCCAGAGGCACAGACGGCCAGAGGCCACGAAGTCCCGAAGCAGGAGACACAGAGGCCCAGAGGCCCAGAGGCCCGAGGCCAGGAGGCCCAGAAGCAGGGGGTTCGGAGGCACAGAGGCACGGGGCCCCGAGGTCCAAGGCCGGGAAGGCCAGGAAGCCACAGAGGCCCAGAAGCCACAAAGGCCAGAAAAAAACAGGGGGCCCAGAGACCGGGAAGGCCGGAGGCCAGGAGGCAAGGAAGCAGAGGCCAGGAGGCCACAGAGGCAGGCGGCCAGGAGCACAAGGCACAGAGGCCCGAGGCCAGGAGGCACCGAGGCCAGGAGGCACCGAGGCCAAGGCAGAGAAGCCCGAAGCCAGGAGGCACAGAGGCCCTAGGCTAGGAGGAACAGAGGCCCAAGGCCAGGAGGCACAGAGGCCCAAGGCCAAGAGGCACCGAGGGACAGAGGCACGCGGACAGGAAGCACGAGGCCAAGAAGCACGAGACCCAGAGCACGAGGCCAGGAAGCACGAAACCAAGGAGCACGAGACCAGGAGGTACCGAGGACCGAGGCCCTGAACACAGAAGTCCGGAAGCCCCGAGGCCACACAGGCGCAGAGGCTACACAGGCGCAGAGGCTACACAGGCGCAGAAGGCCACACGGGCGCAGAAGGCCACACGGGCGCAGAAGGCCACACGGGCGCAGAAGGCCACACGGGCGCAGAAGGCCACACGGGCGCAGGAGGCCACACGGGCGCAGGAGGCCACACGGGCGCAGGAGGCCACACGGGCTCAGGAGGCCACACGGGCTCAGGAGGCCACACGGGCTCAGGAGGCCACACGGGCTCAGGAGGCCACACGGGCTCAGGAGGCCACACGGGCTCAGGAGGCCACACGGGCGCAGGAGGCCACACGGGCTCAGGAGGCCACACGGGCTCAGGAGGCCACACGGGCTCAGGAGGCCACACGGGCTCAGGAGGCCACACGGGCGCAGGAGGCCACACGGGCGCAGGAGGCCACACGGGCGCAGAAGGCCACACGGGCGCAGAAGGCCACACGGGCGCAGAAGGCCACACGGGCGCAGAAGGCCACACGGGCGCAGAAGGCCACACGGGCGCAGAAGGCCACACGGGCGCAGAAGGCCACACGGGCGCAGAGGCCGCGCAGAGGCCGCGCAGAGGCCGCGCAGAGGCCGCGCAGAGGCCGCGCAGAGGCCGCGCAGAGGCCGCGCAGAGGCCGCGCAGAGGCCGCGCAGAGGCCGCGCAGAGGCCGCGCAGAGGCCGCGCAGAGGCCGCGCAGAGGCCGCGCAGAGGCCGCGCAGAGGCCGCGCAGAGGCCGCGCAGAGGCCGCGCAGAGGCCGCGCAGAGGCCGCGCAGAGGCCAGACGGGCACCGCAGAGGCCAGACGGGCACCACCGAGGCCAGACGGGCACCACCGAGGCCAGACGGGCACCACCGAGGCCAGACGGGCACCACCGAGGCAAACGGGCACCACCGAGGCCACAGAAGCCAGGAGGCCACCAGAAGGCCACAGAAGCCAGGAGGCCACCAGAAGGCCACAGAAGCCAGGAGGCCACCAGAAGGCCACAGAAGCCAGGAGGCCACCAGAAGGCCACAGAAACCAGGAGGCCACCAGAAGGCCACAGAAACCAGGAGGCCCGAGGCCACAGAAGCCAGGAGGCCACCAGAAGGCAAGAGGTCCGGAGGCCACACAGGCCCGTAGGCCACAGAGGCCAGGGCCAGGACACAGAGGCCAGGAGGACACCGGAACCAGGAGGCCACATAGGCCAGGCGGCCACAGGGGCCAGGACCACAGGGCCAAGGTCCACCAAGGCCAGGAGGTCATAGGAGTCAGGAGGACACAGGGGCCCAGGAGCTCAGAGGCAGGAGGCACAGAGGCCACCGAGTACAGACCCAGAGGGCACCCCGGCGCACACCCCAGGGCAGACACCACCAGGACGCCGGCCACAGCACAGCAGGAGGGACGGCGCCGGCAGAGGGACTGACCAAGAAGGGGAGCAATCCCCGGACAGAAGGGCAGGGGGAAGGGCTGGCAGAGATCGACAGCCGAGCCCCCCCCCTGAACCGCAGAAGCAGGAGCACAGCGTTTGGGACACCGACGCTGGACGCAGCAGGCCCAGCGCATAGGCCACACAGGCGGTGAAGACGCAGGCACGCGTCAGGGAGAGGCACTGGCCCGACCGCCATGTACTCACCCGCACCGCAGCGACCGGCCCGGATGGAGGGGACCACGGGCTTCACTAGGAACCTTCCCGGCCGCTCCCCCGGAAGAGCTCCTGCATTACATCCGGGTCACTGCAGCAGGGAAGCGTGCACCTTCGACGCGGCAGGGCCCCCCCTGCCGCGCACACGTCTGGGAGAAGCACACCCTGCTGCAGGCGTCATATCTCCCGGAGGCAAAGCCGGGCAGGAGAAAGAGGACGAGGTGCACCGGAGGACGGAGTCCACGAGGGGAGCTCCACCGACCGTGCTTCCGGATCCAGAGCTCCGCCGTTCCCTAGGAGACCGCACGGACTCAACAGGACCCAGGCACTGCAGGTTCCTCTCCATGCAGGACAGGAAACCAACTGATGAGGGAGGGGGACTGCCCCTTTTTTATCTGTAGGTTTCCTGTCCTGAAGGGGGCGGATCCCTCTCTCGTGGGTGCTGTCGTGACGAAAGGAAAAATGTCTGTACCTACTCTGCAGCATGCACACATAGCCTAAAAGTAGTGCTCATTCCACTCTGTAGGCTACAATCCCATGATGAGTATTTTTTGGTGAGGTTTTGATGTTACAGCTTTTCTTCACTCAATATGTAAATTAGGTCACTTACATTTTTTTAGGTGGTGTGGGTTTTTTTTTTGTTTTGTTTTTTTTTATATATACCCTCGTTCTAATCGTACTAATTCTATAATTATTTATTTTTTTTATTTTTTTTCTTCCAGATAACAAAGAGGACAGCCAGATTGGTTGCTGAATGGCAGTGTGTTGGATTTTGCCATGGAGTATTAAATACTGATAACATGAGCATTGTTGGAGTTACCATTGACTATGGACCTTATGGTTTCTTGGACAGGTTAGTAATAAGGCAGTGGTGAAATAAATGGGGTGTCCGGTGAACAGAACAGTGCTTGTGTCTGCTGATGACTGGCCCTAACTCCGGCACTGTCTGTCCTCCAGGTACGACCCTGAGCACATCTGTAATGGCTCCGATAATATGGGGCGCTATGCTTATAACAAGCAGCCGGAGATCTGTAAGTGGAATTTGGGGAAGCTTGCCGAGGCTTTAGCGCCTGAGTTGCCATTAGACAGAAGTCAGAAAATACTCGAAGAGGAATATGATGTGGAATTCCAGAGACATTACCTGCAAAAAATGAGGAGGAAGCTGGGTCTTATTCACACAGAGCTTGAAGAGGACAGCAAATTGATCTCTGATTTCTTGGATACCATGAACATTACAGGTGAAATTAATCACTTAGTGCCGCCATTAACCTTCAGACTGGTCAATATTTCCAGGCTATAAATTACACACACCTCTGGGAGAGAACAATTAGTATTGACTTATAGTGACGCTGGGCGTTGTTCGGTGCTGTGACTGCAGACTTGGGAATCCTCACATCACACGCACTGAGAGGATTCTCCGTTGTGATATGCGTACTTCAGGCCAGAATCTGACTAGACTGTTTTTGGCATGCCCAATGCAAGAGAATTGAGCGAGGCCGTAAACAATCTAGTGGGATTCTGCATATCACATACTTGTAGTCACATGACTGCACTTCCCAGCACTGACACCGGTGAATCCACATAGCACCAGTGCGTAACTGCAGACATGTCATTATAGACTGGATAAACCCCCACCACCACTATTTTTGTTTTTTCTTCTGGCTTTTTTTTTTTTTTTCTTGGCCCCATCAAAAACTACTGTCTATCCACTGACTAAAAACACTTTAAGGGTAAGTGCACACGAGGTTTTTTCAGTGAAAATTAACAAGTCTGCAGTCGCTCGGTCACTGCAGACTTTAAGACCCTGGTGAATCCACTGAGGCTTTTTGCGGCAAAAGACACTTCAGAAAAACATCATCCTCTCTGATGTCCTTTGTCAACTGTTTTTTGTTTTGTTTTTTGTCTTAATCTGTGTATTAATAGTGAATCGCTTCCAAGTCGCAAGTATAATGAACCAACAATTTTTTTTTTTTGTTTCTTTTATTTAAAGTGAACCTTTCAGGTCCTCAGTGCACCCAGAACCATAAACCGTTCTGGGTATATATTGCTAATCTCTGCCTAACTGTCCCTGTATACACTAGCATAGATAAAGAGATCTTTAGAAAAGTATTTCTAAAGATCCTTTATGAGATGCTAATGTGGGCTGCTACTAGATGCAGGATCGTTAGTGCCGTGGCTAGTCGGCCCACTTCCTATGTTATCACGCTCCTGTGGGTGTGATAATCTGCTTTACAATGTCATGTCCCAGTGTCATGGGAATGCCGTACAAAGCCATAGCTCTGTACCCAGTGGCGTAGCAACTGCTTTTGCCGCCCGGGGCGGCCCCATTGGCCGTCGATGAGGGTACTTTCACACTTGCTTTAGTCGCAATCCGCCGCTTTGGAAAACAGCGTAATCTGTCAACTGCTTGTGCTGTTTTCCATAGACTTGTATGGACGACGGATTGAGACTAATGTGTCTGCGTTGCATACACCGCGTGACAGATCAGTCGTGGAACGGCTGACCGGGCGGCAGGAACGCAGCATGTAGCGTTTTTTGAGCGGCGGAATCCTTTTCTTCATCGTTCCTTATGGGAGACCCAGACCATGGGTGTATAGCTTCTGCCTCCGGAGGACACACAAAGTACTACACTAAAAAGTGTAGCTCCTCCCTCCTAGCATATACACCCCCTGGATAACCAAATATAGCCAGTTCAATGCTTTGTGTTCAGGAGGCACACATCCACAGCCGGCACTTGTAAGGAACTCGCGTACCTAGGGATGCAATTCGAGACTCTGCCGGCACTTGTCAAGCTGCCCTTAGTCAAACAGCAGTCCCTCCATCTGGCGGTGCGCTCTCTGTTGAGACCCCGCCGTCATTCCATCAGGCACCTCATGCAGTTGCTGGGTCAGATGGTGGCGTCAATGGAAGCGGTTCCCTTTGCCCAGTTCCATCTGCGTCCTCTGCAGCTGGACATTCTCCGCTGTTGGGATAAGCGGACTTCTTCCTTGCACAGGTTGGTGGCTCTGTTGCCACAGACCAGGAGCTCTCTTCAGTGGTGGCTTCGGCCCCTCTCTCTGTCTCAGGGACGCTCCTTCCTGGCCCCGTCCTGGGTGATCCTCACCACGGATGCCAGTCTATCCGGCTGGGGAGCAGTATTTCTCCACCACCGTGCACAGGGCACTTGGACTCCGTCCGAGTCAGCCCTCTCGATCAATGTGCTGGAAATCAGAGCTGTGCTTCTAGCTCTCCTAGCCTTTCACCACCTGTTGGTGGGCAAGCACATTCGAGTCCAGTCAGACAACGCGACAGCAGTTGCCTACATCAATCACCAGGGCGGGACTGGCAGCCGCCTGGCAATGTTGGAGGTTCAACGCATCCTTCAGTGGACGGAGGACTCAAAGTCCACCATATCCGCAGTCCACATCCCAGGCGTAGAAAACTGAGAGGCAGATTATCTCAGCCGTCAAACCGTGGACAACGGCGAGTGGGCTCTGCATCCGGCAGTGTTCCGGTCGATCTGCCGCAAGTGGGGAACTCCGGAAGTGGATCTAATGGCATCCCGGCACAACAACAAGGTCCCGGTTTACGTGGCTCGTTCCCACGATCCTCAGGCCTTTGCAGCGGATGCGCTGGTTCAGGATTGGTCCCAGTTCCATCTGTCTTACGTGTTTCCCTCTCTAGTTCTCTTGCCCAGAGTCCTGCGCAAGATCAGAATGGAGGGCCGTCGGGTCATACTCATTGCTCCAGACTGGCCCAGGCGAGCTTGGTACCCAGACCTGCTCCGTCTGTCCGTAGAGGTGCCGTGGCATCTCCCGGACCGTCCAGACCTTCTCTCAAAAGGTCCGTTTTTCCGCCAGAATTCTGCAGCTCTCAGATTGACGGCGTGGCTCTTGAGTCCTGGATCCTGACGGCTTCCGGCATTCCTCCCGAAGTCATCTCCACTATGACTCAGGCTCGGAAGTCTTCCTCAGCCAAAATTTACCACAGGACTTAGAGAATTTTCCTGTCCTGGTGTCGTTCTTCCGGCCACGCCCCTTGGCCTTTTTCCCTGCCGACCCTTCTGTCCTTCCTGCAGTCTGGTCTGCAGCTAGGACTATCCCTCAATTCCCTCAAGGGACAGGTCTCGGCTCTGTCAGTGTTGTTCCAGCGGCGTATCGCCCGGCTGGCTCAGGTGCGCACCTTCATGCAGGGCGCATCTCACATCATTCTGCCTTACCGGCGGCCTCTGGATCCCTGGGACCTTAATCTGGTCCTCACGGCCTTGCAGAAACCCCCTTTTGAGCCACTTAGGGAGGTTTCTTTGTCTCGTCTTTCACAGAAAGTGGTCTTTCTAGTGGCCATAACTTCCCTCAGGAGAGTCTCTGATTTGGCTGCGCTCTCCTCGGAGTCACCTTTTTTGGTTTTTCACCAAGACAAGGTGGTTCTTTGTCCGTCTCCGGACTTTCTTCCTAAGGTGGTATCTCCTTTCCACCTTAACCAGGATATTTCCCTGCCTTCCTTTTTGTCCGGCTCCTGTTCATCGCTTTGAAAAAGCGTTGCATACTCTGGATCTGGTGCGGGCGCTCCGGATCTATGTGTCACGTACCGCTGTTCTTAGGCGGTGCACCTCTCTCTTTGTGCTGACCACTGGTCAGCGTAAGGGCCTCTCGGCTTCTAAGCCGACCCTAGCTCGCTGGATTAGATCGGCCATTTCCGATGCCTACCAGTGTACTCAAGTGCCTCCCCCGCTGGGGATCAAGGCACACTCGACCAGAGCTGTCGGTGCCTCTTGGGCTTTCAGGCACCGGGCTACAGCTCAGCAGGTCTGTCAGGCTGCCACTTGGTCCAGTCTGCATACCTTTTCGAAGCACTACCAAGTGCATGCTCATGCTTCGGCAGCTGCGAGCTTGGGCAGGCGCATCCTTCAGGCGGCTGTCGCCCATTTGTGAAGTTAGGTTTCGCCTACTTCTCAGTTTTCTGTTTATTCCCACCCATGGACTGCTTTGGAATGTCCCATGGTCTGGGTCTCCCATAAGGAACGATGAAGAAAAAGAGAATTTTGTTTACTTACCGTAAATTCTTTTTCTTATAGTTTTTTTTTTCTTCCACTGCACATGCTCACCTCTTATGTTTAATAATTGAAATCAATGTTTCTCTCGGCGGCCGAACGATCAGCTAATTGCCCGGCGGCCGGCTTTTGGGAGCGATCGGCTGATCAGCCGGCTTTTGGGAGCGATCGGCTGATCGGCCGGCCTTTGGGAGCGATCAGCTGATCGGCTGGCTTTTGGGAGCGATTGGCTGATCGGCCAGCTTTTGGGAGCGATCGGCTGATCGTTCACAATAGCTTGCCGCCGGTAAAACAGTAAAAAAAAAAACAAACAAAAAACCCCCCAAAACGGATCGTTGTTTTGCAGCATTTTTGCAGTCAGTCGGTCTCTTTCTCTCTCTGTCGGTCCGTCTCTCCCTCTCACCCCCTCTCTCATACTCGCCCATCCCCGGCGCGGCGCTGCACGGCTGTCGCAAAGCTCTGGCGACTTTTCCTCTTTTGAAAATGCCGGCTGCTCGTTATTCCATCTCGTATTCCCTGCCTCCCCCGCCCACCGGCACCTATGAATGGTTGCAGTCAGACACGCCCCCACGCTGAGTGACAGCTGTCTCACTGCCACCAATCACAGCCGCCAGTGGGCGGGTCTATATCATGCAGTACAATAAATAAAAAAAAAAACAAAACAAAAAAAAAAACGGCATGCGGTCTCCCCAATTTTGATACCAGCCAAGATAAAGCCACACGGCTGAAGGCTGGTACACTCAGGTTGGGGAGCACCACGTTATTTTTAGGCTGGGAGGCTCCCCATAACAACCAGCAGCTGCCCGGAATTGCCGCATCCATTAGATGCGACAGTTTCGGGACTCTACCCGGCTCATCTCGAATTGCCGTGGTGTGGTGGCAATCGGGGTAATAAGGAGTTAATGGCAGCCCATAGCTGCCACTAAGTCCTAGGTTAATCATGGCAGGCGTCTGAGACACCCCCATGATTAATCTGTAGTGAAAGTAAATAAGCACAAACCAAAAATCCTTTATTTGAAATAAAAGACAAAAAAAAGACCCTCTTTCACCACTTTATTAACCCCCAAATACCACTCAAGGTCTGACGTAATCCACACGAGGTCATCTCTGCTACATCGGAAGCTGACGAGCAGCAGTAGAACACCGCCGCTTACTGTGAGCTCCACGCAGAAACTGAAGTGAATCGCGCTGTCAGCGGGGACGTCACTGAGGTTGTGCCAGTGTGTGCGGTGATGATGGAGGCGGTAGTGCCTGTGTGTGTGTGGTGATGATGGGGGCAGTAGTGTCGGGGTTTGTGCAGTGATAAGGGCGGCATTTTTTTACGCCCAAAATGCAAGCCCCTCCCCCCCCCCCTTGCTACGTTACTGTCTGTACCCGCTAGTCGCACCCTAGGGTATGCACCCTGGCCTCAAAGACAACTCACTGTTTCACTTCTGGTCATGCACAATACTACTCTCCTAAGCCGGGTGTATGTGTCCCAGTTTTTGAGTAGTGTGCATGACCGTAAGTGTAGACAACTTCCAATCATGGGCACGGAGTGTCTTTGAAGCCAGGTGTATGCACTCTGGCTTCAAAGGATCTCAATGCTATCTGGTACAAAGCCACGCACATACGCTGCTTTGTATTGCATTGCCATGACCCTGGGCATTGTAAAGCAGGTTATCACACCCACAGGGGTATGATAACCTAGAAAAGCAGGCCGACTAGTCGGGACGAACGCTCTTCCGACTAGTCACTGCCTTCATTAGCATCTCATAAACTATCTTTAGAAATACTTTTTCTATACATCTGTTTATGTATGGTAGTACATGCTGGGTCGGTTAGGCAGGGATTCTAGTTATGCACCCAGAACTGCTCCTGGAAGGCTCCAGGCAGATTCCACTTGAAAAAGATGTCTTGTACGCATACTCCAAAGTAAGAAATTGTGATGTTATGGCCGCCCGATAGTCATTGGGATATCTATTTTAGTTCTAACTTGACTGACTGGTGATTTCCTTTTGAGTTGGCAACATGTTATTTTGTATTTGTATAATTGTGTATATACTGTAAAATACCTTCACAATTTAATAATGAAATAGTGAAAAAAAAATCTTAGAGGACTGTCTAATTGAACATTGGTGAAATCTTGCTACAATATGCCTCTAAAAGGTCTTACATATGTGATGCTCACCGAGCACTAGAATAGACTGTCAGCAGCTGACGAGCCAAAGTGGTGGGCTGATTTTCCTAATGCCGCATCATTGTAGTGATCAGTGAGTTACATTGTCGACCTAAACATACACTTCTGAATTTTCTAAAAGAGTTTTGCTATACACTTCCTCTTTTATAGACCTTTCATTACATGTATGATTCTTATTTTTTTCTATTTTTTTGCAGGCTCTGATTTCACAAATACTTTCCGGGTCCTCAGCAAGTTTTCAGGAAGTGCTGTTGATGTAGATGGATTCTTGAGTAACATAACTGAACAGTGTGCTAGTATGGAAGAACTGAAAGTGGCTTTTAAACCAAAAATGGATCCAAGGTATAGTATATATCAATATGTGCAGGATTACTAAATTATTATATACATGTTATGTAGTACTTTTTTTTTTTTTTTTTTTTGTTCAACCTTTTCCCAACATTACATAATGCTACATCACATGACGAGTAAGTGTTCAGAATAGGCTCAAGAGCTGAGCACAACCAGACCAGAGAGATGCTGGCTGTGTTTCAAAGCCAGCATCTTCCTATAACCTCAGTGATCAGAGCTTGCTCCGATCTGTGCTGTTTGACAGTGGTATTTAAATAAAGCTTTCATTGGTGCGCACGTGCGCTGGCTCCAATTGGCCACCCATGAGAATCACTGGGTGCTGATGGATAGATTAACACCTGGAGACCCCCACGGCTGCCATCTTAATCCTACGAAGTGACTTCTGTAACGGTTCAATTTATCAAAATATAAAATTACTACATATGATAAATGTCATGAAGAAAAATACCAGAATTGCATTTTTTTTTTTTTTGTCACCACACCTCCCTAAGAACATATGCACCACAAATTGATATCAATAAATGTTAGCGTGCCACAAAAATGGCTGGTAAAGAACAAGCCCTTACACAATTCCATTGATGGGAGGGGGCTCAATATTTCAGAAAACTCAAAATCATGACTGTTTATTTAAACAAAAAAGTTTTTTTTTCACTCCTGTAAAAAAAAAAAAATAAAATAAAAAAAAAATGTATGCAACCTGCAAAACATCGCATGTTAAAATGAATAGTGTCTTTTTTTTTTTTTTAAATTATATAAAAAAGTTATAACTCTAGAAAGAAAGGGAGGAAAAACCAAATGTATACTGCCATAAATACTGACATGAAGCGATAAGATACAGTACAGTTCAAAAGTTTAGGGTCACTTAGATATTTTATTACTATTGAAAGAAAAGCACATTTTTTTTTTTCAATGAGGCTAACATTAAATTAAACAGAAATACACTCTATACATTGTTAATGTGGTAAATGACTATTCTAGCGTCAAACGTCTGGTTTTTTTTAATGCGATATCTACATAGGTGTATAGAGGTCAATTTCCAACAACCACCACTCCAGTGTTCTAATGGTACATTGTGTTTAACTGTGTTAGAATGTTAGAAGGCTAATGGATGTTTAGAAATCCCTTGAAAACCCTTGTGCAAGTATGTTAGCACAACTGAAAACAGTTTTGCTGATTAGAGAAGCTATAAAACTGACCTTCTTTTGACCTAGTTGAGAATCTGGAGCATTACATTTGTTGGTTCCAGTAACTCTCAAAATGGCCAGAAAAAGAGAACTTTCATGTGAAACTCGACAGTCTATTCTTGTTCTTAAAAATTAAGGCTATTTCATGAGAGAAATTGCCAAGGATCTGAAGATTTCCTACAATGGTGTGTGTACTACTCTCTTCAGAGGAGAGCACAAACAGGCTCTAACCAGACAAGAAAGAGAAGGGGAGGCCCCACTGCACAACTGAGCAACAAGACAAGTACATTAGAGGCTCTAGTTTGAGAAATCAGTGCCTCACAGGTTATTATTTCAAGTAAAAATCATTATTTCTAACCTAGTCAGTCTGGACTATATTTTCTATTCATTATGCAACTCTTGATAAATAAAAGTGTGATTTTTTTAATGGACAAGACAAAATTGTCTGGGTGAACCTAAACTTTTGAACTGGTGTGTGTGTGTGTGTGTGTGTGTATGACAGTATTTAGTCTGGATTACCTTAAACATTTTGCTGGTATTACCATGCAAAACCTGTACACAAGAGCAATAAGGCCAGGTAAAGAGCTTATTTTCGGTGCTGTCATTTATGAGCAATGGAAAGTACAAACTGACCAATCATGGTCAAAGTGCAAGAGCACCAGTGATTTTTCACATGGATCAATGGTCAAAGTGGAAAAAGCTTAGCTTGCAATCTTTCTGTTTTACAAGCGAGGACCGCGCATGTGATGACAATATGCTGCTGCGATGCACGTTGATGGGACTGGTACTATTATTTTGACAGTCTTCTGAACCTTGCCTAATGCTATTAACTAGAGAAAGATGGTTAATCTTGGGTATTTGGGATTTATTTTTTTAATTGATCGTGTTATTTGCTCTCAATAATACACATTCACAGATGGATGTATACGGTACATGGTGTACTGTAAAGCAGGATTTCCATGGGTCTGGAGCGCGGGGGGTGGGTGCACAAAATTATAATGGATTTGATGCACATAAAGCTGTGTGCTCTTTTGCATGTATGTATTTTTCAGGCAACTTACTATGATGCTGATGTTGGCTCAGAGCAATCCTCAGTTGTTTGCATTGATTGGATCTAAAGCCAACATAAGTCAAGAGCTGGAACGTATAGAAAAACATCAAAAGCTTGAGGAGACTAGTAGCGAGGACCTAATGAATGAGAACAAGAAGCACTGGGAAGAGTGGCTTCAAAAATACTGGTACGTAACCCTGCCCATAATCTTTGCCCCGTTTATAGTCTTAGTCAGATACTAAATATTTAAAAAGCTACAAGTCGGCAGTCACTTTATGTCCCTCTGTGACTTCAGACTTGTGAATTTTCACAATGCGTGCACTTTCAGGCTATGTGGATCCTTCAGTGGCAGGTACATGATCGTAAGTATGTGATTACCATACATGCAGTCACGTGCTGATTTTAGGCTTTATCCGGCCTGGTTCAATGCAAGTTTGAGCAAGGCCAGTAATGGTCTAGTCTGTAATATGCAAATGCCATACTGGCAAGCACTAGGGAATCCTCAGTGTGTAGTGAACGTGATGTGAGAATTCACAAGTCTGCAGACAGACTAAGGGGTACTGCTCACATAGCGAGATCGCTGCTGAGTCACAGTTTTTGTGACGTATCAATGACGTCATCGGCGATCTCGCTGTGTGTGATACTAAGCAGCGACCTGGCCCCAGCCGTGAAATCGCTGATTGTTACACACTGTTCTGGTTCATTTTTTGCTCATTGGTCTCCCGCTGTTCAACACGCATCGGTGTGTTTGACGGCGGGAGACCAACGAGCACCGACTCTGTGTAAGCAGCGTACGCTGGTAACCAGGGTAAATATCGGGTAACCAAGCAAAGCGCTTTGCTTGGTTACCCGATATTTACCCTGGTTATCAGCGTACACCGCTTAGCGCTGGCTCCCTGCACACGTAGCCAGGCTAAATATCGGGTAACTAAGCAAAGCGCTTTGCTTAGTAACCCGATGTGTACCCTGGCTACGTGTGCAGGGAGCCAGCGCTAAGCGGTGTACGCTGATAACCAGGGTAAATATCGGGTAACCAAGCAAAGCGCTTTGCTTAGTTACCCGTTATTTACCCTGGTTACCAAGCACAGGGTCGCTGGTGAGAGCTGCCTGATTGACAGCTCACCAGCGACCATGTAGCGACGCACCAGCGATCCTGACCTGGTCGTATCGTGGTCGGAATCACTGGTACGTCGTTTTGTGAGACTGTACCCTAAGACCAGTTAACTCCTTTAATTGCATGCTTATGTATTACCCATTACATAAGTAGTAGCTATAGATACGCGCAAAATGGTAAAGATCTGCTCCTTAGTTTGCAAGGTGAAATGTCTGTGTATATGAAATATGTTAGAGGGTTTTGTTCTTTATAACTGGAGTATAGAGCTGTTCTGGTAAACCCTATAGGTGGTGACATGACTATTCTCAGTCAGACCTCCCTAATCTAATATATTTGGCCCATTCTGATAATAGGTTATTGGTCATTAAAAGGTTGTACAGCCTTAGGCTATGTGCCTTCGTTGCGTTGTGTCCCTGCAGAAATATTTGCAGCAATTTTGAACAGCACATGTGCGCTTCAAATCCCTGCAGAAACACTGCAGTGAAAAAGCCGATTTCATGTGCTCTGGATGCAGCCTCTCCCATAGACAGAGTGGGGGCTGCATCCAAACCGCACGGAATAAGTGACATTTTGCTTTTTAGAACGCAGCGATTTGGCAGCATGCAAATCGCTGCGTTCTAAAACGCAACATGCGCATGGATTATGCACAATTTTCTTAGATTGTGCTGGGGATGCAGGGCGCATGCATTTACGCTGCAGTGCAATATGCAGCGTAACTGCATGCAATACGCACACGTGCGCACATAGCCTAAGGGCGCAAGTCTGCAGTTGCAGTATGTGACTTCAGACTTCTGAATCCTCCCTGTGGGCAGTGTGCACCCTCGTCAGTATTCTCCAGTCGTATGCTACAATAGTGAGCAGGCGGTCATATGACTGCAAGAATGTGATTTGCATACTTCCAACTAGGCAAGTCTGACCCCACTTAATTCCCTTCTACTGGGTGGGACAGGGCACATCTAGTTGGCACGTGACCGCATGTATGCAAATCGCCTAACTTCTCCCGACACTGGAGAATCTTAGTGACTGCAGACTTGCACCCCAAGACTGGACAACCCCTTAAAGTAAATTAAACCGTTTTACATTCTCTGTGTGTACCTGTGTTGTGAAGAATAAATAAAGGCCTTTTTTCCTCACTTTAGTGCTCGCTTGGAAAAAGATCAAGAAAATGCTGGTGTTGGTGAAGCTTTTTTTGCACAGAGGGAGAAAATCATGAATTCGAACAACCCAATTCACATTCTGAGAAATTATATTGCTCAAAATGCCATAGATGCTGCTGAGAAGGGGGATTTTACAGAGGTAATATTGGCTTTCTATGTGCAAATCATTTTACTTGTGTAGCTAGGATAATTTTTTTTTTTTTATTTATTTAACATACCGTATTTTGTGGTTTATAAGATGCACCCCAAATTTAGAGAGAAATAAAGGACTTTATTGAGGTAAATGGTGAGCTGCACAATCATAAGAAGAACACCAATGTCAGAAATTCCCAGTAGGTAAATAAACAATCACTTGAGAATTGCTCACCAATTACCTCAATAAAGTCCTTTTCTTCGGCGCTCCATTGGGAGACCCAGACGATTGGGTGTATAGCACTGCCTCCGGAGGCCACACAAAGCAATTACACTAAAAAGTGTAAGGCCCCTCCCCTTCTGGCTATACACCCCCAGTGGGATCACTGGCTCACCAGTTTTCTGCTTTGTGCGAAGGAGGTCAGACATCCACGCATAGCTCCACTGTTTAGTCAGCAGTAGCTGCTGACTATGTCGGATGGAAGAAAAGAGGGCCCATATGGGGCCCCCAGCATGCTCCCTTCCTACCCCACTTGTGGTTTGTAAGGTTGAGGTACCCATTGCGGGTACAGAGGCTGGAGCCCACATGCTGTTTTCCTTCCCCATCCCCCTGAGGGGCTCTGAGGAAGTGGGATCTTACCGGCCCCCAAGCCCTGAGGCCGGGCTCCATCCACAGACCCAGTGAACCTGCTGGATACGGAGCTGGGTACCGTTCAGGGACAAGGCCCTGCAACTTTCAGGTACTCTGTGTCCCCGTACAGACAGGCACGCACACGCCAGACTTGCTGGGTGTGTTAGTGCGCCGGGGACAGTAGCGCTGCACGCTGGGGTTTGAGTCACAGCAGCTTAGCTGTGTGACTTCATGTGCTGGGAACTACCGCGCCGGCCACTCTCGGAGCGGCGGCGCGGCTGGGACTTGTAGTGCGCCGGGGACTTAGCGCCGACCGCGCTTTTACGGCGGCGGCGCTTATAAATTTAGTCCCCGGCTTTTGCGGCCTAGCTCCGCTTCGTTCCCGCCCCCTCCCTGTCACTCAGGGAATGGGACAGACGCTGTGCAATCGTCAGCGCCGAGGGCTGGAGCCTTATTTACATGCTCCAGCCCTCTCACTAGGCACAGTGGGACGCAGGTTTCCCGCTTTTGGTCTGAGCACGCCCAGGGCCCGCCCCCCCCTCCACAGGACGCCGGCAGCCATTCCTGCATGCAGTCTGGCTGGAGGACGGACACAGGCTCTGGGAGACCCAGACTAGGGATTTCTGGCGACCACACACCCGCGTTTAGCGGGCGGTAAGCAGCACATAAGTGCTGGCCCCACTAGTGCCACAGTGTTGTATTGGTGTACTTTTTCCTGTACCAGATATATATATATATATACTGCACTGTACGGTCGCTTCTTGGCTGTATACCCCTATATTGCTCTGAGGAGACAGCAACATGTCATCCACAAAACGCAAGGGTGCCAAGGCACGGGCGGTATACACTGCTTGTACAGCATGTGGGGCTAATCTACCAGCAGGCTCCAACGACTCTCATTGTATGCAATGTTCAGTCCCAGTGGCACTTCGGCAGCCAGAGTCTATGGTGGTGGTAGCCCAGGCAGAGACGCCTGTGAACCCTGCCCCGGTGACGGGGACAGAATTTGCAGTCTTTGCTGACAAAATGTCTGTGACTATGACAAAAATCCTGGAGACCTTGCAGTCCAGGCCAGTTGCTCAGACCATGGACACTGCTGTGTCTATGTTCCCCGGTCCCCCTCAGTTGGAACTAATCCGTACTTCAAGGGGGTCCCAGGCATCACAGGCTGAGGGCTCTGACTCTGATGACAGTCCCAGGCCGCCTAAGCGAACTCGCTGGGAGAGACCCTCCACGTCATCACGCGGGTCAGGGTCTCAGCGAGAAGGGTCTCTATATGATGAGACAGAGGTGGGTGATCAGGAGTCTGGTCCTGACACCGCACTCAATTTGGATACGCCAGATGGTGACGCCATGGTAAATGACCTTATAGCGGCCATCAATAGGCTGTTGGATATTTCTCCCCCAGCCCCTTCAGCAGAGGAAGCAGCTGCCCAGCAGGAGAAATTCCATTTTCTGTATCCCAAGCGTAAATTGAGTACTTTTCTGGACCACTCTGACTTCAGAGAATCAATCCAGAAACACCATGCTTATCCGGACAAGCGTTTTTCCAAACGTCTGAAGGATACACGTTATCCCTTTCCCCCTGACGTGGTCAAGCGCTGGACCCAGTGTCCAAAAGTGGACCCTCCAATATCCAGGCTTGCAGCTAGATCCATAGTTGCAGTGGAGGATGGGGCTTCACTTAAAGATGCCAATGACAGACAGATGGACCTTTGGTTGAAATCTGTCTATGAAGCTATTGGCGCGTCGTTTGCTCCAGCATTCGCGGCCGTGTGGGCGCTCCAAGCTATTTCAGCTGGTCTGGCACAGGTGGACTCTTTCTTAAGTCCAGCAGTGCCGCAAGTGGCGTCCTTAACTACGCAAATGACTGCGTTTGCGACCTACGCTATCAATGCGGTACTAGACTCTACGAGCCGTACCTCAATGGCATCCGCCAACTCTGTAGTTTTGCGCAGAGCCTTGTGGTTAAAAGAATGGAAAGCAGATTCTGCTTCTAAAAAATGTTTAACCAGCTTGCCATTATCTGGAGACAGACTGTTTGGTGAGCAATTGGCGGAAATTATTAAACAGTCCAAAGGTAAGGACTCTTCCTTACCCCAGCCCAGATCAAACAAACCTCAACAGAGGAAGTGGCAGTCAAAGTTTCGGTCCTTTCGAGGCTCGGGCAAGCCCCAATTCTCCTCGTCCAAAGGGACTCAGAAAGAGCAAAGGAGCTCTGATTCCTGGCGGACTCACTCACGCCCCAAGAAAGCAACCGGAGGTACCGCTTCCAAGGCGGCTGCCTCATGACTTTCGGCCGCCTCCCTCCGCATCTTCGGTCGGTGGCAGGCTCTCCCGCTTTTGCGACATTTGGCTGCCACAGGTCAAAGACCGGTGGGTAACAGACATTTTGTCTCACGGGTACAGGATAGAGTTCAGTTCTCGGCCTCCGCCTCGGTTCTTCAGAACTTCCCCACATCCCGACCGAGCAGATGCCCTTCTGCAGGCGGTGCATTCTCTAAGAGCAGAAGGAGTGGTGGTCCCTGTTCCTCTTCGGGAACGAGGACAAGGTTTTTACTCCAATCTCTTTGTGGTGCCAAAAAAGGACGGCTCCTTCCGTCCTGTTCTGGACCTAAAACTGCTCAACAAGCATGTGAACGCCAGGCGGTTCCGGATGGAATCCCTCCGCTCAGTCATTGCCTCAATGTCTCAAGGAGATTTCCTAGCATCAATAGACATCAAAGATGCTTATCTCCACGTGCCGATTGCTACAGAGCACCAACGCTTTCTACGCTTCGTGATAAGAGACGACCATCTTCAGTTCGTAGCTCTGCCATTTGGTCTGGCGACAGCCCCACGGGTGTTCACCAAGGTCATGGCGGCAGTGGTAGCAGTCTTGCACTCTCAGGGACACTCTGTGATCCCTTACTTGGACGATCTACTTGTCAAGGCACCCTCTCAGGAGGCATGCCAACTCAGCCTGGATGTTGCACTGGAGACTCTCCAGACGTTCGGGTGGATCATCAACTTCTCAAAGTCAACTCTGTTACCGACCCAATCACTGACGTATCTTGACATGGAGTTTCATACTCTCTCAGCGATAGTGAAGCTTCCGCTGGACAAGCAGCGGTCACTACAGACTGGGGTGCAGGCTCTCCTTCAAAGTCAGTCGCACTCCTTAAGACGCCTCATGCACTTCCTCGGGAAGATGGTGGCGGCAATGGAGGCGGTTCCGTTTGCGCAGTTTCATCTGCGCCCTCTTCAATGGGACATTCTCCGCCAATGGGACGGGAAGTCAACATCCCTGGACAGGAAAGTCTCCCTTTCCCAGACGGCCAAGGACTCTCTGCAGTGGTGGCTTCTTCCCACCTCATTATCACAGGGAAGATCCTTCCTACCACCGTCCTGGGCGGTGGTCACGACAGACGCGAGTCTGTCAGGGTGGGGAGCAGTTTTTCTCCACCACAGGGCTCAGGGTACGTGGACCCAGCAGGAGTCCACCCTTCAGATCAATGTTCTGGAAATCAGAGCAGTGTATCTTGCCCTACTAGCCTTCTAGCAGTGGCTGGAAGGAAGGCAGATCCGAATTCAGTCGGACAACTCCACAGCGGTGGCATACATCAACCACCAAGGGGGGACACGCAGTCGGCAAGCCTTCCAGGAAGTCCGGCGGATTCTGATGTGGGTGGAAGCCACGGCCTCCACCATATCCGCAGTTCACATCCCCGGCGTAGAAAACTGGGAAGCAGACTTCCTCAGTCGCCAGGGCATGGACGCAGGGGAATGGTCCCTTCACCCGGACGTGTTTCAGGAAATCTGTCGCCGCTGGGGAAGGCCGGACGTCGACCTAATGGCGTCCCGGCACAACAACAAGGTCCCAACCTTCATGGCACGGTCTCGCGATCACAGAGCTCTGGCGGCAGACGCCTTAGTGCAAGATTGGTCGCAGTTCCGGCTCCCTTATGTGTTTCCACCTCTTGCACTCTTGCCCAGAGTGCTACGCAAGATCAGATCCGACTGCAGCCGCGTCATACTCGTCGCCCCAGACTGGCCAAGGAGGGCGTGGTATCCGGATCTGTGGCATCTCACGGTCGGCCAACCGTGGGCACTACCAGACCGACCAGACTTGCTGTCCCAAGGGCCGTTTTTCCATTGGAATTCTGCGGCCCTGAACCTGACTGTGTGGCCATTGAGTCCTGGATCCTAGCGTCTTCAGGATTATCCCAAGGGGTCGTTGCCACCATGAGACAGGCTAGGAAGCCCACGTCCGCTAAGATCTACCACAGAACGTGGAGGATATTCTTATCCTGGTGCTCTGCTCAGGGAGTGTCTCCCTGGCCATTTGCATTGCCTACATTTCTTTCTTTCCTGCAATCTGGGTTAGAAAAAGGTTTGTCGCTCGGCTCCCTTAAAGGGCAAGTCTCGGCGCTATCCGTCTTTTTTCAGAAGCGTCTAGCACGACTTTCTAAGGTACGCACGTTCCTGCAGGGGGTTTGTCATATCGTACCCCCGTACAAGCGGCCGTTAGATCCATGGGATCTGAACAGGGTACTAGTTGCCCTCCAGAAGCCGCCCTTCGAGCCTCTGAGGGAGGTTTCTCTTTCTAGACTATCACAGAAAGTGGCTTTTCTGGTAGCGATCACATCTCTTCGGAGAGTGTCTGAGCTAGCAGCGCTGTCATCCAAGGCTCCCTTCCTGGTCTTCCACCAGGACAAGGTAGTGCTGCGACCCATTCAGGAGTTTCTCCCGAAGGTGGTATCCTCTTTTCATCTTAATCAGGATATCTCTTTGCCTTCTTTTTGTCCTCATGCAGTTCATCGGTATGAGAAGGACTTACATTTGTTAGATCTGGTGAGAGCACTCAGAATCTACATTTCCCGCACGGCGCCCCTGCGCCGTTCGGATGCACTCTTTGTCCTTGTCGCTGGTAAGCGCAAAGGGTCGCAGGCTTCTAAGGCCACCCTGGCTCGATGGATCAAAGAACCAATTCTTGAAGCCTACCGTTCTGCTGGGCTTCCGTTTCCATCAGGGCTGAAGGCCCATTCTACCAGAGCCGTGGGTGCGTCCTGGGCATTACGACACCAGGCTACGGCTCAACAGGTGTGCCAGGCAGCTACCTGGTCGAGTCTGCACACTTTCACCAAACATTATCAGGTGCATACCTATGCTTCGGCGGACGCCAGCCTAGGTAGAAGAGTCCTGCAGGCGGCAGTTGCCTCCCCGTAGGGGAGGGCTGTCTTCGCAGCTCTAACATGAGGTATTCTGTACCCACCCAGGGACAGCTTTTGGACGTCCCAATCGTCTGGGTCTCCCAATGGAGCGCCGAAGAAGAAGGGAATTTTGTTACTTACCATAAATTCCTTTTCTTCTAGCTCCTATTGGGAGACCCAGCACCCGCCCTGTTGTCCTTCGGGATTTTTGGTTGTTTTTCGGGTACACATGTTGTTCATGTTGAATGGTTTTCAGTTCTCCGACGTTACTTCGGAGTGAATTTGTTTAAACCAGTTATTGGCTTTCCTCCTTCTTGCTTTTGCACTAAAACTGGTGAGCCAGTGATCCCACTGGGGGTGTATAGCCAGAAGGGGAGGGGCCTTACACTTTTTAGTGTAATTGCTTTGTGTGGCCTCCGGAGGCAGTGCTATACACCCAATCGTCTGGGTCTCCCAATAGGAGCTAGAAGAAAAGGAATTTACGGTAAGTAACAAAATTCCCTTCTTTCACAATCAGCAATTGGGCTCTGTTGGTCGTTTTTCTTCTTTCGTTTCAAAGAAATAGTGCCCGGAGGCGGTGAGGGTGCAGATGGAGCTCTCGGCTCAAGATCTCATATGCGCATGTGCCACCTCCGGGCACCATTTTCCTTAAGTCTGCTGCTGGGAGATCAATGGGCTGGAGGCAGCACATGCACAGAAGAGAGCTTGAGCCCAGAGCTCCATCTGCACAAGCGCCGATTCCATTATTTGAAGTCTGCACGGCTGACAACATTTTCAGAATGGTGCCCGGCAGCCACAGGACAGTGCCCGAAGCATTGCTCCTGCGTCCCCTTTCCAACATCCCCGGTAATGACCATTCGGATTATAAAACATACCCTTTTTCTTTGTCGCTCCATTGGGAGACCCAGACAATTGGTGTATAGCTTCTGCCTCCGGAGGCCACACAAAGTATTACACTTTAAAAGTGTAACCCCTCCCCTCTGCCTATACACCCTCCCGTGCATCACGGGCTCCTCAGTTTTATGCTTTGTGTGGAAGGAGGCACACATCCACTCATGCATTCTCAGATTAGTTGTATCGGTTGGAAGAAAAGAGGACCCCCACGGGCCCCCGGCATGTTCCCTTCTCACCCCACTATGTCGGCGGTGCTGTTAAGGTTGAGGTACCCATTGCGGGGTACAAAGGCCGGAGCCTCATGCCGTTTTCCTTCACCATCCCTTAGTGGCTCTGGGAGAAGTGGGATCCTGACCGGTCATCCATTTCACTGGGACCGGGCTCCCTCCGCAGCCCCTGTGGGAATCTGCCGGACAGGAGTCTATTCATCCTCAGGGACCGGGCCCTGCATCTCTAAGGTACTCTGTGTCCCCATGGGGACTGGACTGTGCATGGAGCGCCTTCTTCCCGGACGCTGCAGCAGCTGCTGATTTGTGAAGACCGGCGGACTTCCGCGCCGACCGCACCTGCTTGTCGGCCGCGGTCTTAAATTTAGTCCCCGGCTTCATCGCGGCCTAGTAGCAAAAATCCCGCCCCCGGGCCTGCCTGTCAGGGGTAAGGGCGGGACTGCCGACCTGACGTCGGATGTGAGGGCCGGAGCATCCTGTATGTTTCCTCCCCCCTCACTGATCACTGTGGGGACCCCAGATTCCCGCACTTTTACTAGCACCGCCCACGGCTCCACTCCTCCCCTGAGAGCTCCGGCAGCCATGTTTTTGGCATTCTGCCGGTGGAGGATTATCAGGGAAGAGCTCTGCAGCTCTGGGAGACCTAAGGCAGGGAATCTGGAGGACACACACTCCGCTTTTTAGCGATCGGTAAGCCACACCGGTCACCCGGTGCTGGTCCCCCATAGGGTGCCGGAATAGATATATATATATTGGTCGGGCTGTATACCCTTTCCCATATACCCTCAGTGATCACTCTCCTAGGAGACAACAGCATGTCGTCCACAAGGAGCAAAGGTGCTAATGCACAGGGTTTTTTTGCGACCTGTACCTCTTGTGGGGCTATGTTACCTGCGGGTTCCACCTACCCTCACTGTGAGCAATGCTCGGCCCCTGTTTCGCTTGCTCAGCCGCAGCCTCGGTCACTAGTGGGCCCCTCGGCTCAGGTAGACCCCCCTGCTCCCCCTGTCCAGGCGGCAGGGACAGAGTTTGCTGCTTTTGCTGAGAAACTCTGAGTCACTTTCACAATCCATGGCTCAGTCTATGGACAAATGGTCTGCCAAGCTGCTAGAAGCTTTGCAGTCCAGACCGGTCCTTACACAGGCCACGGTCCCTGTTGGATCGTCGCCTCCAGGCCCCTCTCGGTCCGCGCCGCAGCGCGCTCCCAGGTTGGGCCCTAGGTCCCACGCGGAGGACTCCTGCCCGGACCACAGTCCCAGACCGGCTAAGCAGGCTCGCTGGGAATCTTCCCCGACTTCTTCACGCTGCTCGGGTTCCCAGCTTGAGGACTCTCTGGAGGACGAGGCGGACGTCGCAGCTCAGGGCTCTGAACCTGATGTTGCTCTCAATCTTGATACACCTGAAGGGGACGCCTTAGTAAATGATCTTATCTCGTCCATCAACCAGGTGTTAGATCTGTTTCCCCCGCCTCCACCTGTAGAGGAGTCTGCTTCTCAGCAGGAGAAACACCAGTTTCGGTTCCCCAAACGTACACGGAGTGCGTTTTTCGATCACTCTAACTTCAGAGATGCTGTCCAGAAGCCCAGAGCGGTTCCGGACAAGCGCTTTACTAAGCGCCTTACTGACACACGTTACCCCTTCCCCTCTGACGTAGTTAAGGGTTGGGCTCACTGTCCCAAGGTGGATCCTCCAGTCTCTAGATTGGCGGCTAGATCTGTGGTCTCGGTTGCAGATGGTTCATCGCTAAAAGATGCCACTGACAGGCAGATAGAGCTCCTGGTGAAATCCATCTATGAAGCCACGGGCGCGTCTTTTGCCCCGGCCTTTGCAGCCGCGTGGGCACTCCAAGCTATCTCAGCTTGTCTGGCTGAGATTAATGCAGTCACACGTAATTCTGCTCCGCAGGTTGCGTCTCTGACTTCTCAAGCGTCAGCTTTTTCTTCCTACGCCATGAACGCAGTCCTAGACTCTGCTAGCCGTACAGCGGTGGCATCCGCTAATTCTGTGGCAGTCCGCAGGGCCATGTGGCTGCGCGAATGGAAGGCAGACTCGGCCTCCAAGAGGTTCTTAACCGGTTTTCCGTTTTCTGGCGACCGATTGTTTGGCGACCGATTGGATGAGATTATTAAGGAATCCAAGGGAAAGGACTCCTCCTTACCCCAGTCCAAACCTAAGAGACCTCAGCAACGGAAAATTCAATCGAGGTTTCGGTCCTTTCGTCCCTCCTCCAAGTCCCAATCCTCTTCGTCCAGCAGGCCGGAGAAAGGCCAGAGGAACTCCTATGCGTGGCGGTCTAAGTCACGCCCCCAAAAGGCCGCCGGAGGCACTGCCTCCAAGGCGGCCTCCTCATGACTCTCGGCATCCCCGAACCGCATCCTCGGTCGGTGGCAGGCTCTCCCGCTTTTGCGACGCCTGGTGGCCACATGTTCAAGACCGATGGCTAAGAGACATTCTGTCTCACGGTTACAGGATAGAGTTCAGCTCTCGTCCTCCGACTCGTTTCTTCAGAACCTCTCCGCCCCCCGCTCGGGCCGACGCACTTTTTCAGGCAGTGGACGCCCTGAAGACAGAAGGAGTTGTGATCCCTGTTCCCCCTCAGGAACATGGTCGCGGCTTTTACTCCAACTTGTTCGTGGTGCCAAAGAAGGACGGATCATTCCGTCCCGTTCTGGACCTCAAACTACTCAACAGACATGTGAGCACCAGACGGTTTCGGATGGAATCTCTCCGCTCGGTCATCGCTCGATGTCACAAGGAGACTTCCTAGCATCGATCGACATCAAAGATGCTTATCTCCATGTGCCGATCGCACCCGAACATCAACGCTTCTTGCATTTCGCCATCGGGGACGAACACCTTCAGTTCGTGGCATTGCCTTTCGGCCTGGCGACAGCCCCACGGGTGTTCACCAAAGTCATGGCATCCGTTGTGGCGGTCCTACACTCTCAGGGCCACTCGGTGATTCCCTACTTAGACGATCTCCTAGTCAGGGCACCTTCTCGTGTGGCGTGTCAACACAGCCTTACCGTCGCTCTGGCGACTCTCCAGCAGTTCGGGTGGATCATCAACTTCCCAAAATCCAAGTTGACACCGACCCAATCACTGACTTACCTCGGGATGGAGTTTCATACACAGTCAGCGGTAGTCAAGCTACCGCTGGACAAACAGCTTTCTCTGCAGGCAGGGGTGCATTCTCTTCTTCGGGGTCAGTCACACCCCTTGAGGCGCCTCATGCACTTCCTGGGGAAGATGGTGGCAGCGATGGAGGCAGTGCCGTTCGCGCAATTCCATCTGCGGCCACTCCAATGGGACATTCTCCGCAAATGGGACAGGAGGTCGACTTCCCTCGACAGGAACGTCTCTCTGTCCCTTGCAACCAAGACGTCTCTTCAGTGGTGGCTCCTTCCCAATTCTCTATCGCAAGGAAAATCCTTCCTACCCCCAACCTGGGCTGTGGTCACCACGGACGCGAGCCTGTCAGCGTGGGGAGTGGTTTTTCTCCACCACAGGGCTCAGGGAACCTGGACTCCGGTAGAGTCTTCCCTTCAGATCAATGTTCTGGAGATAAGGGCAGTGTATCTAGCCCTATTGGCTTTCCATCGGTGGCTGGAAGGCAGACAGATCCGTATACAGTCGGACAACGCCACTGCCGTCGCATACATCAACCACCAGGGCGGCACGCGCAGTCGTCAGGCCTTCCAGGAAGTCAGGCGGATTCTGCAGTGGGTGGAAGCCACAGCCTCCACGATCTCCGCAGTTTACATCCCGGGCGTAGAAAACTGGGAAGCGGATTTTCTCAGTCGTCAGGGCATGGACGCGGGGGAATGGTCTCTTCACCCAGACGTGTTTCGAGAGATCTGTCGCCGCTGGGGAACGCCGGACGTCGATCTCATGGCGTCACGACACAACAACAAAGTCCCGGCATTCATGGCCTGTTCCCAAGATCACAGAGCTCTGGCGGCGGACGCATTAGTTCAGGATTGGTCGCAGTTTCGACTGCCTTATGTATTCCCTCCTCTGGCGATGCTGCCCAGAGTGTTACGCAAGATCAGGTCCGACTGTCGTCGCGCCATTCTCGTCGCTCCAGATTGGCCGAGGCGATCGTGGTACCCGGATCTGTGGCATCTCACGGTGGGTCAACCGTGGGCGCTTCCAGACCGCCCAGACTTGCTGTCACAAGGGCCGTTTTTTCCATCTGAATTCTGTGGCCCTCAACCTGACTGTGTGGCCATTGAGTCCTGGCTCCTAGCATCTTCAGGATTATCTCAGGATGTCATTGCCACTATGAGACAGGCCAGGAAACCAACGTCCGCCAAGATCTATTACAGATCGTGGCGGATCTTCTTATCCTGGTGCTCTGATAATGGGTTTACTCCCTGGCCGTTTGCCTTACCCACTTTTCTTTCATTCCTTCAATCCGGAATGGACAAGGGTTTGTCACTCGGCTCTCTCAAGGGACAAGTATCGGCGCTCTCCGTATTTTTTCAAAAGCGCCTGGCCAGGCTTCCGCAGGTCCGCACGTTCCTGCAGGGAGTTTATCACATAGTCCCACCTTACAAGCGTCCACTGGAACCATGGGACCTTAACAGGGTACTAACGGCTCTTCAGAAACCACCTTTCGAGCCGCTGCGGGATGTTTCTTTATCACGTCTTTCGCAGAAGGTGGCATTTCTAGTGGCAGTTACATCACTCCGAAGAGTGTCGGAGCTTGCAGCGCTGTCATGCAAAGCCCCCTTCCTGGTTTTTCACCAGGATAAGGTGGTTCTGCGTCCTGTCCCGGAATTTCTCCCTAAGGTGGTATCTCCTTTTCATCTCAATCAGGATATCTCCTTACCTTCCTTTTGCCCTAATCCAATTCACCAATGTGAAAAGGATTTGCACTCATTAGATCTAGTGAGGGCACTCCGGTTCTACGTGTCTCGCACGGCGCCCCTGCGCCGTTCAGATGCGCTCTTTGTCTTTGTCGCTGGCCAGCGTAAGGGTTCGCAGGCTTCCAAGTCAACCTTGGCTCGGTGGATCAAGGAACCGATTCTTGAAGCCTACCGTTCTTCTGGGCTTCCGCTTCCTTCAGGGCTGAAAGCCCATTCTACCAGAGCCGTGGGTGCGTCCTGGGCATTGCGGCACCGGGCTACGGCTCAGCAGGTGTGTCGGGCAGCTACCTGGTCTAGTCTGCACACTGTCACGAAAAACACTATCAGGTGCATACCTATGCTTCGGCAGACGCCAGTCTAGGTAGGCGAGTCTTTCAGGCGGCGGTTGCCCACCTGTAAGAGGGGGCCGTTTCGGCTCTTTTTATCGAGGTATTCTTTTACCCACCCAGGGACTGCTTTTGGACGTCCCAATTGTCTGGGTCTCCCAATGGAGCGACAAAGAAGAAGGGAATTTTGTTTACTTACCGTAAATTCCTTTTCTTCTAGCTCCTATTGGGAGACCCAGCACCCGCCCCTGTGCCCTTCGGGCTGGTTGTTCTTTTGTGTACACATGTTGTTCATGTTGAATTGTTCTTTTGGTTCATGGTTTTCAGTTCTCCGAACATCCTTCGGATTGAATTAACCTTAGACCAATTTATAAGTTTCCTCCTTCCTGCTTTTGCACCAAAACTGAGGAGCCCGTGATGCACGGGAGGGTGTATAGGCAGAGGGGAGGGGTTACACTTTTAAAGTGTAATACTTTGTGTGGCCTCCGGAGGCAGAAGCTATACACCAATTGTCTGGGTCTCCCAATAGGAGCTAGAAGAAAAGGAATTTACGGTAAGTAAACAAAATTCCCTTCATTTTCCTCCCAAATATTTGGACGGAAAAGTGCGTGTTATAATCCGAAAAATACGATAATTAGGTCAGACTTTTATCTTCTAGTATAGCGTTCGCATAGGATCGGAGGATCTATAATACATTTCTTCATCGTTCCTTATGGGAGACCCAGACCATGGGTGTATAGCTTCTGCCTCCGGAGGACACACAAAGTACTACACTAAAAGTGTAGCTCCTCCCTCCGAGCATATACACCCCCTGGATGACAAATCTAACCAGTTCAATGCTTTGTGTTCAGGAGGTCACACACACATGCATTCTCATCTGATTTTTGATTTTTGATTTCAAAGATTTGGAAGAAAAGCGGGTCCAATCTGGACTCCCGGCATGTCCCTTCTCACCCCACTGTGTTGGCGGTGCTGTTAAGGTTGATTTTACAAGGCTGGAGCCTTCACATGCCGCGCTCCTTCACCATCCCCTGAGGCTCTGGCTTGAAGTGGGAGCCATCACGGTTCTCACTGCTTTGCAGGAGACCGGTCTCCATCCGCAGCCCTGTCAGGATCCTGCTGGACGGAGCGCTCACCCCTCAGGGACCTGGCCCTGCGTCTCATAAGCTAAGTATTGAGACGTTATTCAGGGGTCCCTTGTACATTTATTGTGGGGAGAGTGTGTTTTTTCACTTTGCTGTGATTTCCGGCCGGTTCTCTGGTTTTTTCCTGAGAACTGCGCCGAGGGTGCCTGCTCGTCGGCCGCATGGGAAAATCTAGGCCCCGGCTTCAGATGCGGCCTAGTTTCGTTTTCAGTGCCCCTGCATGTCAGTCATGCAGGGGGACAGTGCGGCGCCGCCCACCGGCCGTTCAGCAGAGGGAGGACACTCCTCTCTGAGGAGATGTTTCCCTCCCCAGTATTTCTCCTTGGCCCTCCGGTTCCCGCTCTTGGACCTAACCCCGCCCCCCCTCCTCACTCCGGCGCCATTTTATCAGGGTTCAAACACTGATCGGCGCTGGCTGCTGCAGCTACTGCATCTGTCTGGGGGTCCAAGCTGGGAATCCGGAGGGCACACAAAAGCGGTCTGGTAAGCCACAACCTCTGGTTGTGGACTTTATTATATACTCTCTGGGGGTCATTCTGAAGGAGTGTATTCTTTACTGCAGAGCCTCCACCTCAGCAGCATGTCTCTCACTAGGAGCAAGGCTGCAAGGCTGTACGCTATATGCACTGCATGTCAGCTCATACTGCCTGAACCGAGCACATATCCACATTGTGATGCCTGCTCTAACATGGTGGTGTCTCAGCCTGGAGCCTCCCCAGGGGTCCCTCCGGCTGCTCCAGCCCCGGTGGCTGAACCCCCGGCTTGGGTAGCATCGTTTTCTAAAGCTATCTCCCAGTCCTTTGCCGACTCCATGGGACAGCTGTCCCGGACTCTGCTGACCATGCATCAGCCCCCTTCTCAGGGCGCCTCTGCTGCTCCGACTCGCTCTGCAGAGCTCACAGAGGATTTTTTATCTGTTCCCGGACCCCGTCCTCCTAAACGGAGACGTAGGGACTCTTCTCCTTCCTCGTCCCACGGCTCTGATTCACGAGCTGAATTACAGGGTGAGGAGGATGCCTTTACTGTGGGCTCGGACGCTACCTCTATGTACCCCATTGATCTATCTGAGGGTGATGCGGATGTTAGTGACTTGATTGCGTCCATTAATTCCGTACTGGACCTCAATCCACCAGTGTCAGAGGAACAAGCTTCTCTGGTAGAAAAACACCAGTTTACCTCACCTAAGAGAGCAAGGAGTATGTTTTTTAACCACTCCAGTTTTCAGGCCACTGTGACCAAGCCCAGGGCCTGTCCTGACAAACGCTTCCCAAAGCGTAGTTCTGATGACCGTTTTCCCTTTCCACCTGAGGTGGTCAAGGAGTGGGCTCATTCACCAAAGGTAGATCCTCCGGTGTCTAGAATCTCAGCCCGGACAGTTGTATCGGTGGCCGATGGCACCTCACTTAAAGATCCCACTGACCGCCAGGTTGACCTTCTGGCCAAATCTGTATATGAGGCGGCAGTCTCTGCTTCTCTGGCGGAGATACATTCCCTCGCCAGGGACTCTATGCCCGAAATGGTTGCCTTAACTTCCCAGGCTTCGGCTTTTTCATCCTATGCCATGTCTGCCATTCTGCAGGCTTCTCACCGCACGGCGGTGGCTTCCGCTAATTCCCTCGCGATCCGCAGGATCTTGTGGCTTCGAGAGTGGAAAGCAGATGCTTCTTCCAAGAAGTACCTTGCTGGGCTCCCCTTTGCTGGGTCCCGGCTGTTCGGTGAACAACTGAATGAAATTATTAAGGAAGCTACTGGCGGGAAGAGTACTTCCTTGCCACAAACTAAAACCAGGAAACCTGTCCAGGGCAGGAACCAGTCGAGGTTTCGTTCCTCTAACTGGTCATCCTCTAAGCCCTCAGCCTCGTCCACTAACTCTGCCAAGGATCGAAAACCCAGCTGGCGCGCGAAGCCGCGTCCTCAGAAGAACGGAGGAGCCGCTGCCACTAAGGCAGCCTCCTCTTGACTATCTGGCTGTGCCAACAACGTCCTTGGTCGGTGGCAGGCTCTCCCACTTTGGCGACGTGTGGTTTCAACACGTCTCCGATCAGTGGGTGCGGGATATCATCTCCCACGGCTACAGGATAGAATTTTCTTCCAGCCCGCCAAACAGATTTTTTCTGTCCACTCCCCCCTGCTCCAAAGCCGCCGCCTTCTCTCAGGCCGTGGCATCCTTGCAGACCAACGGAGTAATTGTTCCGGTTCCCGCCCGGGAACGGTTCAGAGGTTTCTACTCAAATCTCTTCCTAGTCCCCAAGAAGGACGGTTCCTTCCGGCCCATTCTGGATCTCAAGCTTCTCAACAAGCATGTTCAGGTGCGGCACTTTCGCATGGAATCTCTGCGATCGGTCATTGCCTCAATGACCCAAGGAGATTTTCTAGCATCCATCGACATCAGAGATGCCTATCTGCATGTGCCAATTGCAGTTTCACACCAGCGTTGGCTACGTTTTGCAATCGGAGAGGAACATTTCCAATTCGTGGCTCTCCCCTTCAGGTTAGCCACGGCCCCTCGTGTATTCACCAAGGTCATGGCAGCAGTGGTTGCGGTTCTGCACCTCCAGGGGTTGGCAGTGATTCCTTACCTGGACGACCTTCTAGCAAGGCTTCATCCAGTGCAGATTGTCAGCGGAGTGTCTCGCTCACTCTCGCCACGCTTGTTCAATTTGTGTGGCTTGTCAATCTGCCCAAGTCCACTCTGACCCTGACCCAGAAACTTACGTACCTAGGGATGCAATTCGAGACTCTGCCGGCACTTGTGAAGCTGCCCTTAGTCAAACAGCAGTCCCTTCATCTGGCGGTGCATTCTCTATTGAAGCCCCGCCGTCATTCCATCAGGCACCTCATGCAGGTGCTGGGTCAGATGGTGGCGTCAATGGAAGCGGTTCCCTTTGCCCAGTTCCATCTGCGTCCTCTGCAGCTGGACATTCTCCGCCTTTGGAACAAGCGGAACTCTTCCTTGCACAGGCTAGTGGCTCTGTCGCCACAGACCAGGAGCTCTCTTCAGTGGTGGCTTCGGCCCCTCTCTCTGTCTCAGGGACGCTCCTTCCTGTCTCCATCCTGGGTGATCCTCACCACGGACGCCAGTCTCTCCGGCTGGGGAGCAGTATTTCTCCACCACCGAGCACAGGGCACTTGGACTCCGTCCGAATCAGCCCTCTAGATCAATGTGCTGGAAATCAGAGCTGTGCTCCTAGCTCTCGTAGCCTTTCACCACCTGTTGACGGGCAAGCACATTCGAGTCCAGTCGGACAACGCGACAGCAGTTGCCTACATCAATCACCAGGGCGGGACTCGCAGCCGCCTGGCAATGTTGGAGGTTCAACGCATCCTTCAGTGGACGGAGGACTCCAAGTCCACCATATCCGCAGTCCACATCCAAGGCGTAGAAAACTGGGAGGCAGATTATCTCAGCCGTCAAACCGTGGACAGCGGCGAGTGGGCCCTGCATCCGGCAGTGTTCCGGTCAATCTGCCGCAAGTGGGGCACTCCGGAAGTGGATCTAATGGCATCCCGGCACAACAACAAGGTCCCGGTTTACGTGGCTCGCTCCCACGATCCTCAGGCCTTGGCAGCGGACGCGCTGGTTCAGGATTGGTCCCAGTTCCATCTGGCCTACGTGTTTCCCCCTCTAGCTCTCTTGCCCAGAGTCCTGCGCAAGATCAGAATGGAGGGCCGTCGGGTCATAATCATTGCTCCAGACTGGCCCAGGCGAGCTTGGTACCCAGACCTGCTCCGTCTGTCCGGAGAGGTGCCGTGGCATCTCCCGGACCGCCCAGACCTTCTCTCTCAAGGTCCGTTTTTCCGCAAGAATTCTGCGGCTCTCAGATTGACGGCGTGGCTCTTGAGTCCTGGATCCTGACGGCTTCAGGCATTCCTTCCGAGGTCATCTCCACTATGACTCAGGCTCGGAAGTCTTCCTCGGCCAGGATTTACCACAGGACTTGGAGAATTTTCCTGTCCTGGTGTCGCTCTTCCGGCCATGCTCCTTGGCCGTTTTCCTTGCCGACCATCCTGTCCTTTCTACAGTCCGGTCTGCAGCTAGGACTATCCCTCAATTCCCTCAAGGGACAGGTCTCGGCTCTGTCAGTGTTGTTCCAGCGGCGTATCGCCCGACTGGCCCAGGTGCGCACCTTCATGCAGGGCGCATCTCACATCATTCCTCCTTACCGGCGGCCTTTGGATCCCTGGGACCTTAATCTGGTCCTCACGGCCTTACAGAAACCCCCCTTTGAGCCTCTTAGGGAGGTTTCTTTGTTTCGACTTTCACAGAAAGTGGTCTTTCTGGTGGCCATCACTTCTCTCAGGAGAGTCTCTGATTTGGCTGCGCTCTCTTCGGAGTCACCCTTTTTGGTTTTTCACCAAGACAAGGTGGTTCTCCGTCCGACTCCGGACTTTCTCCCTAAGGTGGTGTCTTCTTTCCACCTTAACCAGGACATTTCATTGCCTTCCCTTTGTCCGGCCCCTGTGCATCGCTTTGAGAAAGCGTTGCATACTTTGGATTTGGTGCGGGCGCTCCGGATCTATGTGTCACGCACCGCCGCTCTCAGGCGGTGCACCTCTCTTTTTGTGCTAACCACAGGTCAGCGCAAGGGTCTCTCGGCTTCTAAACCGACTCTGGCTCGTTGGATTAGGTCGGCCATATCCGATGCCTAACAATGTTCTCAGGTGCCTCCCCCGCCGGGGATTAAGGCGCACTCGACCAGAGCTGTCGGTGCCTCTTGGGCTTTCAGGCACCAGGCTACGGCTCAGCAGGTCTGTCAGGCTGCCACTTGGTCTAGTCTGCACACCTTTTCGAAGCACTACCAAGTGCATGCTCATGCTTCGGCAAATGCGAGCTTGGGCAGACGCATCCTTCAGGCGGCTGTCGCCCATTTGTGAAGTTAGGTTTTGCCTACTTCTCAGTTTCTGTTTATTTCCCACCCATGGACTGCTTTGAGACGTCCCATGGTCTGGGTCTCCCATAAGGAACGATGAAGAAAAAGAGAATTTTGTTTACTTACCGTAAATTCTTTTTCTTATAGTTCCGACATGGGAGACCCAGCACCCTCCCTGTTGCCTGTTGGAAGTTTTTGTTCCGTGTGTTTTCTGTTGTTGTAGACAGAGGTTCCGGTTATTCCGGGTTTTACTCTCTCTACTTATGGGTGGATGTCCTCCTTCAGCTTTTGCACTAAACTGGTTAGATTTGTCATCCAGGGGGTGTATATGCTCGGAGGGAGGAGCCACACTTTTAGTGTAGTACTTTGTGTGTCCTCCGGAAGCATAAGCTATACACCCATGGTCTGGGTCTCCCATGTCGGAACTATAAGAAAAAGAATTTACGGTAAGTAAACAAAATTCTCTTTTTTACATGCTTTATTTCACTCTTGGGGTTCGCTCACACTAGCTTATAAATACAATGCGTGTAATCTGCTAAAATATTGTCTTGCAAGCGCATTAATGTGTAATAAAGTAGTGCTGATCTGCAATTTTTTTCCTCAGCTGAATTTGACCTAAGGAAAAAATCTCAATGCTCTGTATGGTCATGTAAAATAGCCAAGACTCATCAATGCAAGTCAATGGGTGCGAGAGAAAAAATGGTCACATGGACCATCCATGTAACGTCTGTTTTTTATGGATACATTACCATTCTGTAGCATACAACACTAAATTGTCCTGTTAATGATTTGTTGAGTAATAGCTGCTAAAAAAAAAAAATAAACACGTCATCTATATGGCATACGGCTGCTGTGCAACAAAAAAAATTGTGTGCAAATTTTTTGGACTAAAGTCGGCCCGATATTTAATATGAAAGTGTGAGCGAACCCCTAATGCATCACAAGTTGGGCGCTGCTGTATGGAGATGCTGACTGATGCACAACCAGCATCATGCTATAACGGCAGCAGCCAGAGTTACTTCTGATCGCTGCTTTTTGACCATTTTAAATGCTGCTGTCAACCACTAAACAGTTAACAATCCCTTAACTATTTTTTGTATATTTTTATTTTTGAATGTTAAATAACACTAAAATTTTGATTCAACTAAATTAATCAATTTTAACAATCAAAAAAGAAAACTGTAAAGATAACATGGTTTGAGCAGGTAGGAAAGAGAAGGGGGGTTGGGATAATAGCAGGACCGTTCCCCCCCCGCCTCCTTAAGAGAAGTTGGTATTTGGCTCTTAGAGAATAGTTCACTAGTTATGGGATTATATATTTGATAAACCGTTTATTATTTTCCTTGTTTAAACGCAGGTTCTCTAAGAACAAAGCAAGGCACTTACTATTAGGGCTAAGCCACACGGCGAGAAAAACAGTGCGAGTGGAGTGCGATAAAACATCGCATTCCCCTCGGACCAATTCTAGCCTGTGTGTCAGCACACATGGGCGATTATTTTCTCAGCCCTAATCGGACCGAGAAAACAATCGCAGCATGCTGCGATTGTAAGCTGAGTCTCTTTCTCTCGCACCCATTCAAGTGAATGGGGCGAGAGAAAAATCGCACTGCACTCGCGGTACATCGGTGTACTGCCAGTGCAGTGCGAGAATCACAATAGCAGACTACGCAGGAGAGAGGGAGAGAAATCCCTCCCTCCTCTCCTGAGTGCCGGCCCGCCCCCCGCAGCTGAGGTCTGCTCGCACGAACGGACCTCAGTTGCAAGGACACAGGCATGATACTCGGCTCTGCTGTACTGCCAGCACGAGCCGAGTCTCATGCAAGTGGATCGCAGTAGTGCCCGTGTGGCCCCAGCCTTAGGCCTAAGCCACACGGCGAGAAAATCGGTGCGAGTGGAGTGCGATAAAACATCGCATTCCCCTCGGACCAATTCTAGCCTGTGTGACAGCACACATGAGCGATTATTTTCTCAGCCCTAATCGGACCGAGAAAACAATCGCAGCATGCTGCGATTGTAATCCGAGACTCTTTCTCTCGCACCCATTCAAGTGAATGGGGCGAGAGAAAAATCGCACTGCACTCGCGGTACACCGGTGTACCGTGCGTGCAGAGCGAGAATGTCTATAGCCGGCTACACAGGCGAGAGGGAGAGAAATCCCTCCCTCCCCTCCTGAGTGCCGGCCCGCCCCCCGCAGCTGAGGTCTGCTCGCACGAACGGACCTCAGTTGCAAGGACACAAGCATGAGACTCGGCTCTGCTGTACTGCCAGCACGAGCCGAGTCTCATGCAAGGGGATCGCAGTAATCCCCGTGTGGCCCCAGCCTTAGGGCTAAGCCACACGGCGAGAAAAACAGTGCGAGTGGAGTGCGATAAAACATCGCATTCCCCTCGGACCAATTCTAGCCTGTGTGTCAGCACACATGGGCGATTATTTTCTCAGCCCTAATCGGACCGAGAAAACAATCGCAGCATGCTGCGATTGTAAGCTGAGTCTCTTTTCTCTCGCACCCATTCAAGTGAATGGGGCGAGAGAAAAATCGCACTGCACTCGCGGTACACCGGTGTACTGCTAGTGCAGTGCGAGAATGGCAATAGCCGGCTACGCAGTAGAGAGGGAGAGAAATCCCTCCCTCCTTTCCTGAGTGCCGGCCCGCCCCCCCGCAGCTGAGGTCTGCTCGCACGAACGGACCTCAGTTGCAAGGACACAGGCATGACACTCGGCTCTGCTGTACTGCCAGCACGAGCCGAGTCTCATGCAAGTGGATCGCAGTAGTGCCCGTGTGGCCCCAGCCTAAGTCTAGCCAGCTGTGGCTTCTTCCTATGTTCAGGAACCCTCTGGTCCTAAACCTTCTGTTTGTCTCCCCTTCTGAGAAAATGTTACTTATGTTTTATGTATCTTTATCTTTAATTTATCTTTGTTATTTAAAGCATTTGTGATCTCTTACTGGAATAAATTGTACATTACTCAAAATTCAACTACATTCTAAATATTATTACAGCTCACTCTCCTGATAAATGATCGCTAACATTTAAACCGCACATTCGCCGGTCAACAAGTTCCTCACTCCCTATTCGCTCATCACAACATAATGAGATATATATTGCACAATAGATGGTGTGAAAACGCCATCTTACTTCAGGGCAGATATACTGGCAGAAAAACCAGTCAGTTGGCAGAAAAGAGCTCAAGCTGCAAAGAAAATCTAGTGATGACCCAAAGAATCCCTGGTTTAACTGAGAAAAAGAATGAGAGGAGAACTGCATCTAATAAGACACAACAGTCCACTCACAATCCAAAAAGGGTGTAAATTACCTAGAGAAAGTGAGCATAGAGGGATCAATTCTAATAACCAAAAGAGGAAATGCTGTGTCCACGATCAGATCACCTTTATATATGCCCGCTGTACAGTAGGCTGGTCTATGAAGCTAAGCAGGGTTGGATGGGAGACACTGTGAATTGTAGATGATGTTTGGAATGTAGATGTGTGTGTATATATAATATTAATATATATTATATGAAAGATATTGAAACGCTCAAACTGGGTTTTTGGGTCACTATACTTCTCTGAAAAATCACAATAAAAAGTGCTCAAAATATTGTTTCAAACAAAAAAATATTATGAAAGCTTGCCAAACAAAAAAAAGTGTTTAAGGCTATGTTCACACTAGAAAAATGATTTTCTTTTTCGCTCTATTGGGAGACCCAGACAATTGGGTGTATAGGCTATGCCTCCGGAGGCCGCACAAAGTACTACACTTAAAAGTGTTAGGCCCCTCCCCTTCTGCCAATACACCCCCCGTGCTCCCACGGGCTGCTCAGTTTTTTGCTTTGTGCGAAGGAGGTCAGACACGCACAGCACAGCTCCACAGATTAGTCAGCAGCAGCTGCTGAATAGGTCGGATGGAAGAAAAGTGGGCCCATATAGGGCCCCCAGCATGCTCCCTTCTCACCCCACTTTTGTCGGCGGTGTTGTTAAGGTTGAGGTATCCATTGCGGGTACGGCGGCTGGAGCCCACATGCTGTTTTTCCTTCCCCATCCCCCTTAGGGCTCTGGGTGAAGTGGGATCTTATCGGTCTCCAGGCACTGAGACCGGGCTTCATCCACAACTCCTGTGGAGCCTGATGGATAGGAGCCGATACCGTTCAGGGACATGGCCCTGCATCTTAAAGGTACTCTGTATCCCTATGGGGACCGCGCACGGCATCACCTCAGCTTTGCTGGGTGTGCTAGTGCACCGGGGACCGCGGCGCTGACCGGGTCTATATGTGCCATTACACACTCAGCGTCGCTGAGTGTGTTTATATGTAAGGGCTACCGCACTGACCGCCGTTGCCACGGGACACTGCGGCACGGCTGGGACTTGTAGTTCGCCGGGGACTTTCACGCGACCGCGCTTTTACGGCGGCCGCGTTTATTACTACAGTCCCCGGCTTCATTGCGGCCTAGTTTCCCTTTTTTTCTCCCGCCCTCAGCCCTGACAGGCAGGGGAAGGGCGGGACGCTGCACGGAGCGAGCAGCAATGAGGGCTGGAGTATGATTTACATGCTCCACTCCCCTCACTGTGCACAGTATGAGCGCCCGTTTCGCGCTCTTTCTAGGCCACGCCCACAGCTTCCTCAGCTCGTCAGGACGCCGCAGCCATTCCTGTCAGCTCCACCGACGCTGCAGAGAGGGACATATTCATGGGAGACCCAGACACGGTCTCTGGTGGCCTCACAACCGCTTAGGCGGCTGGTAAACAGCACATGTGGTGCTAGCCCCATGGTGCTGTATTGTATGGGTACATTATTTGTGTACTGTATATAATTTACACTGTATGAGCACAGTTCTTTCTGGCTATATACCCTATTGTGTTACTCAGGGAAAACTATAGCATGGCGCCCATAAAAGGCAGGGGTGCCAAAACACAGGCTTATTATGTTGCCTGCGCCGCATGTAAGACTACAGGCAGGTTCCACTGACCCTCATTGTGTACAGTGTTCGACCCCTGTGACACTTCCTCAGCCGGATCCTCTGCTAAGAGGGGCCCAGGGGGAGCCACCTGTTGACACTGTCCAGGTGACGGGGACTGAGTTTGCAGCCTTTAAGGATCAACTCTCTGAGACTATGGCTAAGATACTAGAAGCCTTGCAGTCCAGACCGGTATCTCAGCAAAGGGACTCTGTTGAATCATTGTTCCCTGACCCCCCTCAGTTGGACCAACAATGTCCTCACGGGGTATCTCATACATCCCAGACGGAGGGTTCGGACTTAGAACCTAGCCCCAGATCGTCTAAGCGAGCCCGCTTAGAATTTCCCTCGACATCATATTGTTTAGGGTCTCAGCGGGGGGATTCTCTGGTTGATGATGCGGAAACAGCTGATCAGGATTCTGATCCTGGGAGCGCTCTCAATCTTAATTCTCCAGACGGGGACGCCATAGTGAATGATCTTATTGCATCCATTCATCAGTTGCTGGATATTCTTCCCTCAGCCCCTCCGGCGGAGGAGTCTGATTCTCAGCAGGAGAAATTTCGCTTCAGGTTCCCCAAGCGTACACAGAGTATGTTTCTAGACCACTCTGATTTCAGAGAGGCAATCCAGAATCACCATGCTTGTCCGGATAAGCGTTTCTCTAAGCGCCTTAAGGATACACGTTATCCTTTTCCCCCGGAAGTGGTTAAAGGTTGGATTCAATGTCCCAAAGTGGATCCTCCAATCTCCAGACTGGCGGCTAGATCCATACTTGCAGTGGAAGATGGGGCCTCGCTTAAAGATGCCACTGACAGGCAGATGGAGCTCTGGATGAAATCCATCTATGAAGCTATCGGAGCTTCTTTTGCCCCAGCATTCGCAGCCGTATGGGCGCTACAAGCTATATCAGCAGGTCAAGCGAAAATTGAAGCGGCCGCGCCACAAGTGGCTTCCATTACCTCCCAGACCTCGGCAATTGCGTCTTACGCTATGAATGCTGTCCTGGACTCTGTGAGCCGTACGGCAGTTGCGACCGCCAATTCGGTAGTAGTCCGCAGGGCCTTGTGGCTACGGGAGTGGAAGGCAGATTCCGCTTCCAAAAAAGCGTTTAACCGGTTTGCCAATTTCTGGCGACAGGCTCTTTGGCGAGCGCCTGGATGAAATCATCAAACAATCCAAGGGAAAGGATACATCCTTACCCCAGCCCAAGCAGAACCTCTCCCAACAGAGGAGAGGGCAGTCGAGGTTTCGGTCCTTTCGGGGCGCGGGCAGGTCCCAATTCTCCTCGTCCAAAAGGTCTCAGAAAGAACAAAGGAACTCTGATGCATGGCGGTCTAAGTCACGTCCTAAAAAGGCCATTGGGAGCACCGCTAACAAAGCGGCTGCCTCATGACTTCTACCTCCTCTAGTAGCATCCTCGGTCGGTGGCAGGCTCTCCCGCTTTTGCGACACCTGGCTGCCACAAATAAAAGACCGCTGGGTGAGAGACATTCTGTCTCACGGTTACAAGATAGAGTTCATCTCTCGTCCCCCGACTCGATTCTTCAGGTCTTCTCCGCCTCCCGAGAGAGCCGAGGCTCTTCTGCAGGCGCTGGGCACTCTGAAGGCAGAAGGAGTGGTGATCCCTGTTCATCTTCAGCAACAGGGCCACGGTTTTTACTCCAACTTGTTTGTGGTCCCAAAGAAGGACGGGTCTTTCCGTCCTGTCCTAGACCTGAAACTTCTCAACAAACACGTAAAGACCAGGCGGTTCCGGATGGAATCCCTTCGCTCCGTCATCGCCTCAATGTCCCAAGGAGATTTCCTTGCATCGATCGATATCAAAGATGCTTATCTCCACGTTCCGATTGCCCCAGAGCACCAGCGCTTCTTGCGCTTCGCCATAGGAAACGAACACCTGCAGTTCGTGGCACTGCCATTCGGCCTGGCAACAGCCCCACGGGTTTTCACCAAGGTTATGGCTACTGTAGTAGCGGTCCTCCATTCTCAGGGTCACTCGGTGATCCCGTACTTGGACGATCTGTTGATCAAGGCACCCTCTCTAGAGGCATGCCAACACAGCCTCGACGCTACCCTGGAGACTCTCCAGAGTTTCGGGTGGATCATCAATTTTCCAAAGTCAAATCTGACACCGGCCCAATCGCTCACATACCTTGGCATGGAGTTTCATACCCTCTCAGCGATAGTGAAGCTTCCGCTGATCAAGCAGCGGTCACTACAGACAGGGGTACAATCTCTCCTTCAAGGCCAGTCACACCCCTTGAGGCGCCTCATGCACTTCCTGGGGAAGATGGTGGCAGCAATGGAAGCAGTCCCTTTCGCGCAGTTTCACCTGCGTCCTCTTCAATGGGACATCCTACGCAAATGGGACAGGAAGCCGACGTCCCTCGACAGGACCGTCTCCCTCTCTCAGGCGACCAAAGCTTCCCTTCGGTGGTGGCTTCTTCCCTCTTCATTGTCAAAGGGGAAATCCTTCCTACCCCCATCCTGGGAAGTAGTCACGACGGACGCAAGTCTGTCAGGGTGGGGAGCGGTTTTTTCTCCACCACAGGACTCTGGGTACGTGGACCCGGCAAGAGTCCTCGCTTCAGATCAATGTTCTGGAAATTCGGGCAGTGTATCTTGCCCTGAAAGCGTTCCAGCAGTGGCTGGAAGGCAAGCAGATCCGAATTCAGTCGGACAAATCTACAGCGGTGGCATACATCAACCACCAAGGCGGCACACGCAGTCGACAAGCCTTCCAGGAAGTCCGGCGGATTTTGATGTGGGTGGAAGCCACGGCCTCCACCATATCCGCAGTTCACATCCCAGGCGTGGAAAACTGGGAAGCAGATTATCTCAGTCGCCAGGGCATGGACGCAGGGGAATGGTCCCTTCACCCGGACGTGTTTCAGGAGATCTGTTGCCGCTGGGGGGTGCCGGACGTCGACCTCATGGCGTCCCGGCACAACAACAAGGTATCAACGTTCATGGCACGGTCTCAAGATCCCAGAGCTCTGGCGGCAGACGCCTTAGTTCAGGATCGGTCGCAGTTTCAGCTCCCTTATGTGTTTCCTCCGCTGGCACTGTTGCCCAGAGTGTTACGCAAGATCAGGGCCGACTGCCGCCGCGCCATCCTCGTCGCTCCAGACTGGACGAGGAGGTCGTGGTACCCGGATCTGTGGCATCTCACGGTCGGCCAACCGTGGGCACTACCAGACCGACCAGACTTGCTGTCTCAAGGGTCGTTTTTCCATCTGAATTCTGCGGCCCTCAACCTGACTGTGTGGCCATTGAGTCCTGGATCCTAGCGTCTTCAGGGTTATCTCAAGAAGTCATTGCCACTATGAGACAGGCTAGGAAACCAACGTCCGCCAAGATTTATCACAGGACGTGGAACATTTTCCTGTCGTGGTGCTCTGCTCAGGGTTTTTCTCCCTGGCCATTTGCATTACCTACTTTTCTGTCCTTCCTTCAATCTGGACGGGAAAAGGGTTTGTCGCTCGGTTCCCTTAAGGGACAAGTTTCAGCGCTCTCTGTGTTTTTCCAGAAGCGCCTAGCTAGACTTCCACAGGTACGCACGTTCCTGCAGGGAGTTTGTCACATCGTTCCACCTTACAAGCGGCCGTTAGAACCCTGGGATCTAAACAGGGTGCTGATGGTTCTTCAGAAACCACCATTCGAGCCAATGAGAGATATTTCTCTCACGCCTTTCGCAGAAAGTGGTTTTTCTAGTAGCAGTCACTTCACTTCGGAGAGTGTCTGAGCTAGCAGCGTTGTCGTGCAAAGCCCCTTTTCTGGTTTTTCACCAGGACAAGGTGGTTCTACGTCCGGTTCCGGAGTTTCTCCCTAAGGTGGTATCCCCCTTTCATCTCAATCAGGATATTTCCTTACCCTCTATTTATCCTCATCCAGTTCACCAATGTGAAAAGGATTTGCACTTGTTAGATCTGGTGAGAGCACTCAGACTCTACATTTCTCGTACGGCGCCCCTGCGCCGCTCGGATGCACTCTTTGTCCTTGTCGCTGGCCAGCGTAAAGGGTCACAGGCTTCCAAATCAACCCTGGCTCGGTGGATCAAGGAGCCAATTATCGAAGCTTACCGTTCGGCTGGGCTTCCGGTTCCCTCAGGGCTGAAGGCCCATTCTACCAGAGCCGTGGGAGCGTCCTGGGCTTTGAGGCACCAGGCTGCGGCTCAACAGGTGTGTCAGGCGGCTACCTGGTCGAGCCTGCACACTTTCACGAAGCACTATCAGGTGCATACCTATGCTGCGGCGGATGCCAGCCTAGGTGGACGAGTCCTTCAGGCGGCGGTTGCCCACCTGTAGGAAAGGGCCGTTTTACGGCTCTCTTACGAGGTATTATTTTACCCACCCAGGGACTGCTTTTGGACGTCCCAATTGTCTGGGTCTCCCAATAGAGCGAAAAAGAAGAAGGGAATTTTGTTTACTTACCGTAAATTCCTTTTCTTCTAGCTCTAATTGGGAGACCCAGCACCCGCCCCTGTTTTTTTGTGTACACATGTTGTTCATGTTGAATGGTTTCAGTTCTCCGAGTTTCCTTCGGATTGAAGTTAAACCAGTTTATAATTATTTTTTCCTCCTTCTTGCTTTTGCACCAAAACTGAGCAGCCCGTGGGAGCACGGGGGGTGTATTGGCAGAAGGGGAGGGGCCTAACACTTTTAAGTGTAGTACTTTGTGCGGCCTCCGGAGGCATAGCCTATACACCCAATTGTCTGGGTCTCCCAATTAGAGCTAGAAGAAAAGGAATTTACGGTAAGTAAACAAAATTCCCTTCTTTCTTAAGAAATTTCTTAAGAAATTTCTTAAGAGTGCACCTGTGTTAAAAAACGCACCAAAAACGCACCTGCGTTTTTGCCGCGTTTTCGGTGCGTTTTAGGTCCGTTTTTGGTGCGTTTTTACCGCTGGTTGCTCCCTGCGTTATTGTGCCAATTATCTATGGCAAAAAACGCAGTTAGCTGCAGAAAAGAAGTGACATGCTCATTCTTTTTCTTAAGAAAATCTACTGAAAGAATTTTCTTAAGAAAAAAACGCAGTGTGTGCACAGCTAATTTTTTTTGCCATAGGTTTTGCTGGGGAATGTCTGCAGAAAGGTTACAAGAATTTCTCAAGAAATTTCTGCAGCAAAAACGGACCCAAAACGCAGGTAAAAAACGCAGTGTGTGAACATAGCCTTAGTCTTGCACTGCTCTATAACAAAATCAGATAAGGGTCTCAGAATACATTGACACAAACCAAGCCAAATATTTTTTTTTCTCAACACTTACAAAACCATTACAGTATTTTTTTTTTTTGCTTAGAGAACTGTTGCCTAGTCATGCTTGCCGCACAACTAACACCGTAAAAACAAATCTCCCCCACCCAACTACAATTTTTTTTTTTTTGGCAGAATTGTAGAGTTTATTTTCCACCATCTGACAGCACTTACATTTTTATTTTATTATTTTTCCCTCCCCCCAACTAAATTGTATGGTAAAATCAATTAAGCCAATCAGAACTACAAGTCACCCTGCAAAAAAACAAGCGCTCATATGGCGATGTTGGGAAAAAAAAATAAAAGTTATGGCTCTTGGAGAAAGGGGAGGGAAAAAACAGGTGCAGGAAAAAAAACAAACACAAATTGCGCAGCACTGATATCGCCTTTTCTCATACATGCAGCAATTTATGTGGCATCTAAATATCTCTTTCTTAAATCTGTTCACTAGGTCAGGAGAGTGTTGAAGATGTTGGAAAACCCATATGAGGAGGACAAGTCATTTTACACGGTCTCAGAGACTTCATCACAAGAAGAACCATTTGAAGCCGCTGCATCATCGGACTGTAGGCCCACCACAGTATCCAAGGTCCCCTACAATAGCAAGCCTCCACTCTGGGCTACAGAACTGTGTGTTACCTGATCTTCATAAAGTCCTTGTTGCCCCTTAATCTGCTGCAAAGAGCAAATCTGTTCTTTAGTGTCAGAGTAAGAGCAGCAAGGACAAACCAGCTACTCTTACATTTATGAAATCACATTTGGATTTTGGACATAACTTTATACAGGAAAATGCATGGACTTTGGCTATAGGCAACCGTTTCCATATTATGAGATCCAAATGTAATTTTCTCATGACGGTAAAAATATCAATTCAGGTTTCTGATCTATTTTTACCTGAAATAAATTTAAGAGTACAACATCTTTATCGTTAATGGTATTGAACGCTTCTTACATGTTACATGTTACCAAAATAAAATGTGGAAAGCTTTTGGATAGAAAAACACTTTAAACAGTATTTTTTTTGGCTGTTTGCTGGTACCTAGATTAATACACTGGTGAGGTTGTAATCTTTAGTTTCTAGATTATTGGAAGATATGTCTAGCTGCGCTGCTGGATCTCCGGATTAGCCTGGCCACCTCCAGTCCAAAGATTTATATGATCAATGCGAAAGCTGACAACAGAAGATATGGTGCAGTCTTTTTGTAGGTAAATTTCTGTAGTTGAAAGTTTTGTCCAGTCTACAACAATTTGTAAGAATTTACTTGTTTTATTTTATAAAAATCATTTTAGGCAGACGTCTGATGCATACACGCACAAACCTGTTACTTTGGAGATGCCTATTACTGTAGTAACTGAATAGGAGGCTATACTTTGTAGGAGTTCTCGATAACTATGTGCCTTTGTACAGATCTTGCTTTGCTACATAAGAAGGCAATACGCACAGTAGAAATGATCATTGTGATGAATTAGTTAAATTTATTGTGAAAGTGTGTTGTAATGTAGCATTCGGGTAGATTTATTCAACTCAGCACTTGTGTTACGGTGCAATATGTTTATTTTTTTGTCTTGGGAATGGCTCAGGGGTGTGCTTTAATCAAATAAGCGGGTATTAATTTATCTTATTACAGATTGGTGTGAGACGGCTTCTGTTGCAGCCAGGTGTCTTCCATTCATTGCTGCCCAAAGTGAAGGGGCACAAAGCCGATCTCTTTGGAAGAATTTAAATTAAAGAAAAAAAGTGTACATCCCAGTATAAATTGTAATATGTGGAGTGGGGGGGGGAATTAAAGGAGTAAATGACTATACAGGACGAATTTTATAGATGGATGGACAGGTATATAATTTATTTTTTTATATTGTTAGTGGTCACTCAGCTTGCTCCTTGAGGTAATACCAGGAACTTTTTTTTTTTTTTTTCTTACTAAAAAAAAAATAAATATCCAGCCAGTTTATTCAGGAACATAACACAAAGGAGTATTAGGCTATGTGCGCACTTACCGGATTTTGCCGCGGATTTTCCGCGGATTTGCTGCATGTTTCGCTGGAGAAAATGTTCATAACATCTCTGCAGTGAATCACCAGCAAATCCTATGGAGAAAAAAAATCCTGTGCGCACTGGGCGGAATTTGACAGCTGCATGTTTTGCTGCGGGAATCCCGCAGCAAAAACAAGTGCATGTCACTTCTTTTCCGCACATCGCTGCGGGATTTCACTCCATTGACTCCAATGTAATCGTGAAATCCTGCAGGGAATAACGCAGGCAGCAAATTCTGTGCGGTTCACTGCGTTTTCCTGCGTTATTCCCTGCGGTATTTCACGGTTTACCTCCGGTAATGTACATCGCCTGTCTGCGGTTTTGCAGGGAAGTGATGTCATTACAGGAAGAGGAAGCCGTGCAGAGTAAACACACACACATCACACACACACACAGACATAGAACACAGACACATAGAACACACATAGAAAGAAAACGGAAATATAGAAAACAAAGAACGTGGGCTCCGCTGCATATTTACCTTCCAGCCGAGGTAAGCACACAGCGGCGGCCCGGTATTCTCAGGCTTGGGAGGGAGAGGGGCAGGGTTAATGTCCCCCGCCTCACTCCCCCTCCGGCAGCCGAGAATATCAGCCGCAGCTGCCCCGGCACTGTCGCATGCATTATGCGGCAACACCGGGAGTGTCCTCGGCTCTTCCTGCCGCCGTGTAGCAGTGGCGGTCAGGGTAATATAACAAAGGGGTTAATGGTGGTGGATCACCGCCATTAACTCCAGGCTTGATCATGGCAGCGTCTATGTGACAGCTGACATGATCAACCCGTAAGTAAAGTGAATAAAACACAGACACCGAAAAATCCTTTATTTTTAAATAAAACCAACAAGCCTCGTTCACCATTTTATTAACCCCTCCCGCAACAAAACTCCGGCGTAATCCACAGCTCCGACATAATCCACAGCTCCGGCTCCGGCATCCTGCACTGCTGACATCCAGCCGCGACTGTCACAGACACAGGCTGAATGCAGCAGACAGCAGAGGTAATTACCGGTCATTTCCCACGGCCGGTAATGTGAACTCACTGCCGACCGTGGGAAATGCAGCGATCTGTCCTATCTATCTATCCCTCTGTCTGTCTATCTATCCCTCTATCTATTCTTCTGTCTCTTTATCTATCTATCTATCTATCTATCTATCTACTATCTCAGAATTAAATGACTTTTTTTTTTTATTTTTTTTTTTCAATGTGCTTTATTGCATTGAATGCAATAAAGCACATCCCAACCCGCACGCGGCAAAACCGCGGCAATACCGCGAATAATACCGCGGTAAAACCGCAGCAAACCGGGTGCGGTTTCCCGCGGTTTTTTACCGCGGGTGCGGTAATCTTTGAGAGCATGCGGAATTTTCTCAAGAAAATTCCATTTCCCAGTGCGCACATAGCCTAAAACACTGTATTTCACTTGTGGGTCCACCTGTACAGGTTCGGATACAACTTCTCCCCAGAAGTATCCCAGTGGAGATGTAGCAGTCTCCACAGATACCTTAACCAGTCAGTACAAGGTGATATTCTTTCTCTCTGAGGTTCCTTCTAGAGGTATAATAACCTACGCACACTGACCATGTGTCAAACAAATAGACCCCATTATAACATAAGAGACACACCCATGGGTGGAGAATGTGGATATGCAGACCTGACCCTAATAGGTCTAGTAGTACTACAGATAGCAGAGCCACCATCTTTAATACCTCACCTCTCTGCCTAAAGCTGTGGGCCTTGGCACCATTCGCTACCAGCCAAGAGTCTTCTCTGTCGACTTTGAGATTCAGCTCTTGAGACATAGTCTGACACGGTCACTAAACCCTTTAGTATCCTGTAATGACTGAATAGGAGATTGTATCAAATAGCTAAATACCTTTGTCAGACCTCCCCCTCTGTGACAGTCTCCCAACAATTAATGTAGTGATATTCACTTACATTCAAATCTACTGTCTGGTCTGACTCTGGGTTATCAAGTACACTATAGGGACCAATGTCTGGGTCCCTCTGCATTGAGCTGACACAAGATTTGCCATTTCTAGACCCTCCAAATCCTCGTTTTGCAGATCTACCATGACCTGTTCTTCCAGTGTGTCTTCAGCTGTCTCTCAGTTGGCAATTTTTTCTATCACCATCCCCAGCTAGAGACCAGTCACTCAATTCATTCTTACTTTCGGATTCCGTTTCAGAGTGCTTGTACAGTTCAGAATTTGTACCATAGTCTGATGTGTAATTTGATCCTCTACGACCACGACTGCTTCCCCTGACAAACGAGGCAAATACATTTATCGGTTCATAACATTTTTCTGGGCCCCGGATTGAAGGCGGTCGCCAACTCACACCAACTTGACAAAGTTGTTCTTCCATCTTCAGTATTTCATGTCTTAACTGTTCTACCTTTTCTAGGTATGCAATGTGATTTTTTTTTTTCTTGAATTTTTGAATATTTTCCTCTTTCCTGCAATGACAAATGGAATCCTTCAATCTCCACTCGGTAATTTGGCTTCATTACAACTTTGAATTCTCATTCTCACAACTCCGGCTCTATCCATAAACTCCCGGATGACTTTTCCATTCTTCCTAATAATTTTCCTGAAAATATTTCTGGGCACCTGGATGAAATCTTCCCACTATTCCAATAAACTTTGAGCGCTCAACTGCTCCCACACTTTCTTCATAAATTCGAAATGTTCCCATATCATCTTCAAATTTAATTGCTGTGAATTTTCCTGGCTTGCGGAATGTTATTTGAGTGTACGTATTGCGAGCCCTATTAAATCTTTTGTAACTACAACCTCATCCTGACACTGCGGTTAGCTGCTTCATAAGTGCCAAATGTCTGGTGGCTTCATTTGTAGACCATATAATTGAACATTTGACCTCTGAGGCAAAGTACACTTTACGCACTCCTACAGCTTTCTTAAATTTTCCATGCACCGACCCACTGGCACAAGATTTTTTTCAAGTCTTAAGGAACATCTTTGAAGAGTCTCTCACAGAAAACTGTCAGAGCAGTGTACCTCCGTCAGATCCTCAATCTTGCAACCTCATTGGGCTACAGAATGGATTCCTTCTTCGCTGCTGTCGGACAATTCCTTGGGTCTTTTGAACTCTTCTTTTATAGTTTCTCGCATTCTACCCTTTCTGCGAACCTTCCTGTTCTTTTCCTTTCCATTTATCTTCTACCAAAGGCTCTACCTCTTGAGTTGCAGACTCCTTAGGTTTATCTGCAGCTTTAGAGTCTTTGAGAAACCAGAGGTCAAGGCTGATGATAAACTGACTCCTGGGCAGAGTCAGAATCAGCAGGTTCAATCGAGCTCTCAGCTCCTGATGAGACCTCTTGTTTAGACTTTACTTTTTCAGTGGCTTTTTCTACTTCTGCAGCTTCAGCTTTCTCTCCGGTCTCCACCGCATTACTTCCCATTTCCACTTGGGTCACTGCAGAGCCACCTCTAGTTCCTTCTGAGTTGTCATGAACCTCAAAAGTTTTCTCGCACTGCATCACCTGTACTGCAGGTTCTCTGGAGTTTTCAAAATTCTCACATTTTCCTTCCTTTACTGCTACAGTGCCGTACACCTCTATGCAGTTCTCTTTTACTTGGAGTTTTGCCGCCATTTCCACTTTTCAGCCACCTCCTAATTCGGTGGGTCACCGATTTGCTCTCTGTGACCATCGTCAACCTTCCCTCCACCAGCACTCTCCATGGCTATCTTCTGCTAAAGCGCTCTCGACCGACAGATAATCTGCTCTATGCACAAAAATCGTAGAGGATGCCAACACTGTTTCCTCGGTCTGCTCCTTACCAATGATTTTATTCTGATGATCTTCATAGTTTTTTTTTTTTTTTGTTACAGCTCTAATTTATCTTGCAACACATCGTTGTCTGCCTCGAAACCAGCAGTTGTGACTGGCAACGGGATTTCCTCAGCAGTATAATCAATCTTCCTTGCACATTCAGAACGTGCAGCTTGTTCAACTTACCTGCGCCTGTTACAAAGAGAGGAGGACTTGCCCTTTCTGCTCCGTTTCTCTTTTCTACATCTTCTCCCCACTTCATTAAAGCCACTGCCTAAAGTGGAGTCTGCATCATTTCCCCTGGTATGCTGTTACAATAAGTCCATACTCAACCAGGTGTCAGCCCCCTTTACTAGAGCTACCCCATTTCCAATGGTCGTACTATTGTTTACCTCTTTACCAGTGAGATCACTAAGTTAGGTAGACCTACAATTCTCTCTGGTCACCCCTAACTCAGAACTGTCGACCTTTTTGGAGGCGCTAACACCTTTTGTATATGTCTTACCCTTTTTGAGTTCAGTTGGAAGAAAGCCAACTCATTGTAGTGAAATTTTTTTTGAGTTCTTTACACTCTTGCTGTTGGGTTTTCCTCCTAGTGCGTCTCAAACGATTGTAAAACTCATCATGATGGAGATCCACAGGTTGGTGAACACTGCTCTATAGCATGAAACGTTGCCTGATTTGGATGTCTGTCTTTATTTTAAATAGTTCTATATACCTTCAAATCTTCTGTTTTATTTTAGACTGCAGGTAATTTCTTGTCAAGTCGATCTATAAATCACTGTGGCTGATGTTCAAGGCGTTAGTAGTAATTCAAAAGTCATTTATGATTTGTAATTCTCAAGAACGTAAGTTATCCCCATTCGTGAGAATAGGACTTTAGTTCCTGCAAAAGCAGGCTCTGCAGAATGTTGTCTCAAGTGGAGCGGAAGTTGAGCATGCGCACCTCTTCTGCTGTCAACATGATGCTCTGCAGAGCCTGTCGTTTTGGATTATCGGGGGTGCAGAAGAGGGACCCCAGTGAATTATCCTCTATCCGATCTGGCAAAAAGGAAACATGTAAACTTCTGAAGAGCATTTATTTTCTGTGATGTAAATGTGTTTAAAATGTAATCAGTTGTAAACACCCGCTAATTGTATATTATTGAAATGAATATAGGGAAGTAATAAATTTATATTTTAATAACAAAGCTTCCTTTTCATTTTTGGTAGCAGTAGTTAGGGAAATTGCCATACTACCTCATACCATGAGACTGGGAGAAGGGAATACACATGTAGGAGAAACGGCGCACGTTGGAGACCTGTATTTTCATTTTGGCAGAAAAGTTTCTTTTTGCCCTGAACATTTACCAACTTGGAAGTTAAGGCAGAGTTGCCCATTAAACGTTTTGTATGGGGCCCAGCCTAGTTATGCCCTTGAGTATGACATCATGGGTATAGCCTACTGCCAAAAAATTAGGATGTTATTAGAGATCAGTGAATTGATTCCAGCTGCAGTGTCAGTAGTCTGTGGTTGCTTTAATGGGAGCCCTGTGAATCGCCTCATACCTGCTTGAATTCCTGGTTCCTTTTTGATTAGTAGGCCTGATAAAATGCATCACTGCACAAATCAGAACAGGCGCCAGCGATTCTGACAGGTACTGATGTGGCTGCTGGACCAAGGTCCTGAGGATCAATGTTCTCATCTCTGGATGTTATGGATTATTTAACTATTCCTTAGGTAAAATCACAAATGTTTAACAGTGAAAGCTCATAATAAAGGTGGGGGGGGGAGAGAGTGAGTCCAATAAACCAGTGCATTCTGGGATAAGTGAAGTCTCCGCGAGCTCAACGAGCACCTGACTTTGGCTGTTTTGGAGTGGAAAACCGCACGCCCATGTATTCTTCACCGCTTTTACATCCTTTGAACATTAAGAACATGGAAGAGGCCAAGAACCATTTGGTGAGTTGCATTTCATGCTACATATTCATAGACTTGCCAAAGGAAAAGCCAAAATACTTGCCACAAATGCAAGCTTGTGTCCCTGTTGGAGGAAAAGTTGCAAGGTTTAGAAGCAAGAATTACTACAGTGAGATTCTCTCATGCAAAAGAATTTGGCAGATTATGCCAATAACACTCTGATCAGACTTTAATTCTTTAATATCCGATTCTCTTGGCTAAAAAAAAGTCTCCATCTCCTCCATTGTGTAAATGCACACAAATCAGACTGATGTCATCCAAGAGCAACTCAGTTTCCCACTCACTCATTGATTTGCATTGCTGAGTGTGATTTTAATATCATTGGACAGACTGCCATTTGATGTTTTGTCCGATCGCACTTGGACCGAAAATGCGTCCATGTGCACCAGCCCTAAGATCGTATTATTGGTCCGAGTGCTGTACAATACATGTGGGGGAGGGTCATGTCAGGGGGAAAAAAACTATGAAGAAAGTCAAAATCAATTTTTTTAGGATATAAAACAAAATATATCTTTCCCTTGTTGATATTCTTGGAAAATGGGTAAAAAGTCAATATGGTGGGGGCATCATTTTAGGCTAAAGCCAGCCTTGGGAGAGTCAAAACCGCAGCGCTGGGTCCTATGATGCCTGCACTCACACAGGCACGGAGGAAAACTTCAAATGTAGCCACTGTGCTTGCTCCTATACAGGGGATGCCAGCGCTGAAGGAAGTCATTATCTCCTTAATGACCACTGATATGCCTTTTCACAGAGGCTATTAAGGGGCGTTATTCCGAAGTGCCACTTTTTTTCATAGCACTGAGAAAAAAGTGGGATTTTCGCCTGCTGAGTGGTCCTATACATAAGTGTCACTTGAATCCTGTGATCCTAATCGCAGGTGTCAATAGTTTCCATGGCACCCTGAGGTCATCTAACCTGTCACCTTGGTATGGTAACCTGTTTAGACCCAGCAGTACACATCTCATGCATTGCAGTACACGAGTGCCTGAGACCAATGATCAAAGTGAAAAATATTCATGTCCCATTTTTTTTTTTTTTTAACAGAAAAGTCCATAAAATTGGTATCCCTGTTTCTGGAATTACCCGAATTATACAAATGTTACATTACTTATTCTGTACGGTGACCACCGTACAAAAAAAAAACACTCATTTTAACTATTTCATCATCCTGAAACAAAGAAAAAAAATTAATGAAACGTGATCAAAATGTCATATTTAAAAAAAAAAAAAAAAAAAAAAAAGTGTAAATGAAAACGCCAAATCAAAACAAATAAACTGGCAAAAAGTGTGATAGTAGGAAGCCAAAAAATATAGAAATCTTATATTCTTGTAATCGCACTGGACTGAAAGCAACAAAATAGAAACTGAATTACCGGTAATTCAGTTTCTAAGAACTGCATGACTGTACCATAGGAGGTTGCCCCCCCATCCTAATTAGGGACCGGACACACAAAGAGGTTAATTTGCCCCTTCCTGGAATAGAGGGAGCCGTAATTAAAAACATTTTTTTTATCCAAATAAGGGGTGATGCAAGTAAATATTCGAGGAGTGAAAAAGATCCCGAAAGGAAAAACATTGAATTGAAAATGAAGACTTTGTTCTACTTGCGTGTCCACATAATCTTAGGAATTTCCAATATGCTGGATAAATGGGCACTCATACTAGGCATCCTGTAGGTCGATCGTTGTTCTGACGAAATCACTGCCTATTATTGGGTTTGTGGATCTTATAGATTACATTTTGAACCTTCTGTGGGTAATATGATTTAGGTGTTGTAAATTTATAATGCTTTTGCAGGCCCCACTATTTATTTATTTTATCAGAAGTAGGCGAGAATAATGACCCTTGCCCTATTCTAATTTCGGAAGCGAGGAAATTACTCCTTATGCCTGCAAGTCTTGGGAGTCCTGAGGTTAAGATTTTCTGTAATCTTAGAGACTGGAGGAATGTTATTTCCAGCCTTTTGAGGGGTGTAGAAGGAGAACTCCCTATTTTTTTTTTCGACCCCACTCAGCAGAACTACTCACTATGATGAGGCAGATGCAGTCACTTTGATATCGGTCTAGTCTCTGTTACAGCCTAGCAATGCCCCAACATTTTAGGTGTCTTTTTAGCGCACAAGTGTGGTTAATTACAGTTTTGTGAACGCCTAAAAAGATGGACACCACCGGAACAGACTCCAAATGGAATGAATCTGTCTCAGTAGAGTGAAGTGGTTCCATTGAGCAGTTCGTCTGAATAACATTTTGTGGGATTTATACGGAAATCCTAACTGAAGAGCTCAGAACACAGGAATATGTTCCCAGCCTTATAGTGGAAGTGATCAAAAAATGTTATGTACCCAGAGGGTAGCCCAGATTGCCCTCATAATCAGCATTTTCGTGCAGTGCATGCTGTGTGGATTGTCCAATGTCGGCGGTGAGACCAAAAGGACATGGGACCGCAAGAATGCGAAATATACATACTGCTGGCCACATTCTGACTTGACATGTGCAGCCTTGGTCATTACCGAAGGTGTAATGTGCGGATTCACAAATCTGCAGTCACATAGATTTCATAATATCGTGAAAAATCTGGACAAACCCTTTTAAATTATTTAAAATAAATATAAAATCTGTGTAAATATATACAGTGTATCCACCCATATCCTGTCCACCGCCATTAACTTGATAACTGCAGCAGCTATAAGCATAGAAGTGGTGTCTAGGTACAGTAAAGTAGCCATGCACTATGCAATGAAACCACCTATTGTGCCACCAGGTGGAAAACAACAGAGTTAGCATTTTTATCTCAAAAACAGAACAAGATAGAGAGTAAAAAAGTGAATTACAAAGTTGTAGGGCATCATCAATTCAATACGAATCGACACCTTGCATACAAAATGCTATGATTAGAACGTGTAAAACTCACAAGGCTGCGGACGTAAAGCGATACCTCATGGAGACCTTCCTACAAGTCATTGGGTGTGGTGGCTGCGTGGCGTGGCCTCCACGCTCACCTCATTGGACTTTTCTGTGAGGTCACATCAAACAGCAGGTGAATGCAACCCCTCCACCAACATTTATAAAACAGAATTTAGGGATATCAGATGGAGTAAAACACAATATTTTAAGGCCACTCCAAAAGTACATATATTCAAGGAGGAGGAAAAGGAGTCTTAGAGGGCCAATCATGATGTAAACAAAAGACATAAAGTACCTTGTGAGTATCAAAATATAATTATATTTATTAAATAGTCAAACTTACACAAGGAGACAATGCATAGGGTGAACATTATAAAAGGTCATAAAGTGCAGGAGATAGATCCTAGAGACTGGTTCCCAGAGTATTATATTTTGATACTCATAAGGTACTTTGTCTTTTGTTTACATCATGATTGGCCCTTTAAGACTACTTTTCCTCCTTCTTGAATATACCCTCCACCAACATTGCAGGACCTACGACGACGTATCACAGATGCTTGTGCAAACGTGTCACCTACCATATTGCACAACGTGCAACAAGATACAGTATGCTCTCCAGAGTCCAGATGTGCATTGTAGCTGACGGTGGCCACTAAATGAGCGCCATATGCGTGACCAGCATTCAATGTTTTTGGGGGGGGGGGGTCATGGATCTCATATCATAGCATTTCTGTATGCAAGGTGTCGATTCGTATTGATCTGATGATGCCCTACAACTTTGTAATTCACTTTTCTTCGGCGCTCTATTGGGAGACCCAGACGATTGGGTGTATAGCACTGCCTCCGGAGGCCACACAAAGCAATTACACTAAAAAGTGTAAGGCCCCTCCCCTTCTGGCTATACACCCCCAGTGGGATCACTGGCTCACCAGTTTTCTGCTTTGTGCGAAGGAGGTCAGACATCCACGCATAGCTCCACTGTTTGTAGTCAGCAGTAGCTGCTGGCTATATCGGATGGAAGAAAAGAGGGCCCATATAGGGCCCCCAGCATGCTCCCTTCTCACCCGCGGTGGTGCTTGTAAGGTTGAGGTACCTATTGCTGGTACAGAGGCTGGAGCCCACATGCTGTTTTCCTTCCACATCCCCTGGAGGGCTCTGTGGAAGTGGGATCTTGCCGGCCCCCAAGCCCTGGGGCCGGGCTCCATCCACAGACCCAGAGAACCTGCTGGATTTGGAGCGGGAGTGCCGTTCAGGGACAAGGCCCTGCAACTCTCAGGTACTCTGTGTCCCCGGCAGGCACGGACACTCTCAAGGCTTGCTGAGCGTTATAGTGCGCCGGGGACAGTAGCGCTGTGCGCTGGGGTTAGGTCACTGCAGCTTTGCTGAGTGACGTTACATGTTGGGAACTACTGCGCCGACCGCTCCTGGAGCGGCGGCGCAGCTGCGACTTGTGGTGCGCCGGGGACTTTGCGCCGACCGCGCTTTTACGGCGGCGGCGCTTCTAACTTTAGCCCCCGGCTTCTGCGGCCTAGCGCCGCTTCGTTCCCGCCCCCACCCTGTCAATCAGGGTAGGGGAGAGACGCTGCTCAATTGGCAGCGCCGAGGGCTGGAGCTTTATTTACATGCTCCAGCCCTCTCACTAGGCACAGTGGGAAGCAGGCTTCCCGCTCTTCGTCTGTATACGCCCAGGGCCCGCCCCCCCTCTCCACAAGGACTCCGGCAGCCATTACACATGCGGTCTGGCTGGGGAAAGGCAGCAGGCTCTGGGAGACCCAGACTAAAGGGATTTCGGCGACCACACACCCGCTCCTAAGCGGGCAGTAAGCTGCACTTTAGTGCTGGCCCCACTAGTGCCTCAGTGTTATATTAGTGTACTTTTTTCTTGGTACCATATATATATATATAGTTGCACTGTAAGGTCGCTTCTTGGCTGGACACCCTGTACTGCTCTGAGGAGGCAGCAACATGTCATCCGCAAAACGCAAGGGTGCCAAGGCACAGGCTGTGTACACTGTTTGTACTGCATGTGGGGCTAATCTACCAGCAGGCTCCAACGACTCTCATTGTGTGCAATGTTCAGTCCCAGTGGCACTTCGTCAGCCAGAGCCTATGGTGGTAGTGGCCCAGGCAGAGACGCCTGTGAACCCTGCCCCGGTGACGGGGACAGACTTTGCAGTTTTTGCTGATAAAATGTCTGTGACTATGGCAAAAATCCTGGAGACCTTGCAGTCCAGGCCAGTTACTCAGACCATGGACACTGCTGTGTCTATGCTCTCCGGTCCCCCTCAGTTGGAACTAATCCGTACTTCAAGGGGGTCTCAAGCATCACAGGCTGAAGTCTCTGACTCAGATGACAGTCCCAGGCAGCCTAAGCGAGCTCGCTGGGAAAGACCCTCCACGTCATCACACTGCTCAGGGTCTCAGCGAGAAGAGTCTCTCTGTGATGAGACTGAGGACGGTGATCAGGATTCTAATCCTGGGGCCCCTCTCAATCTGGATGCCCCTGATGGTGACGCCATGGTTAATGACCTTATATCGGCAATTAATAGACTGTTGGATATTTCTCCCCCAGCCCCTTCTGCAGAGGAGGCAGCTGCACAGCAGGAGAAGTTCCATTTCCTATATCCCAAGCGTAAATTAAGTGCTTTTTTGGACCACTCTGACTTCAGAGAATCGATCCAGAAACACGACGCTCATCCAGACAAGCGTTTCTCTAAACGTTCTAAGGATACCCGTTATCCTTTTCCCTCTGAGGTGGCCAAACGCTGGACCCAGTGTCCAAAGGTGGATCCCCCAATTTCCAAGCTTGCGGCTAGATCCATAGTCGCAGTAGAGGATGGCGCTTCACTTAAAGATGCCAACGACAGACAGATGGACCTTTGGTTGAAATCTGTCTATGAAGCTATCGGCGCGTCGTTTGCTCCAGCATTCGCGGCCGTGTGGGCACTCCAAGCTATTTCAGCTGGTTTAGCACAGGTGGATGCTTTCATACATCCAGCAGTGCCGCAAGTGGCGTCCCTAACTTCGCAAATGTCTGCGTTTGCGACCTATGCTATCAATGCTGTCCTAGAATCTACGAGCCGTACCGCTATGGCGTCCGCCAATTCTGTGGTTTTGCGCTTAGCCTTGTGGTTAAAGGACTGGAAAGCAGATGCTGGTTCCAAAAAATGCTTAACCAGCTTGCCATTATCTAGAGACAGACTGTTTGGTGAGCCATTGGCTGAAATCATAAAACAGTCCAAGGGTAAGGACTCTTCCTTACCACAGCCCGAGCAAGTAAACCTCAACAGAAAAAGTGGCAGTCGAGGTTTCGGTCCTTTCGAGGCTCGGGCAAGGCCCAATTCTCCTCGTCCAAAAGGACTCAGAAAGAACAAGGGAGCTCAGATTCCTGGCGGCTCACTCACGCCCCAGGAAAGCAAATGGAGGAACCGCTTCCAAAGCGGCTACCTCATGACTTTCGGCCTCCTCCCTCCGCATCCTCGGTCGGTGGCAGGCTCTCCCGCTTTTGCGACATTTGGCTGTCACAGGTCAAAGACCGGTGGGTAACAGACATTCTGTCTCGCGGGTACAGAATCGAGTTCAGTTCTCGGCCTCCACTTCGGTTCTTCAGAACCTCCCCACACCCCAAACGAGCAGATGCCCTGCTGCAGGCGGTGGACTCTCTAAGAGCAGAAGGAGTCGTGATCCCTGTCCCCCCTCAGGAACGGGGGCGAGGATTTTACTCCAATCTCTTTGTGGTTCCAAAAAAGGACGGCTCCTTCCGTCCTGTTCTGGACCTAAAACTGCTCAACAAGCATGTGAACGCCAGGCGGTTCCGGATGGAATCCCTCCGCTCAGTCATTGCCTCAATGTCTCAAGGAGATTTCCTAGCATCAATAGACATCAAAGATGCTTATCTCCACGTGCCGATTGCTACAGAGCACCAATGCTTTCTACGCTTCGTGATAGGAGACGACCATCTTCAGTTCGTAGCTCTGCCATTTGGTCTGGCGACAGCCCCTCGGGTGTTCACCAAGATCATGGCGGCAGTGGTAGCAGTCTTGCACTCTCACGGACACTCTGTGGTCCCTTACTTGGACGATCTACTGGTCAAGGCACCCTCTCAAGAGGCATGCCAACTCAGCCTGAATGTTGCACTGGAGACTCTCCAGGCGTTCGGGTGGATCATCAACTTCCCAAAGTCAAATCTGTCACCGACCCAATCACTAACGTATCTTGGCATGGAGTTTCATACTCTCTCAGCGATAGTGAAGCTTCCGCTGGACAAGCAGCGGTCTCTACAGACTGGGGTGCAGGCTCTCCTTCAAAGTCAGTCGCACTCCTTAAGACGCCTCATGCACTTCCTCGGGAAGATGGTGGCGGCAATAGAGGCGGTTCCGTTTGCGCAGTTTCATCTGCGTCCACTTCAATGGGACATTCTCCGCCAATGGGACGGGAAGTCAACATCCCTGGACAGGAAAGTCTCCCTTTCCCAGACGGCCAAAGACTCTCTGCAGTGGTGGCTTCTTCCCACCTCATTATCACAGGGAAGATCCTTCCTACCACCGTCTTGGGCGGTGGTCACGACAGACGCGAGTCTGTCAGGGTGGGGAGCAGTCTTTCTCCACCACAGGGCTCAGGGTACGTGGTCTCAGCAGGAGTCCACCCTTCAGATCAATGTTCTGGAAATCAGAGCAGTGTATCTTGCCCTACTAGCCTTCCAGCAGTGGCTGGAAGGAAGGCAGATCCGAATTCAGTCGGACAACTCCACAGCGGTGGCATACATCAACCACCAAGGGGGGACACGCAGTCGGCAAGCCTTCCAGGAAGTCCGGCGGATTCTGATGTGGGTGGAAGCCACAGCCTCCACCATATCCGCAGTTCACATCCCCGGCGTAGAAAACTGGGAAGCAGACTTCCTCAGTCGCCAGGGCATGGACGCAGGGGAATGGTCCCTTCACCCAGACGTGTTTCAGGAAATCTGTCGCCGCTGGGGGGTGCCGGACGTCGATCTAATGGCGTCACGGCACAACAACAAGGTCCCAACCTTCATGGCACGGTCTCGCGATCAAAGAGCGCTGGCGGCAGACGCCCTCGTGCAAGATTGGTCGCAGTTCCGGCTCCCTTATGTGTTTCCACCTCTGGCACTCTTGCCCAGAGTGCTACGCAAGATCAGATCCGATTGCAGCCGCGTCATACTTGTCGCCCCAGACTGGCCAAGGAGAGCGTGGTATCCGGATCTGTGGCAGCTCACGGTCGGCCAACCGTGGGCACTCCCAGACCGACCAGACTTACTGTCCCAAGGGCCGTTTTTCCATCGGAATTCTGCGGCCCTGAACCTGACTGTGTGGCCATTGAGTCCTGGATCCTAGCGTCTTCAGGATTGTCCCAAGGGGTCGTTGCCACCATGAGACAGGCTAGGAAGCCCACGTCCGCTAAGATCTACCACAGAACGTGGAGGATATTCTTATCCTGGTCCTCTGCTCAGGGAGTGTCTCCCTGGCCATTTGCATTGCCTACCTTTCTTTCTTTCCTGCAATCTGGGTTAGAAAAAGGTTTGTCGCTCGGCTCCCTTAAAGGTCAGGTCTCGGCGCTATCCGTCTTTTTTCAGAGGCGTTTGGCACGCCTTCCTAAGGTGCGCACGTTCCTACAGGGGGTTTGCCATATCGTACCCCCGTACAAGCGGCCGTTAGATCCATGGGATCTGAACAGGGTACTAGTTGCCCTCCAGAAGCCGCCCTTCGAGCCTCTGAAGGAGGTTTCACTTTCTAGACTATCACAGAAAGTGGCTTTTCTGGTAGCGATCACATCTCTTCGGAGAGTGTCTGAGCTGGCAGCACTATCATCCAAGGCTCCCTTCCTGGTCTTCCACCAGGACAAGGTAGTGCTGCGCCCCATTCAGGAGTTTCTCCCGAAGGTGGTATCCTCTTTTCATCTTAATCAGGATATCTCTTTGCCTTCGTTTTGTCCTCATGCAGTTCATCGGTATGAGAAGGATTTACATTTGTCAGATCTGGTGAGAGCACTCAGAATCTACATTTCCCGCACGGCGCCCTTGCGCCGTTCGGATGCACTCTTTGTCCTTGTCGCTGGTAAGCGCAAGGGGTCGCAGGCTTCTAAGGCCACCCTGGCTCGATGGATCAAAGAACCAATTCTTGAAGCCTACCGTTCTGCTGGGCTTCCGGTTCCATCAGGGCTGAAGGCCCATTCTACCAGAGCCGTGGGTGCATCCTGGGCATTACGACACCAGGCTACGGCTCAACAGGTGTGCCAGGCAGCTACCTGGTCGAGTCTGCACACTTTCACCAAACATTATCAGGTGCATACCTATGCTTCGGCGGACGCCAGCCTAGGTAGAAGAGTCCTGCAGGCGGCAGTTGCCTCCCCGTAGGGGAGGGCTGTCTTGCAGCTCTAACATGAGGTATTTCTTTACCCACCCAGGGACAGCTTTTGGACGTCCCAATCGTCTGGGTCTCCCAATAGAGCGCCGAAGAAGAAGGGAATTTTGTTACTTACCGTAAATTCCTTTTCTTCTAGCTCTTATTGGGAGACCCAGCACCCGCCCTGTTGTCCTTCGGGATTGTTGGTTTGTTTGCGGGTACACATGTTGTTCATGTTGAACGGTTTTCAGTTCTCCGATGTTACTCGGAGAGAATTTGTTTAAACCAGTTATTGGCTTTCCTCCTTCTTGCTTTTGCACTAAAACTGGTGAGCCAGTGATCCCACTGGGGGTGTATAGCCAGAAGGGGAGGGGCCTTACACTTTTTAGTGTAATTGCTTTGTGTGGCCTCCGGAGGCAGTGCTATACACCCAATCGTCTGGGTCTCCCAATAAGAGCTAGAAGAAAAGGAATTTACGGTAAGTAACAAAATTCCCTTCTTTTTCTCTATCTCGTTCCATTTTCGAGATAAAAATGGTAACTCAGCATTTTCCACCAGGTGGCGCTATAGGTGGTTTCATTGCGTAGCGCATGGCTACTTTACTATACCTAGACACCACTTCTATACCTATAGCTGCCGCCGTTCTCAAGTTAACGGCGGTGGACACACTGTATTCCGTGCGTATAATATATTAGATAAAGACGCTGTGACGAAGTCGTCCTCCCATATCACACAATCAACAGAGAAGAAGCGATGAGTGAGCAATCCAAAGCATATTAATTCCATGCAATACAGAATGACCATCAAATAATCCACCACACAGAGGGTAACATATTCCAGTAATGACATCTATGTCCCGGGCATCAGTCACAATCTTCCAGCAGTCCTTTTCCAGGCAAATGGGGTTTTTTTCACAGTCTCTCTGGCATGCTGGCCGCAGTCTCAGCTTTTCCCTCCCAGAGATCAATCGTCTTCCTTCTCTCTTCAAGTTCTCAACCAGACTGACAAATTCCCCAGGTAAGCAGAGAGTTTACAGTAGGTGGATCCCAGGTCCCTTCCCCCAGACATAGGGCCAGGAACACAACAGGGGCTGATTACCTACAGACAATACAATGTACACACAAGCAATACAAATAATGGACAGTGAACCACACCTAAAATAGGAATCTGCACAACATGATACACCTCCCCCAATATTCCACCATCACAGACGCCTAGGGAGCTGCCAAGTTTGATAGAGCTGCAGGTAAAAGTGGGTGCAGGGAATGAAGTGAACTTCAGGGGGAACTAAAGGTAGAAACAAAAAACTAAATTTATAGGGGTGCTGTATATTACAATACAGCGCAGACTAGCTTGAAAATTTTGTGCGGGATTTCGGGGTTGGGCTACCTTTTAACCCCTTAGCAACGGAGCCAATTTTGACCTTAATGACCAGCAATTTTTTAAACTTTTTTTTTTTGTTAGAAAGTTAAAAGGTTAAAAGTTTATCAGCAATTTCTAATTTTTCCAAGAAAATTTACTAAATCATTTTTTTTAGGGACCACATCACATTTGAAGTGACTTTGAGAGGCCTAGGTGATAGAAAATACCCAAAAGTGACACCATTCTAAAAACTGTATCACTCAAAGTACTCAAAATTACATTAAAAAATGTATTAATCCTTCAGGTGCTTCACAAGAATTAATGCAAAGTGGAAATAAAAGAAAAATTACATTTTACCTAAAAATGTTGCTTTAGCTCTAATTTATTCACTTTTACAAGGGATAGCATCAGACAATGGACCTCAAACTTTGTAAGGCCTCTGTCACACGTTCGTGCCTCCGGTATGTTTGGCAGTTTTCTCATGTAGCGGAGACACGTACACACGTGGACCTATGTATTCCTAATGGTTTGGACACGCGTAAGTATTTTGGAACGGAACGTGTGTCCATTCTGTACTTAAGTGTTTCTCACGCCGACATGTCCATTTTTCTCCGGCATCACGGGTGTCACATGGCCCGCACCCGTACCACACGGATATAGTGTGGATGCGGTCCTGTGTGACACGCGCCGGAGAAACACGTATCATTATTTTAAAATTAAAAAAAACACATACTCTCCTCCATGAGCCCAGCAGATTCTTCCGCTGCAAACGGTTGTTGCCGACCGCCGCTCATTATGAGTGTGTTAAGGAGGTGGGCGTGATGTCACGGGCGCTAGTCTCCGCCCCTCCGCTTGGCCGGAAGCAGCATCAGCGGGGAGTGGGTGGGGCTGGAGCCGAAGATCATTACCCTGGACAGCAGCAAGGACCACGTGAGTATGCAAATTACCGGTTCTCCGTGTGTTATCGCGGATAGCACACGTAGAACACACGTGGGCCGCACGTACCAGAGACATGCACTTACCAAACGCAACATGCAGGGAAAATAAGTGTATCATGGAATGTGCGTGATTTTCACGTATGTGTGAGAAAGGCCTAACCCAGTTTCTTCTGAGTGCGCCAATACCTCAGATTTATTCAGAAACCTCTATTTGGACAAACTGGAGGGCTCGAAATTGAAGGAGCACCATTTGAATTTTGGAACACAAATTTGGCTGAAATAGATTGCAGGCACCATGTAATGTACCTAAACAGCAGAATGCCCCCTTCCCCCCAAGTGACTCCATTTTGGAAATTAGACCCCCTCAAATACATCATTCAGGGGTAGAGTGAGTATTTTGAGACCACAGGTATTTCGCAAAATTTGCTAGCAGTTGGTCATCATATTGAAAATTTTCATTTTTTTTTCCACAAAAATGTTGCTTTAAAACTGAATTACTCACTTTTACAAGAAGTAACACCAAAAAGTAGACCCCACAATTTGTTACCCAATTTCTTATTTGATACCCCACATGTAATCAATAACTTCTGTTTGGACACATGGGAGGGTTCGGCCCAGGAGCAATATTTAAATTTTGGAAAGCAAATTTTGCTCTATTTGGAATAGATTTGCAGAGCCTGAACACTGAGTTGAGTTGAGCTGAGTTGAGTTGAACATTGAGCCTGAACATGAGTTCAAGAACATAAAACGTCTATAAATGTCTTTTTTGTAAATTATACCCTCTAATATATTTAGGGAGGTGGGGAGTAGTTTGATACCACCATTCTTTATGTGGTTGAGGCAACACAAGTTTCAAAGTAATGTCCTGGGGAACACACCTCAAATCTTATTGCACTAGGTTTTCAGTGTTCGAAATACATCCAATAGAGCACCAACGTGAGTACTGGACACAGGCATGTGCCTATAATAGATGGGAGCACTCTTTGGTCTTTAGGGCAAAACTGAGTGAATTCCAGCACCCATTCAAAGCTTACAGAGACATTAGGCCCAAATGTGCAAAGCGATGTGGTACACCATAACAGGCTCCTGCCCGCCAAGGTAGGGACTGCTATGTGCCCAGAACAACCAATCTCTTACAGAATTCTGAAAGTATTGTCTGGTACAGGTTTGGCAAGAACCATACAGTAAAGCCCATTGTGTAGGAATATGGTACAGCCTCATTGTTAGAAATAGTCCAGTAAAATGATCATGCCCATATCACCAATATAAATAATATAAATGCAAAGAAACGTTTTCTGTAGCAAGACATAAAAACAGTCAAACTAAGATAAATGGTCAAAATTTTTTATCTGAGTGAGAACGTCTTGGAATTGTCTGATGACCTGACTCAAGAAGATTTGTGGGGTTCACATTCTGGAGAATACAGACGTGGGTATGTCAACGAGAATTTGTCTGAATAATAGTTGGTATTTGATCGTGGCCTGGAATTGTGAAATGGGGTAAAATGTGTTTTACTGGTGAAAATAGTACCGTATTTTTCGGACTATAAGACGCACCGGACCATAAGATGCACCCTGGTTTTAGAGGAGGAAAATAAAATTTTAAGCAAAAAATGTGGTCATGACACACTGTTATGGGGCGAGGATCTCCTGCTGACACTGTTATGGGGGTAATGTCCCCAAATTCTCTACTAAGGTACCCCATCCTGATAATGATCCTCCAGCCTTGTATATGATCCCCATCCTTGTATATACAGTGCCTACAAGTAGTATTCAACCCCCTGCAGATTTAGCAGGTTTGATAAGATGCAAATAAGTTAGAGCCTGCAAACTTCAAACAAGAGCAGGATTTATTAACAGATGCATAAATCTTACAAACCAACAAGTTATGTTGCTCAGTTAAATTGTAATAAATTTTCAACATAAAAGTGAGGGTCAATTATTATTCAACCCCTAGGTTTAATATTTTGTGGAATAACCCTTGTTTGCAATTACAGCTAATAATCGTCTTTTATAAGACCTGATCAGGCCGGCACAGGTCTCTGGAGTTATCTTGGCCCACTCCTCCATGCAGATCTTCTCCAAGTTATCTAGGTTCTTTGGGTGTCTCATGTGGACTTTAATCTTGAGCTCCTTCCACAAGTTTTCAATTGGGTTAAGGTCAGGAGACTGACTAGGCCACTGCAACACCTTGATTTTTTCCCTCTTGAACCAGGCCTTGGTTTTCTTGGCTGTGTGCTTTGGGTCGTTGTCTTGTTGGAAGATGAAATGACGACCCATCTTAAGATCCTTGATGGAGGAGCGGAGGTTCTTGGCCAAAATCTCCAGGTAGGCCGTGCTATCCATCTTCCCATGGATGCGGACCAGATTGCCAGGCTCCTTGGCTGAGAAACAGCCCCACAGCATGATGCTGCCACCACCATGCTTGACTGTAGGGATGGTATTCTTGGGGTCGTATGCAGTGCCATCCAGTCTCCAAACGTCACGTGTGTGGTTGGCACCAAAGATCTCGATCTTGGTCTCATCAGACCAGAGAACCTTGAACCAGTCTGTCTCAGAGTCCTCCAAGTGATCATGAGCAAACTGTAGACGAGCCTTGACATGACGCTTTGAAAGTAAAGGTACCTTACGGGCTCGTCTGGAACGGAGACCATTGCGGTGGAGTACGTTACTTATGGTATTGACTGAAACCAATGTCCCCACTGCCATGAGATCTTCCCGGAGCTCCTTCCTTGTTGTCCTTGGGTTAGCCTTGACTCTGCGGACAAGCCTGGCCTCGGCACAGGTGGAAACTTTCAAAGGCTGTCCAGGCCGTGGAAGGCTAACAGTAGTTCCATAAGCCTTCCACTTCCGGATGATGCTCCCAACAGTGGAGACAGGTAGGCCCAACTCCTTGGAAAGGGTTTTGTACCCCTTGCCAGCCTTGTGACCCTCCACGATCTTGTCTCTGATGGCCTTGGAATGCTCCTTTTGTCTTTCCCATGTTGACCAAGTATGAGTGCTGTTCACAAGTTTGGGGAGGGTCTTAATTAGTCAGAAAAGGCTGGAAAAAGAGATAATTAATCCAAACATGTGAAGCTCATTGTTCTTTGTGCCTGAAATACTTCTTAATACTTTAGGGGAACCAAACAGAATTCTTGTGGTTTGAGGGGTTGAATAATAAATGACCCTCTGAATAAACTTTTCACAATTTAAAAAAAGAAATAACATTCTTTTTTGCTGCAGTGCATTTCACACTTCCAGGCTGATCTACAGTCCAAATGTCACAATGCCAAGTTAATTCCGAATGTGTAAACCTGCTAAATCTGCAGGGGGTTGAATACTACTTGTAGGCACTGTATGTCCCTCATCCTGGTATATATTCCCATCCTGCTATATACCGTCATCATAGTATAGCCCCCATCCTGCTACATAGCGCCATTCTGGTATATGCCCTTATCCTGCTATATACTGCCATCCTGGTATATACCCCCATCCTGCTACATACCCTCATCCTGCTATATGACCCGCTACATGTGGCACATAAAAATAATAAACGTTCATACTCGCCTTTCCTCGCTCCATGCAGCATCGCTCCTCCTCCTGTCAGTGCCAGCAGCAGCGTCGCTGGAGTGTGGAGCCGTCCCCGTTCCCCTGCAGCATCGCTCGTCCTCCTGTCTGCTGACCTGTGTGGAGACTAGCGGTGCGCACAGATGACGTCATCGCTGTGCTCACTGCTCTCTACACAGATCAGCTGGCCGGCAGACAGGAGATCGCGATGCTGCAGGGGAACGGTGACGGGTGCGTATACTTATTCACTGCCACCCGCGCTGATGCTGATGCGCAGGGACCAGTTTATACAGCCGCACATGATCACTCCAGGCTGTAGTTGCCAGGGGTAATCATGCGGGCCGACTCTTTACTATGCGCGCACCCCCTGCCCACCTGTCAGCGCCGGCTTCAGCGCTGAGAGATGATGGGCGGGAGGATGGGCGTGCATATGAAATGAGCGGGCCCACGTGGTCACGGAAGGCTGCTACAGCCTGCTCATGCCACAGATGACCTGCTCCACCTCAGCACCCTCATTCCCCGCAGCCACATTCAGACTATAAGACGCACCCCCCCACTTTCCCCCAATTTTTGGGGGGAAAAAAGTGCGTCTTATAGTCTGAAAAATACGGTAATTTTATGGGACAAGTAATAAGCAGATACTCTACTGGGGCCCACTAAAAGAACATATAAATGATTTAGAAAAAAAAAAAGAAGAAGATGCTATCACACAATTTGGCGTTATTCATGCCAATTCAATAATGGAAGTTGTGTGTCATTTCTCAAAGTATAGGGGGACGCAAAGACCTGGTTGGGATGGGCACATGGGGCAATAATACTAGGAAACACTCCTCCTAAGATGCTTACTAGAAACCCGGCATCTTTTCAGGGGATGGTTTGGGGTGGGAGTGAGATAGACGAGGCACATGAATTGTAGCTCTGGCAGACTCTTAACTCCTACACAATTTTACCACGGCTGCCAATTGTCTGGGGGCAGTTTGGAGGGTTGATTTGGCGGTCCCTACCTTCATAGATGAGAAAGGTACACGTGTACACGCTTGTGCACATTTTATATAATTTGATTCCATAGTTGGCATGCTTGGAGGGGATAAATTGGTGGAATGACAGAGAGTCCTTGAAACTCATCAGGGACCCATTTATGGAAACATTTTGCTATGGGGTATAGGAATTTGGATTTTAATCTTTTATTAGGGAAATTAGGGGTCTGATTTTTTTTTTTTTAGGTTATAAAATAATTGTTTTTTTTTTTGCAGGGGCCTTGTGAATTGTCATTAAAATTGAGGAATCTCATTAGGTTTTCATATTGGGATTGTGACATTCCGACTGCAAAGGGGTGCTGTGGACAGATTAAGGTGCCCAGTCTATCTCTCTTCTCTCACAGAACAACTGTGAGGGGAAGTGGCGAGAGGCACACCCAAGTGCTCCTAATGTTAACTAAATATTGTTTTTTTAACACGGTCATAAGGTCTATCACAGTATTCAAATGTCAGGAACTATTGCAGATTGCCAGACGAAGACTTCTAACCGTTGCTGGGTCCCAGACGAATGCTTCTACCGTACTAAGTGACTGGGGGACACATTGTGTCTCTCATCCGACATGTTATATCACGTCAGATGAGAAATTATTTTAAAGAGATGCCACTTTTTTTAATGTGATCGCCATTATTTGTTGAATAATGGTGGTCACGTAACTGAGGACCAAAAATATCGACCCAGATCGTGTTCCTCTGGGTTTCAGCTACTCCCGCTAGCTGAGAACCCGGAGATTTTTTTAATCTGCGGGGCACTACACATTTATTCCTTACTGTCGTTTTTTTTTTAAACCAAATTTTTTATTTCTTTTCTTGTAATGGTAAAATAGGGTACAGAATGAAGAAAATAAGGGTCAACAAATCAAAATATCAAATAACATAGTCTCTACAATTTATCGATCAACTATTTGTCACGGTCATCAAATTTGCTCCTTCCCCTTCTTCGTCAATGTATATTTCTATTATTCAGTCTCCGCTACCCCCCTTCAGCATTCCTTGATAACTTGTTACAAACATTACTTGTAAATACTATCCCTCCCATTCCCCCCTCCCCTCTCCATGCGACACAACCCAGAATTTGGCCAACTATACTTTCAGCTCGCACAGGGACCCTGACAGGTCTTCCTTCATGTACCATTCCGTAGACACAAATGTGGACATTATTTGTATTGTTTCTTCTCTAGAACATATAACGCTTATGAACTTTCTCCATTTACTGAAAAATTTTGCTGTCATCCTTTCCTTACACCTTTCCACCATCACCTTCTCCAACATGAGCGTTTTTTTCAATCGATTAACAAGTTCTTCTTTTGTTGGTGTTTCCTTCACCAGCCACTTCTGAAGAATAGCCCTTTTACTTATCATTGCTATATCATGGAAAAGATTCGGTAACTTGTCTCCCCCTTTCTCTCCCTCCTCCCGATGCTGATAGTGAAATAACCAGACTATTGGATCTAACTCTACATTTCTATTCCAGATTTTCCTCACTACCCCTTGGACGTGTTTCCAAAATCTTTCAATCCTTTCGCACTGCCATATCCCATGATATAGATCTGTTTTTTCCGTACCACAATTTGGACAACTCATCATCTTATCTGGATGTCTTGCATTCAGTATATTAAATCCATAGATAGCTCTATGTATGATCCTGAATTGGGTATCTCTTAAGTTCTCATTCACAATCTTCTTTCTCATCACCATCCAACCATTCAAAATCTTCTCCTCCACTTCTTGATCTCCCAACTGCTTTGCCCACCCTTCCAACATTCTTCCTGATATGTTAGGGACTAACACTTCTCTCATATTTCCATAAAGACTTGATATATTTGTGGCATGGATGTCCATTAATATGATCGCATCCATCTGATTTGCCTCATATTCGTTATTTATGTTGTATAGTTTATTCATTATCCCTTGTTTCACCTGTTCAAACTGCAGAGTCTGGAATGGGCGCAAGTCATACTTTGCCCTCAACTCCTCACACGTCATCCATCTCCGTTCTGTATCATGCATCAGGTTTTTTAGAGTTCCAATCCCTTTTTCCCTCCATTCTTTAAAGAGATAATTTTCCCATCCCTGTGGAAAGTCAGGACAAGCCCATATATTAAGGAATTTAGAGATGTTCCAGGCTAACCCGAACTTTTTCCTAACCGCCTTCCAAGTCATCACTGTGTCTCTACAAATCAGTGAGTGTTTAGTGTTGGGTGGCAAATTTGGAATGGAGATATGTAGGATTGAACTCAGGTCCCAAGGTTTACAAAATTCAGCCTCTATATCCCAGTCAGAATACCTACTTGTTCGTCTAATCCAATCGACTACATGTCTTAAAGGCCCCTTTACACTAAACAACTTACCAGCGATCCCAATAACGATACAACCTGATAGGGATGGCTGGTAAGTTGCTAGGAGGTTGCTGGTGAGAGGTCACACAGTCAGACGCTCCAGCGATCCCACCAGCAACCTGACCTGGCAGGGATCGCTGGAGCATCGCTACACTGGTTGCTGGTGAGCTGTCACCAGCAACCAGTGACCAGCCCCCAGCGACGCACTGAAGCGATGCTGCGCTTGGTAACTAAGGTAAATATCGGGTAACCAACCCGATATTTACCTTGGTTACCAGCGCATGCAGCTACACGTGCAGAGAGCAGGGAGCAGCGCACACTGCTTAGCGCTGGCTCCCTGCTCTCCTAGTTACAGCACACATGGGGTTAATTACCCGATGTGTACTCTGCTACACGTGCAAGGAGCAGGAGCCGGCACTGACAGAGCGGCGGAGGCTGGTAACGAAAGTAAATATCGGGTAACCAAGGACAAGGCTTCTTGGTTACCCGATAATTACCGTGGTTACCAGTGTCCGCAGAAGCCGGCTCCTGCTGCCTGCACATTTAAGTCCCCTTTACACACTGAGACTTTCTAGCGATCATGCTGCACAGCGGGAAACAAAGGACCAAAGAATGGTCCTGAACGATTTGTAGCTCCATTTTCTGTTGATAACATTAGCTTTTTGGCACTAATCCTCGGCCTATATCCCTTCCACAAAAAACGTGAGAACGCTTTTGTCAATCTGTTCACATCCGAGTGTTTAAGAAGCAATGGGATTGTCTGCATTGGATAGAGAAGCTTGGAAAAGCTCATCATTTTTATTAGATGATTTCTTCCCAGAAGAGTCAAAGGCAAATTTGCCCAACCTTGCAGTTCACGTTCAATTTTCTCGATCAAAGGGGAATAATTTAATGAATATATGGTCTTAGTATCCCTCCCAACCTGTACTCCCAAGTATTTAATTGTATTTCTAGCTATTGGAATGTCACATAATGCACCCCTTTCCCCCTCCGCTCTCTTTCCGTCCAAGAAGAGAATTTCACATTTGTTTTTGTTAAGTCTAAACCCTGCTAACCTCCCAAACTCCTCAATTTGTTCTATGACGCTACTCAATTGCGTTTTAGGTTTGCTCATGAACAGGATTATATCGTCAGCAAATAAGGCTGAGTGCAATGACTTCCTCCCTACCTTGATCCCTTCAAACCACCCCACCTCATTCAAACGTCTAGCCAGTGATTCAATAGCCAAGTTAAACAATAGTGGTGACATCGGGCATCCTTGCCTGGTTCCCTTAATCAAAGGAAATGTTTTTGACAGAAATCCCAGGGTACTCACTCTTGCCTGAGGATTTGCATAAAGGACCCTCACAAAATTCCTAAAAGCTCTGTGTAAGCCCAGGTGATCTAGCACCTGTTCCAGCCATGACCACCTCACATTGTCAAAGGCTTTCTCTGCGTCAAAGGTGATCAAGGCTGGATTCCCCAACCCCCCTTCTCTCGTCTGCTTTACTACATCAATTGCTAGCATTACTTTCCTAATGTTTGTCACCACTTAACGTCCTTTAACAAAGCCAGCCTGGGGGAGATCTATAATCTCTGGCAATACTGCCGCTAACCTATTTGCCATCAACTTCGCTAACATTTTTAGGTCTTGATTAATCAGCGAGATGGGCCTATTACTAGATGGGTCTTCTAAATTCTTTCCACCTTTAGGAATGAGCTTTATATAGGCTGTATTAAGTGTACCCGATATTCTTTCCCCGTCCATTATCTTATTGAATAACTGTCAGTATAGGTGAGATTTGCTCCTTCATAATTTTGAAAAAACTGCCGCTAAAGCCATCTGGTCCCGGGGCCTTTGTCGTTTTTAACTCTCCTATTACCTGTAGTACCTCCTCCTCCGTCACCTTTTTATTCAGAGCCTGTAAATTTTCCTCTGTGAACGTAGGCATTTTTGTTCCTTTTAACCACTCATTTCCTTCTCTCCTATCATCAAACCCCTCCTCTTTATATAAACTTGCATAGAAGTCTCCAACAATGTCGTTTATCTCTTTGGGATCTGTCGTTTTACTCCCCACAGCGTTTCTCAGTGTCATAATATGTGTCATCGGTCGTCGTCCCTTTGCCAGATTTGCAAATAACTTCCCTGCCTTGTTCCCGAAACGATTCAACTCTGCCTCTTGTTGTGTCCTGTACATACCTTCTTTCCTTTCTACCCAGTTCTCAAAATTGCCCTTCGCCTCCACCCACTTTGCTTTTGTCACCCTTGATGGTTTTTCTAAGAAGTCAGTATATGCTTCCCTGACTGCCCGGCTAGCCTCCTGAAACTTTACTTGTGTCTGTCGTTTCGCCTTTGTCGTATATCCTATCATTTTTCCTCTCAAAACTGCCTTGGCCGTCTCCCAATACAATAGTGTTTCCCCACTGTGCTCCTGATTCGTCAATGTATAATCCACCCACCATTCTCTCAGTATTCTATGGATGTTCTCGTCCAAAGTCAAGAATGAGGGGAAGCGCCATATATAATCCTGTCCTCTCTGAACTTTGTCAGCTATACTGACTACCACTGGGCTATGATCCGATATTACCATAGTCTCTATAACTATCTCTTCTACCCTCTGCAATAAATTCTCACTTGTCAGCCTAAGGTCAATCCTTGACCAAGAGTCGTGTGGGTGGGAATAGTGTGTAAATTCTCTCTCTTGCGGGTGATATAATCTCCAGCAATCCTGTAGTGTAGTTGTATTTAACAATGCTCTCAGCGACCCCTCAGTGTTCCTCCCCTGCTTCCCCTGACTCCTCCGGTCTTCTTCCTGAGAAACCACTGTATTGAAATCTCCCCCCACCAATTTACATATATCCCCATCCAACAAAATCTTATTAGCTATATTTTAAAAAAAAAACGAAAAACCTTTGTTCCGTATTGGGTGCATATATATTGTGGATACTAAAAGTGCCTTGAGTACCTGAAATCTGTATATGTATGTATCTTCCTTCTTCATCTGAATCTTGTGTTTCCACCTCGTGTGCAAAGTTTTTATTGATCAAAATAAGAATCCCTGCTTTCCTACCTTTTTGAGGCCGACCCATATACCCTTCCCACCCACATCTTGTTCATACGGAAGAACTCATCCTTTTGCAAGTGCGTCTCCTGTAATAAAGCAATATAAACCTTAAGCTTCTTGAGATGACGTAGTATCATATTTCGTTTGTACGGCTATCTGAGTCCCTTAACATTCCACGTAATGAACTTAACCATAATCCCCTAAATCAACAGTTCCTGTTTCAGGCCGTGTCGCATGGATTCCCCAACTCTCTTCCCCTCCCCTCCGCTCCCCCAACTGTGGATAACCCCTCCCATCCCCAACTTTACAAATACAATTAACGTCTTCCATTTTTTCTGAGATGATTGAGACTCCTTTCAAACCCCTGCTTCAAGTCAAGCTCTCCATGAAGCCACCCCACTAAGTCACCTCTCCCCCTCTATTGGCTATTAACTCCTTGCCCCTAAACAGCCTTTATAAATTTATCAAGCTCCTAAAAGCGTCATTAAGAGAAGAAAAAGAGCGAAGAGAAAAAAGAAGCATTAGTGAATGATAAAAGGGAAAAAGTGATAAGCATGAAGAAGAGAGAGAAAAAGGGAGCGAAAGAAAAAGAGATAGAGAAGAAAGAGAGGAGGTAGGCGAGACTTTAGAGAGTTAAGGCACATTTGTCACCATACGGCTCCATTCAGCAGTCTGAAATTAAGTCCTTGTCTTGCCTGCTTGTTCATGAGCTGCTGCCTCTTCCTCCTCTTTTCCCAGCTGAAGTCACCATCTGTCGCTTTTCCTTCGGACTGGCTGGTCTGGATCTCGATTGACTCCACTCTGGCTCCTTGTCGGGTCTAACTGCAGATGTTATGTTTGCAGGATCTGCATGTTTCGGATCAGTGAAAGTCCCTTCTTTTCCATTCCTCTCCTGTCGCCGTGTTCTCCCGTCCTGTAGTATCTCTCGCTCCACCTCTGAAGGATCCCGAAAAGTCTTTGTGACCCCATCTGCTCCTCTTCCTCTTAGTATTGCTGGGTATAAAAGCTGAAATTTAATGTTTTTGTGATAGAGGGCAGTGCAGATCTGGCTAAATGCTTTTCTTTTTCGTGTGACTTCTGCCGAATAGTCGCCAAATAATAGAATCTTGTGTCCCTGAATGCATAGTGCCTGTTTCCTATTCCTGAAGGCCCGTAGAATTTCTTCTTTATTTGTATTCCAGGTATTTTATAATGACCTGTCTTGCTCTGGACATTTCACCTTGTCTGGAGGTATTATCATTGTTACTGTGACCATCTCTTTGCTCCCTTATGGGTCCCACGCTGTGCGCTCTTTCTACACGGCAGCTATGTGGTAAGCCTAAAGCCTGGGGTAATTCTTTTTCACAGATTGAGTCCAAATATTTTGTTGTCACTGTCTCAGGCAGACCCACCAGCCTTAAATTATTCCTCCTAGATCTGTTTTCGATATCTTCTATTTTATCCTTCATAAGCTGAGCATTAGGGTTTAGCTCCTTAAATCTGCCCTCCAATCTTGTCAGATTCTCTTCAGCATCGGAAACTCTTTGCTCTACCTCTGTCAGTCTCATATCATGGTGCTCCACATCCTCCTGCAGCGCAGCCAAAGCCTTCTTCACTGAGGTTGCTATTGCCTCTCTGATGTCTGCTGTCAAATGATCTGCCACTTCTTTTGCCAACCTTTTGTAATCAATCTCATATCTTTCCCACAAGCCCAATGTCTCTGTACCACTCTGCATACTCTGAATTCTACTGTTATCTTGGCCTCCTGCACATTGCTGCAGCTGCCCTTGTGGTTCCTCTCCCTCCTCCCCCTCCTTCCTCCTCACTGTGGGTGCCATGTTATCTGCACTCACCCCCTCCTCCCTCTGCTCTGCTCTGGGCTTGAATGGTGTTCCTCCACTTCTGAGGAGATAACGATCCATGCACTGACAGCTGGTAATTCAGTGCAGTCTCTCTATGTTGGTCTAGGGTGCTGTTTGCTTCTGTTAGTCGCTGGATATTGCAGGGGCTGTATGGAGCTGCTTCTTGCCCCTCCTCACATCTCAGCGCAGGAACAGGAAGTCCCCTTACTGTCATTTTAAAATGGCGGTAAGGAATAAGTACCCTCAATGGCGGTTGTTTTGAAACGTATTAGTAGTCATTAAGAGGTTAAATATGTTTATATAAATAGAAAAAATACTTAATTGAATTGTGTCTTAGCATTTTTTTCTTAGCAAACAAAAAATGAAGTTATTTTTCTAGATCATATTACTCAGCCCTAGCTAAATATTTCCAATTACAATGTTTACAAAGCTGACAGCTTGTGACACACGGCTGAGCAAATAATCATCAAACTTTTATTATGTACACTAACACACTCTTGTTTTTCTCTAGTTGCAGTTACTGGAAGTCTCCATTTTTATTTATATAGCTAAGTATTTGCCTAAATTCAATTAGTTTATAGATATTTTAACCATTAAGTTTCTATTTATTGAAAATTTTTGTTTTTTTTCCCCTCACTAATGACATTTATTATCACTTTAAAGAGATTGTCCACTACGCACTTTCCATTCTTGTGTTTCCCCCAACAGTACAACACAACCTATTCTCACTTCTGGTGCCGTTCCAGTGGTGTGTGCACTGCTTCTCCCAAGGATTGTGTGACATTATGTCACACGATCCCTGCAGCCAGTTATGGCTGGCTTTGCTCAAACCGTCCTTCGGAGGAATCAAGACATCTGCAGGAAGTGAAGTGAAAGCTGCTCGCTGATTCCTCCATCTGAGGTTAAGACGTTGAATGGAACAGCAGTGTGCATCTTGACAACCACTCAAACCAAAGTCTACTTAGCTATCTTCGTCAAGCCCACAAACTGGTATGGTGGAATAGCATAAATTCTATTTGGTGTAGAACCGCAACGAGGAGGAGTGTGAGTTGTACTGGGGAGAATTGGGATTCTGTAATGACTGATACTTAAGATACTCGGGCAGCACGGTGGCTCAGTGGTTAGCACCGAAGTCTTGCACTGCTGGGGTCCTGGGTTCGAATCCCACCAAGGACAACATCTGCAAGGAGTTTGTATGTTCTCCCAGTGTCTGTGTGGGTGTCCTCCGGGTTCTCCAGTTTCCTCCCACACTCCAAAGACATACAGATAGGGAATTTAGATTGTGAGCCCAAATGAGGACAGTGTTCCTGATGAATGTAAAGCGCTGCGGAATATGTTAGCGTTATATAAAAATAAAGATTTATTTATTTATTTAAGGTGAGAAATCCAGTGATTCTTATGACCTTATCTGGATAATATGTGATGAATTTAATTAGTGGGGAAACCCTCTTAAATAATTTCAATATAAATGTCAAGGAGCGCACCATAATCCAAACAATGTGGACAATCTTCATGGACAAACTTTGTTATAATAATAGAATACATTATTTCTAAGGCTATGTTGCCATGATGAGTATTTGATGTTGTAAATTTTCTGTAGCATTTCTGCACCTATTAACTAAATTTGGTGACTTTTTTCCATTGCATTTTTGATCATGCGCTTTTTGTCTCTTTTTGGTGTGTCATGTTTTAAATAAAGTTGCTTGGGTTTGATACTTCCTGTTTTTTGCCTTTTATTGGTCATGTGTAGATTACTTGAGTTTGTAGAGCTTTTTACATATGTGGCTTTTATTTGTGGCTCTAATACAATTTTATGATGAAAATCCGCCCATAAAACTGGGCATAGCGGCAAAAACAATTGACAATTTGGGAAATTCAAAAAGGGACCACAGGTCACTATTATAATGCATTTTAACCCCCTCACCTCAAGCACTGGTAATGAGATTTCTATAAATCCAATCCACATTGCTTGAATTATAAGACACTGCGGTATAAAACAAACTCGCTATCTTAACCTCATGATATTTTTCAGAAATACAGAGAATATTTTTGCTCATACCCTTAGTAATAATATTAATTGCTATACAGAAGTGGAAAAAAATAAAGTATTTTTTTTATATATATTATATTGTTGTAGAATAAAGTATCAATTGCTCTAACCTAAATAGTTACTGCAAAACATTACTTTTTATGAAAATGTTAAATTTTTATTACATTTACATATATATATATTGCACATATTACAGGTAAAGGTCCAAGTACTACTCAGTTATCTTTGTAGTAACTATTAAAATTAATCCGCAATAAGAAATCTTCAAGATGTGGTTGATAGCCTCGATTTACAAGCTTGGTCACCACTGTAAAAACAAAAAAAAAATATTACATTGCGTGTATAGAATTGTTTTCTATGGTACAATTATATCGTAGTAACACATGCTACAATAAAAGAGATTGGGCACGATTCGTTGGTGTATTCTCAAATGGTTATTTTTGTGTGTTAATAACCCCCAATTCGTGAGTTTTTGATTTGCACCTTTTTTTTAACCCGTTCACGCATGAAACTACACCAGCTGTGTGTGTGTCATCTTGAAACATCTCTGGCAAAAAAAACGAGAATGAATATCGCAAGACAAAAAAAAATGCACATAATGAATCCGGGCCAGAATGTCTTCTTCACATGGCAATGTTTTTTTTCAATCCATTTCTGTTTTTGATTTTCACAAACAAAGAAAACACAACAGCATGATGTAGGCAAAAAGACTCTTAATTCAACAAAGTATTACTGGATGTAGCCATTCTGACACAATCAGAATATTTAGATTTAGCCATGTAGCAGAGCTAAGAGAGCGGCCCACACCTGCCTTGCTATAGAGATTGGCACCTCGCTGTCAATGTACAATCAGAGAATGAGGTGTGCCATACTGCTCTGCGCATTACTTTGTAGTCACGCAATGATAAGTCCTGCTGCTTAATCAAAATTAGAAAATAACCAACAGATCGAACTGTGACAACACAAGCATCCCTGAATCCTATGTTTTAACTCTTGCAGCATGCTGTCTTCAGCTTACATAGCAAAAACCTGCTGACAGAATCCCTTTTAAGAATTAAAATTACTTGTCAAAGCTAAAAGACAATAAGTAAAAACTACTAAGAGACGTACCTTCAAACAGAAAATCGGAGTAATACTTGAAGGTGTCATAGGATTGCTGCATCAATCCATAGTTGGGATGACTGGCCATCTGCTTTTCCTTGTCACACATCCACGACTGAGAGATTAACTGTGTACGGAATTTCAGAATAAGACTGAAGATGCTGTGGATGACGTTCATCAATGGGGCAGCTTTCTCGGTCAGCAATCCCCTGAAACACAAGCAGATTACTAGAATGAGCCATAATATGTAATTTGTTGCAGATTTTCAGTACAGATTTTGCACAGAAAAAGTACAGAACAAAACAAGTAAAAGGATTCCAGAGCATGCGGTAGATGGATATTTCTCCAGAAACAATAACAAATCAGTGGACAGATGATATTCTGCAAATGAAAATGTGTAATTTTTTTTCAAATGGTCTTTCTGGGCATCCCCATCAATATCCATTATGTTTTATGAAACTGGTTTATCCTACATTAGGAGGGGTATATATAGCATCTTTGATGAGATTCCCCATTAAAAATTCTGCTATACTGGATGTATATATTTACATCCCCCAAAATGAGGACTTACAATCATAAACATAACATTATAGAAAAAATACATTTGCTCTTGCAAGTAGTAACGCTTGTGAAAGCTTACACTGTTAACCCCTTAACGACCCATGACGTACTAGATACGTCATGGATCGTGTTCCGGTAAGCCCCGCCCCCTGCCGCCGGTGGGCGGCGGCGATCGGCGCACATATCAGCTGTTATCAACAGCTGATATGTGTGCCTGCTAGCCGCGGGTGGAATCGCTTCCACCCGCGGCCATTAACCCCTTACATTTCGCTGCCAAAGTCTTGGCAGCGATATGTACATGGGCGCCGCCATGACAGTGACTTACCCCGCCCCCGCCGGAAGTCACGTGACATGATCACGTGACTTTCGGCGGTTGCCATGGTAGCACAGGGTCATGTGATGACGCCTGTGGCTAACATGAGTCACTTCCTCTCAATGCCGGAATACAGCCGGCATTGAAAGTGAAGCAGCAAATCTGCAGTTCTCAGCTCTGTAGCTGAGATCTGCAGATTGTGCAAAGCGATCGGATTGCTGATCGCAATAGCCCCCTAGGGGGACTAGTAAAATAAAAAAAAAAAGTAAAAAAAAAAGTTTTAAAAAATTAAAAAAAATAAAAAAACCTGAAAGTTCAAATCACCCCCCTTTCACCCCATTGAAAATTAAAGGGTTAAAAAAATAAAAAATACACACATATTTGGTATCGCCGCGTTCAGAAATGCCCGATCTATCAAAATATAAAATCAATGAATCTGATCAGTAAACGGCGTAGCGGCAAAAAAATTCCAAACGCCAAAATTACGTTTTTTGGTCGCCGCAAATTTTGCGCAAAATGCAATAACAGGCGATCAAAACGTAGCATCTGCGCAAAAATGGTACCGTTAAAAACGTCAGGTCAAGACGCAAAAAATAAGCCATCACTGAGCCTCAGATCCTGAAAAATGAGAACGCTACGGGTTTTGGAAAATGGCGCAAAACGTGCGCCACGTTTTTCGGACAAGCTTGTGAATTTTTTTTAACCCCTTAGATACAAGTAAACCTATACATATTTGGTGTCTATAAACTCGCACCAACTGAATAGGATAACTGAAGTGAGCACTAATATATATATATATGAGTGCAAGCCAAAAATACATACTATATATAAGAATAAGGCTGCACATCAAACTTAGATAATGGTATAATGCCTCAAGCATATGGAAAAATATTGGAATATACAATGAAAAATGCTACTTGCTAATTTGAACATGTGAATAATGAATTGCATACCTGCTATGAATATTAGGAAAAAGGAGATATTTAGCAACCCCAATATAGAGATATACCTTGACGAGGTTTTGGGGCTCAGTTACATTGATCAATGCGATTGCTAAATATCTCCTTTTTCCTAATATTCATAGCAGGTATGCAATTCATTATTCACATGTTCAAATTAGCAAGTAGCATTTTTCATTGTATATTCCAATATTTTTCCATATGCTTGAGGCATTATACCATTATCTAAGTTTGATGTGCAGCCTTATTCTTATATATAAACTCGCACCGACCTGAGGCATCATACCCACACATCAGTTTTACCATATAGTGAACACGGTGAATAAAATATCCCAAAAACTATTGTACAATCCCACTTTTTTTGCAATTTTTCCGCACTTGGAATTTTTTTGCCGTTTTCCAGTACACTATATGGTAAAACTTATGGTTTCATTTAAAAGTACAACTCGTCCCGCAAAAAACAAGCCCTCATATGGGAAGATTGATGGAAAAATAAAAAAGTTACGCCTCTCGGAAGAAGGGGAGCAAAAAACAAAAACGCAAAAACGGAAAGTGCCCGGGGGCTGAAGGGGTTAAAGGAGTTGTCCAGTAAAAATGTTTTCTAATGTGAATATATAGAACTTACTAATATTCGTGAATTATCATTGGTGTCTTGATCTTAACAGTAGTCACATCTGGCTTCTGCTTGACATAGGACTCTGTATTTTAGAGCATGATTAAGTGCCCACCTATGTAAAGGGCGCAGGCTGTCTATCATATTTACAATAAATGATCCAGCCCACTTCTCTGTCTATAAAATGGCCATGACACAAAAAAAAGAATGGCTTAACTAATGTAAATGGGCCAGCTGGCCAGCCCCATTCACACACACCTGACAACCATACAACAATACAAGCTGGATGTGGCCCTGTACTGATGGCTGGAGATTGGAGCACATTTACTAATACAAGTCATTCATATGTGGGTTTTGATTAATTCCCTTTAACTGTTATCTGTAAATGGAAAATGTTGTAAATTCTTAATAAAAAAAAGACTTGATTTGAAAGAAAGAAAAAATTTTTCCACCTGGACAATCTTCTTTAAAGTTTTATACTAATGTGATGCACATAAATCTTCATCTGACAGACATCACTGTAACTAAATCGTCATATGCCACACGGAGAGGATTTACAGTAATCTACATAAACAATCCTTTCAGCTGATCACATTGGTTCCTACCTAAAGAGTGCCTTATTCAGGTATTCTGTGTGCGTCTTGCGAATCTCCTCCAGGTTACTGACGCTACGAAGTTTGTTTTTGAATTCACTCCACGTAACGTGCAGAATCTGGTTAGCGATGTAACCCTGAATGACCTTCACAAAGTGCTGCATTTCATGGCGGTAAAGCTGAAGCTGTCGATACTGGACAGAATTAGAAGCTTGATTCACAAGCGCTGTAGAGGAAACAAAAAATAATAGATTTCTCACGTTTATTTGTTACCCCTCACCCCCAGCCTTTCACCTTCCTGACCAGGCAATTTTTTACAATTCTGACCAGTGTCACTTTATGATGTAATAACTCTGGACACTTCAACGGATCCCAGTGATTCTAAAACTGTTTATTCGTGACATATTGTGGTAAATTTAAGCAAATTTTACATTTCTAAAAAAGGAAAATAGGTAACAATGGCACCAAAATGTGTCACACAATATCTGCTGAACGTGGCAATGCCCCATATGTGGCTGTACAGTACTGTTTAGCCACACCGCAACTTGGGGGGGAGTTCTACTTGACCTTTTGAGCGCAGAGTTTCCTAAAATAATTAGTGGACTCCATATACAGAGCAAAAGTAGTAATAGTACCAGCACAAATTCGTAAAAATGTTTTATTCAAGGCAAAAAGGCATAAAAACAAGAAGGTGGGTAGATACAAAATATAAACTGATACAAGACGAGTATCTGTACCTGTCCAGGCAGCCATTATCTATCCCCTATTTCCTTGAGATGGCTGGATTCTCATTGTAAATAAGCACTTGTACCTTGCCCCCCCCCATCTCATAGTAGATTGTAAGCTCTCACAAGCAGGGTTGTCTTTTTTGCTCTAATTATTGTATTTTCTATAATTGTTACTTGTTTGTATATGATCCTCCTGAATTGTAAAGCGCTGCGGAATATGTTGGCGCTATAGAAATAAAGATTATCATTATTTATTATTTTATCCACCTACCTTCTTGTTTTTATGTCTTTTTGCATTGAATAAACAGATTTTTGTGTACTCACCGTAAAATCGTTTTCTCTTAGCCATCATTGGGGGACACAGGACCATGGGTGTTATGCTGCTTAGCCATAGGAGGACAATAAGTAGATGCAAAGATGTTAGCTCCTCCCCTGCAGTATACACCCCCTGGCCAAGCCAGGCTACTTCAGTTTTAGTACACAAGCAGTAGGAGAAGTAACAAAAAAAGTGAGTGAATACTCATAACAAAAAAGTACTGAGACAGAAAAAAGCTAAGGCCCAACAGGGCAAAAGGGAGGGTGCTGTGCCCCCAATGATGGCTAAGAGAAAACGATTTTACGGTGAGTACACAAAAATCCGTTTTTCTCTGACGCCTCATTGGGGGACACAGGACCATGGGACGTCCTAAAGCAGTCCATGGGTGGGTAAACAATAAACATAGCAACCCAAGGACTAGGAACCAATCCCAGATAGCCAGGAGCGCCTACTGAGATAGGTACTCCACTATCGTTTGCAGAATTTTCCTACCTAGGTTCGCCTCAGCCGAAGCCTGGGTATGGACTCAGTAATGCTTTTAAACAGTATGTAGGGAACACCAGGTCGCAGCCTTACACCTCTGTTCCACTGAAGCCTGATGCCTAATGGCCCAAGAGGCGCCAACTTCTCGCGTGGAATGAGTCCGCAGCCCACTAGGAATGGGCTTGAGTTGCAAGCAGTAGACCTCCTGGATCGCAGCGCGAATCCAGCGAGCCAGTGTTGCCTATGAAGCTGCCTCTCCTTTCTTAGGCCTTTCAAGAATGACAAACAAGGAGTCTATGTTCCTAAAGGGGCTGTCCTGGGTACGTAATATCTGAGAGCCCTCACAAGGTCTAGCGAATATAGAACCCTTTCCACCCTATGGACTGGGTGTGGACAAAAGGAAGGCAGAACAATGTCCTCGTTCATATGAAACGGGGAAGTAACCTTCAGAAGAAAATCCGTAAGGGGGCGTAGAACCACCTTATCCTGATGAAAGATCAGAAAGGGTTCGCGGCAAGAGAGTGCTGCCAGTTCCGAAACTTGTCTGATGGACGTAATCGCCACTAAGAATGTTACCTTCCAGGAGAGAAGAGCAAGAGAAGATTCCTTAAGAGGTTCAAAAGGGGACCTCTGGATATCGTCCAAAACGAGATTGAGGTTCCATGGGTCCAGCGACCGTGTATACAGAGAAACTAGATGTGAAACACCCTTGGGGAAAGTCTTGACTTGCGGATTGCAAGCTAGGCGGTATTGATAGAATATTGAGAGAGATGAAATCTGCCCCTTAAGGGAGCTGAGGGCCAACCCTTTTTGCAACCTGACTGCAAAAAAAAAATAAATCAAGATTTATGGGGATTGCCAGAGGCATAGGTTGGACATTAGATTCCCTGCACTGGGAAAGGAAAGTTTTTCACGTACGGTGGTAAATACGGGATGAAGGCCGGCTTTTGGGCACTGTACATGGTGGAGATGACTGCAGGAGAGAATCTCGCTCTTGTTAAAGTCCAGGTTTCAATGGCCAGGCCGTCAGCTTCAGGGCTCTGGAGTTCTGATGGGAAATGGGTTCTTGGGTCAGCAGGTCTGGGATGCTTACGAGGCGCCATGAGCAATTGTACTAATTCAGCATACCAGGCGCACCTGGGCTAGTCCGGTGCTATTAGTATCACCGGGACTCCTTCTGCCTTGATCTTCCTGATTACTCGCGGCAGCAGAGGCGAAAAACATTTAAGGTAGACGGAAACTACTTCAGGAGACTAGAGAATCTGCGCCAATGGACTGTGGATCACGTGGCCTGGCTAAGAACGCGGTTACCTTTCCGTTCAACCTTGAGGCCATTAGATCCACGTCTGGCGTACTCCAGTGAGTGCAGATGTGTGGGAACACTTCTGGGTGGAGAAACCACTCTCCTTGGCGACTTAGGAGGTCCGCCACCCAGTTCTCTACTCCCGGTATGTGTAACGCTGAAAAACACGGACCCCCGTCGATTAGGCCCAGGTGAAGATCCTGAGGACCTCGAGATGAGCTGTCTTGCTGCTGGTACCTCCCTGCCGATTGACATAGGCCACAGCTGTTGCATTGTTCAATTGGACCCGAATCAAACGACCTGCTAGCAGAAGGGGGGAATGACCTGAGCGCGAGAAGATCGCGCTGATTTTCAGGATGATTTCTGGGAAGGGAAGACTCCTGGGGTGTCCAACGTCCCGAAGCAGTGTGGAGCCAGTACGCTGCTCCCCAGAATAAGAGGCTGGCGTCCGTGGTCAGGAGTAACCAGTCCACTTGGGGGAGAAAAACTCCTCGATATGGAAGAGGACTGAAGCCACCAGCAAAGCGCATACCTGACTGAAGGTGTCAGGTGAAAAGTTCGTCTAAGGAAAAGGGGCTCTTGTCCCAGGCAGCTAGAAGCGCAAGCTGCAGTGGGCGGTGGTGTGGCTAAGCGAGCAGCACTGCCTCTATAGCCGCCGCTATTCTACCTAGAACTCTCATACTGATTCGTATGGAGCGAGAGGAGTACGTAGAGGGCAGTGTACCGCTTGTTGTAGAGCGGTCGCCTTGTCTTGAGGGGAAAATATCAAGCCCCGAAGAGTGTCCAGGGACATGCCCAGGGAGGAGACGGATTTTGACGGGACCGGGGATGATTTGACTGGAATCAGAAGCCGCCCTAAGCGGGAAAGGGTGCCCACAGAGATCTGCACGCTGGTTGAGCCCTTGATGAGGTCATCCAAGCAAGGCAGAACAGCCACTCTCCTGGTGTGAAGGGCACTCATGGTACCCGCCATGACCTTAGTTAAGACCCTTGGTGCTGTGGCAGAGCTGAGGGTAGGGCCACAAATGAAAGAAAAAAAAAAAAAAGTCCTGAACCGCGAAGCGGAGGAACTTTTGGTGAGCTGGAGCAAAGGGTATGTGCAGGTACGCGTCCCCGATAGCTAGGGAGGCAAGGAATTCTCCTTCGACCATAAAGGTAATAATGGACCCTAGGAAGTCCATTCTGAATCACCTTACGTGCACATGTTTGCTCAGGTGTTCGAGGTCCAGGATGGGACAAACTGACCGTCCTTTTTTGGGGACCACGAGAGGTTAGAATAGAAGGCCTTGAACCTCTCGCCGTCCGGAACAGGTATCATCACCCACGCTGTTTGGAGGGAGTGGATCGCTGAGGAGAAGGCCTCGTGGTGTTTTGGAGCCTTTGGGGGGGGGGGGGGGGTTTTGAGAGAAAAGACTGACCAGGGGATCGGGTCCAGAATTCAATGTGGTAACCGGAAGACACAAGGTATCACACCCATTTGTGGTCTGAGGCGGAGGACGACGAGACTCCTTGGTCTTTGTCTAGACTGCCAGGACGAGGTGGACTCGGGGAGCGCTGAGAAGGTCGGGCCCTGCGTGTCTAGTAAAAAACATCCTGGGCTAGAGTTGGGGGAGGGAGGTACTCTTTTCCTCCCGTGGCGTCAGACAAAAAAAGAGCCTGTCCAGACGATCGGCAAACCATCGGTCTGGAAACGAGTACTGTGAGAGGCTTCTTAGAGACAGAGTCCGCTCTCCATTATCGGAACCAAAGGGCCTTATGGATGGCTATGGTATTTGAGGCGGCAATAACTGCGCAGGTAGCAGCGCCGAGGGAGGCCTGCATGAGGTACTCTGCCGCCGCATTAATGTGAACTGTTACATCAGTGAGGGTCTGAGGGAAACTGGTAGTCCTGGTGCCTGTGCGACCCAGACGGAAGGGGAGAGGGACCCGCGGCCTCGAGGCAAAGCGATCGAGCTGCTCCACTTGTCTGTCTGTCGGGTCCTTGAAGGAGGATCCATCAAGTAAAAGACAGTAGCGTCCTACAGGCAGGCAGAAGCTGGGTGAGGGTCCACCGAGGCCGGATCGGCCCAGCCCTTAGAGACAGCTAAGTCAAAGGGGTACCGGGACTCCATGAGTTTACGGATACCGAAGCGGCGTCAAAAAGCTCTTTTTTTTTTTAAATTTCTTCACCCTTTTAAAGGAGACCACAGGGTCAGTAGTAGTGGATGGGAGATCTTCCACATGCAGAGTTTTGGTAGATTGCTGCAATAAGGGAGTCCATCGCAGCTTGATCGCTCGGGGAGGTTGAAACCAAGGAATCATCCCGGTACAAACATCATTCCCCTTCCTCCGGCTCCTCAGAGACCGCGGAACATGTGGGAGAACCCCATCTGTGAACCCCAGAGGGAGACCCATGGGGGTCATGCCCTTTTTCTGATCTGAAACCGGTGAAGCAGAGGGCTGATTCTTATTAGAAGGACCCTCTATAGAGGTGTCATCAGGCTGCGTTCTGTCCAGGGGCCCCGAGGGGTGTAGGACGATGTTGCATAGCCAGCACCAGGTTCTGGGAACTGTGCCCATTCTGGGGGACTGGGAGCCGTAGGCTCTGGGCTGGCAGCGGTTGCTGCGGGGGGGGGGAGCTACAAAGGCACCAGACTCACAGAAGGAAGAGGTGCTATCATCCCCTAGTAGCTCAGCGTGGCAGGATATATTAATAGTCTTATAGTTGTTGCTGTAGTTGTGCAGGGCATAAAACATGTGACTACAGCCCCTGGCTGATGAGCCACAAACTCTGATTGTAGTGAGGGAGAGTTTGTGGCTGCAGAGTTAATATGTAAGTGAGGCTATAACTCATCCAGAACCCTGATGACCCTTTCCCCCTCCTGCGTCACAGTTCCTGTGGTAAGGAGGAAGCCAGCTCTGAGAGACGCCCACAGGCTCTGATCACAACAAGAGGGAGCAATGCTCTGCAGCAATGCTCTGCAGATCCTGTGTGAGGAGGGTTACGCGCGCTTTCGTGAGGAAGCGTGGCTTATCGTGTGTCTTAGGGGGCAGGGCTTAGCTCTGACAAGAAGGCAAGAGAAAATATAATAAACAAAAAAATGGTGGGAAGGGACTCCCCTTCCCCCCTCCAGCCCTGTACAACAATGGTGGACAGAAAAACCTCTATAAGTGTACCGCAGCTGCGGGTGCACTTAGTCCAGGGAGTTGTCCCCTCCCCCAGCCACAGGTGGAATGCTCTGCAGGTGTCTGCAATCACAGCCCACGTGCATCCAGTCAGTGTGACCTTTGCTCCAGTTTCCTGTCAGGGAGCCAGTGTGCAGATTCTGACGCCTTCTGTGCCCGGTCACAGAACGTGTATCAACTCAGAGCCTGCCAGAGGGACTGAGGAATGCTGTGGGGCTCTGGAAAAATCAGAATTATCTCACCTCAGCTCCTGTGGAGATGGCAGTCTGGTCACGCTGGTGCGGAGCGAATATCAACTCAGAGCCTGCAAGAGGACTGAGGAAGTTTTTCATCTGCTCTGGGCTGTGGAAAAATCGGAATGATTTCACCTCAACTCCTGTGGAGATGGCAGTCTGGTCACGCTGGTGCGGAGCGAATATCAACTCAGAGCCTGCAAGAGGGGCTGAGGAAGTTTTCATCTGCTCTGGGCTCTGGAAAATCAGTGCCATGAGACCTGTCGTCCAGTGAGTAACAGCCCAGGATCCAGCGTCGCAGGAGGTGGTACGGGGAGGCAACACTCCGCGTTCCCGCCTGTTGATGGTTTTGGGAAATCGGTCCCCGAAGTAACCGTCGCCCTCTAAAAGCAAAAAATTCTTGCTGCAGTAGTCTGCAGAGATGTGCCTCCTATAGACACTAAACTAAAACTGAGGTTGCCTGACCCGGCCAGGGGGTGTATACTGCAGAGGAGGAGCTATGCTTTTGCATCTACTTAGTGTCCTCCTATGGATAGGCAGCATAACACCCATGGTCCGGTGTCCCCCAATGAGGCGTCAGAGAAAGTTTGTTTTTTGAGGCCATTGAAAGGGAAAATCTTGTTTGAGCTGTGAAATGACGATAGTAGAAAGGGAAATATTCATAGCGTACGACTTCATTGAATTAGTCTGCAAACCTGAAACTTGCTCAAAACGCTGGAGAGATTGGAGTAGAGCGCGCAGAGAAAATTGGGGAGTGGTTAGGGAAAGGAAGATATCTGCAAACATGAACAATGTATGGGTAACCAATGAAATTTCTATGCCTTAAATATTTGGGTTATTGCGAAGGTGGATCACTAGTGGCTCTATTTATTGTAAAAAGAAATAGCAAGGGCAATAAGGGGCATCCTTGGCAACTGCTCTGCTTAAAGGGAACCTGTCACCAGATTCCAACATGCTATATATAAGAGCCCAGGCCGCTGTGTAGAACGTAAAAACGAATTTATAATACTCACCTAAATGGTTGGTTCGGTGCAGACTGGTCAAATGGGTGTCTCCGTTCTCCAGGTGCGGCGCCTCCTCTTTCGGCCATCTTTGTCCTCCTTCGTCTGGAGCCTGGATGCATGACGCGTACTACGTCATTCACACAGGCAGGCATTTAGGTCCTGCGCAGACGTACTTTGATCTGCCCTGAGCAGGGCAGATCGAAGTATTGTAGTACGCCTGCGCAGGATCTCAGTGCCGGCCTGTGTGCATGGCGTAGTACGCGTCATGCACCCAGGCTCCAGAAGAAGGACAAAGATGGTCAAAAGAGGCGCCGGTATTGGAGAAAGGAGCCACCCATCCGACCAGTCAGCACTGTACCGACCATTTAGGTAAGTATTATAAAGTCATTTTCACGTTCTACACAGTGGCCTGGACTCTTATATACAACATGTTAGAATGCTGTATATACTGTAAGAGCCCACTGGTGGTGGCCACCAAATCTGGTGACAGGTTCCCTTTAATAGGAAAAGTCAGAGAAGCCATTGTAAACAAACTTGTCCAAGGGGAGACGATACAAAGCATAGATCCATGAGAGGAACTGGTCAGCAAATCTCCACCTGCACAGAACCGCAAACAGATAGGAACATCAGAGTTGAAGACTTTTTTTTATACAGAGTGAAATGAGCATACTTGCCAAATTTCTATCTTTCTGCAATGATGCTGTCCTGAGGAAGAAGCCATAAGGCTTTGAAACACAGACAAATAAATTCATCCCTTCTACATGGATCCTCCTTTCTACGGCAGCACTGTTTATTAAACCTTTTCTCTCCATATTTGAACTGCAAGATGCAGGAGATAGGAGACCCGACGTATGTTATCAGAAGCTTGCCTGTAAGGAACAAAGCCAACTTGGTCCTTGTGTGTGAGAAAACCCAAGCCAGAAATTAGGTGTTGAGGCAAAATTTTAGCTAAGAATTTGAGTTTCTATATTGATTAAGGATATTGGTCTAAAATTTGACCACCATGAGTGGTCCAAGTTTGGCTTAGGTATCATGGAACTTGCGGCTGTAAAAGAGGAGGTCCCTGGTTTTTGCACCTACCTCAACTTATGAAAGTAATTCATGAGATAAGGAACAAGAAGTGAGGCATTTTTTTTATAATAAAGAACCAAGAAACCATCTGGGCTTGTTTTTTATATTGAGTTTTAGTTGCTTGATAGCGATCTCTATCTCGGAAGAGGTGACGTGATGGTTTAGGATAGTGGTCTCAAACTCAGCTGGGGAAATAGGCCGCAAATAGAAAAAAAATTGAGGGGTGGGCCGCATTCCTTGCAGGACAAAGTGACATTTATAATGATTCCGTGTTTTTTTCTATACACCTTTGGATCACTATTTTGAACATTTGTTGCTTGATTATAACAAGCCTGCACTTTTTTGTTTAGTTAAGTATATAAATATAATTTTTAATGGCAAAAAAAGTCATGCTTTTTTTTGAATATTTTTTTTAATATTTTTTCCTCTTCTAATATGGTTTTACAATTAGCAGCATCATACAGTCATCTTAGCCAACATCTTGTAGTAATGTCCCCCATCCTGTAGTAGTGTCCCCCTTGTGTCCTATAGTTATGTCCCCCATACTGTAGCAATGTCCCCAGCCTTGTGCACTGTAGTAATTTCCCCCATCCTTGTCCTCTGTAGTAATGTCCCCATCTTGTCCCTTGTAGTAATGTCTCCCATCCTTGTACCCTGTAGTAATGTGCCCATCCTTGTACCCTGTAGTAATGTCTCCCATCCTTGTGCCCTGTAGTATTGTGCCCATCCTTGTAGTATTGTCCATACTTATGCCCTGTAGTATTCTGCCCATCCTTGTAGTATTGTGCCCATCCTTGTAGTATTGTCTATCCTTGTGCCTCGTAGTACTATGCCCATCCTTGTTGTATTGTGTCCATCCTCATGCCCATCCTTGTAGTATTGTGCCCATCCTTCTAGTATTGTCTATCCTTGTGCCTTGTAGCACTATGCCCATCCTTGTAATATTGTGCCCATCCTTCTAGTATTGTGCCCATCCTCATGCCCATCCTTGTAGTATTGTGCCCATCCTTCTAGTATTGTCTATCCTTGTGCCTTGTAGCACTATGCCCATCCTTCTATTATTGTGCCCATCCTTCTAGTATTGTGCCCATCCTTCTAGGATTGTGGCCATCCTTCTAGGATTGTGCCCATCCTTTTATTATTCTGCCCATCCTTGTGCCCTCATCCTTGTCCCCCATTATGCCGCTCTTCACAGACGACAAAAAAAAAAAAAATAATTCTCACCTTTCCTCCGTTCTCTCAGGGCTAGGTGCTGATGAGTGTTTGCAGCGTTTTGGAGGTAGCATATTTTAACTGTGCCCAGAGCGCTGGGTTGTACAGTACAAGCAGAGTGGATGGGATTTCTAGAAATTCCATCCACTGTGCGTGTGCGGCCAGCAGCAAACACTGACCTTCGGTGCAGCTTTCAAAGTCGCAAGTGTCCTCCATACGGAGAATTCAGCGATGAGACAGCAGCGGCCCAAACCCTGATAGTGGATATGAGCAGCTGCGGTCTTCTGTATTCTCCTGCGGAGGAGACTCGCAGCCCCGCAGTCAGGACCTGCCGTGTCCAGGACATAGCAGGTCCTGATTGTGGGCACATGCCTGCTTTTTATGGCCTGCAGACCCCGTAACGATCGCAGCTCTATGCCGGGACTCGACGTCGTCAGGTACAGTTGAATTATTTGCGGTGCCGCGCAGAGAAGCTCTGAGCAGCACTATACCAATGACCAATCAGATGCAAGGAGGTGACATCATACAGCGACATCACCTCCTTGTATCTGATTGGCCGCGTCATCCATTGGTGTAGTGCAGACAGCTCCTCTGCACGGCACCGCAAATGATTCAACTGTACTGTGCCTGCCGGCGCCGGTTCCCGGCATACAGCTGTGATCATCACGGGGTCTGCGGGGCTGCAAAAGCAGCCTCAGGGGCTGCATGCGGCCCGCGGGCTGCGTGTTTGAGACCTCTTGTTTAGGAGATCATGTATGTAGGAGTTAAGGGCTGGAAGGGGATAAAATTGAGGAATGCTTCTAATTTCTGTGAATTGTCTGTGGAAGTATCACTATAGAGTTGTTTGAGTTGCCGTTTGAACAGACGGGTAATCTTTTGTGAGTTGGAAGTAAGGCCTGTATCAGTGCTTAGTCGTATTGGGGTGCATGGAAAAGGAAGGCATTTAAGGGGCCGTGCAAGGTTGGAGTTGCTTTTATTGTGGAGACCGTAAAAGTGCTATTGAGACAACAAGGGGCGCGATCAGCATTTTCAGAGAGATTCTAGCTCAGTGTGCGTGTGATCAAGTTCACGATATATATATATATAGGGGGAAGATGAGCTCTTCATCTGGGACTCTAATGCTGACACCCTACTCTCGAGGTCCATTGTGCTCCCACACTTTTTTTTGTCTGCGTGCAGCTTCTTGAATGTAGAAGCCTTTGAGCACAGCTTAATGAGTTTTCCATAGGAAAATTGGGGACGTGGCTGATTGCTGGTTCGCAGAAAAGTAATCACTTAAAAAAGAAAACTCCTTCATAGGAGAGCAAGGAATCATTCAGATGATCTTATTACATTTGGACAAACGACCTATAGCCCAGGCCTACCCTCACAGTAGTAGATTGGATATCCGTGATTATCTGCATGAATTGCTCCTACGGGCCCAATTTTTGAAATCCTCCAACTTATTGTTAAGGGAGCAGATTTCTTCATGCATCATCTCCATCTCCTTTTCATGGGTAATAATGGCAGCATGGGTAGAGTCCATCTTGCCTTTGAGATCAGAAGTACTAGATTTCAACTCTCTAATTTCTTTGGAAAGTTCTTTGATTCCTTTGTCAGACATTTTAGACAGCTCAAAATGTAGGATAGACTGGAACTGTGATAACAAGGCAACCTGCTTAAGGTTACACTTTTTCTCTTTGAAGATGCTGGAATCAATTCTAAGTCAACTCTTTCCGGTGTAGAGGAGCAGCATGACTCAACTGGGGAGTGAGGTCAAGAAGACATTTTGTTGCTGCGGGCTGCGGTATCATGGTACTTGGAGTCAAAATTTGCTGATGTGGTCCTGCGTGGCCTCGGCATGAGGGCAAAGAAGGGAATTTTGTTTACTTACCGTAAATTCCTTTTCTTCTAGCTCCTATTGGGAGACCCAGACAATTATGTGTATAGCTTCTGCCTCCGGAGGCCACACAAAGTATTACACTTTAAAAAGTGTAACCCCTCCCCTCTGCCTATACACCCTCCCGTGGACCACGGGCTCCTCAGTTTTGGTGCAAAAGCAGGAAGGAGGAAACTTATAAATTGGTCTAGGGTAAATTCAATCCGAAGGATGTTCGGAGAACTGAAGACCATAACCCAAAAGAACAACCAGCCCAAAGGGCACAGGGGTGGGTGCTGGGTCTCCCAATAGGAGCTAGAAGAAAAGGAATTTACGGTAAGTAAACAAAATTCCCTTCTTCTTTGTCGCTCCATTGGGAGACCCAGACAATTGGGACGTCCAAGAGCAGTCCCTGGGTGGGTAAAAGAATACCTCAATAAGAAGAGCCGAAAACGGCCCCCTCTTACAGGTGGACAACCGCCGTCTGAAGGACTCGCCTACCTAGACTGGCGCTGCCGAAGCATAGGTATGCACTTGATAGTGCTTCGTGAAAGTGTGCAGACTAGACCACGTAGCTGCCTGACACACCTGCTGAACCGTTGCCCGGTGCCGCAATGCCCAGGACGCACCTACAGCTCTGGTAGAATGGCCTTTCAGCCCTGAAGGGAGCGGAAGGCCCGAAGAACGGTAGGCCTCGAGAACCGGTTCCTTGATCCACCGAGCCAAGGTCGACTTGGAGGCCTGAGAGTCCAAACGCTGGCCAGCGACAAGGACAAAAAGCGCATCTGAACGGCGCAGGGGCGCCGTGCGAGACACGTAGAACCGGAGTGCTCTCACTAGATCCAAAGAGTGCAAAACCTTTTCACACTGGTGAATTAGATTAGGGCAACAGGAAGGCAAGGAGATATCCTGATTTAGATGAAAAGGAGATACCACCTTAGAGAGAAATTCCGGGACAGGACGAAGAACCACCTTATCCTGGTGGAAAACCAGGAAGGGAGCCTTGCATGACAGCGCTGCAAGCTCAGACACTCTCTGAAGAGATGTGACTGTCACTAGGAAGGCCACCTTCTGCGAAAGACGGGAGAGAGAGACATCCCGCAGCAGCTCAAAAGGCAGCTTTTGAAGAGCCGTCCGGACTCTGCTAAGATCCCAGGGTTCCAACGGACGTTTGTAAGGTGGGACCATGTGGCAGACCCCCTGCAGGAACGTGCGGACCTGCGGAAGCCTGGCTAGACGCTTTTGAAAGAAAAAAAAAAAAACACGGAGAGCGTGGATACTTGGCCCTAGAGAGAGAGCCGAGGGACAAACCCTTGTCCATTCCAAATTGTAGGAATGAAAGGAATGTGGGTAAGGCAAACGGCCATGGAGGAAAGCCGTTATCAGCGCACCAGGATAGAAAGACTTGCCAAGACCTGTAATAGATCTTGGCGGACGTTGGCTTCCTGGCTTGTCTCGTGGTGGCAATGACATCCTGAGATAACCCTGAAGACTCTAGGAGTCAGGGACCAATGGCCACCTAGTCAAGTTGAGGGCCACAGAATTCAGATGGAAAAAACAGGCCTTGTGACAGCAAGTCTGGGTGGTCTGGAAGTGCCCACGGTTGACCCACCGTGAGATGCCACAGATCCGGATACCACGACCGTCTCGGCCAGTCTGGAGCGACGAGAATGGCGCGACGGCAGTCGGACCTGATCCTGCGTAGTACCCTGGGCAGCATCGCCAGAGGGGGAAACACATAAGGCAGTCGAAACTGCGACCAATCCTGGACTAAAGCGTCCGCTGCCAGAGGTCTGTGATCCTGAGACCGTGCCATGAAGGCCGGGACCTTGAGAGATCGACGTCCTGCGTTCCTCAGGGGCAATGGATCTCTCAAAGCACTTTTGGGTGCAGAGACCATTCCCCCGCGTCCATGCCCTGATGACTGAAAAAATCTGCTTCCCAGTTTTCTACGCCCGGGATGTGAACTGCGGAGATGGTGGAGCCTGTGGTTTCCACCCACTGCAGAATCCGCCGACTTCCTGGAAGGCTTGACGACTGCGAGTGCCGCCTTGGTTCGCGAACGGCACTGCCTCCATAGCTGCAACCATCTTCCCCAGGAAGTGCATGAGGCGCCTTAAGGGGTGTGACTGACTCCGAAGAAGTGATTGCACCCCTGCCTGCAGAGAAAGCTGTTTGTCCCTGGAGAGTCGCCAGAGCGACGTGTTGACACGCCACCTGAGAAGGGGCCCAGAGGTTCTGAAGAAACGAGCCGCAGGACGAGAACTGAACTCTATCCTGTAACCATGAGACAGAATGTCTCTCACCCATCGGTCTTGAACTTGTGGCCACCTGGCGCCGCCGAAGCGGGAGAGCCTGCCACCGACCGGGGATGCGGCTAGGGTAGGCCAAGAGGAGGCCGTTTTGGGGGCAGTGCCCCCTGCGGCCTATTGGGGTCGTGACGTGGGCCGCCACGCATATGAGTTCCTCTGGCCTTTCTCCGGCCTGTTGGACGAAGAAGAATGTGGCTTGGCGGAGGGACGAAAGGACCGAAACCTCGATTGGATTTTTCTTTGCTGAGGTCTCTTAGGTTTGGACTGGGGTAAGGAGGAGACCTTTCCCTTGGATTTCTTAATAATATCATCCAATCGTTCGCCAAATAAACGGTCGCCAGAAAAAGGCAAACCAGTTAAGCCGAGTCTGGTTCCCTTTCGCGCAGCCACATGGCCCTGCGAACTGCCACGGAGTTAGCATATGCTACAGCCGTGCGGCTAGTGGAGTCCAGGACGGCGTTCATGGCGCAGGACGAAAAGGCTGATGTCTGAGAGTCAAAGACGGAACATGCGGAGCAAAATTCCATGTGACAGCATTAAACTCCTTCAGACAAGCCTAGATTGCTTGGAGAGCCCACACGGCTGCAAAGGCCGGGGCGAAAGACGTGCCCGTGGCCTCATAGATGGACTTCACCAAGAGCTCTATCTGTCTGTCAGTGGCATCCTTCAGGGATGAGCCATTTGCAACAGACACAACGGACCTAGCAGCCAATTTGGAGACTGGAGGATCCATCTTGGGAGAATGAGCCCAACTCTTAACGACTTCAGATGGAAAGGGGTAACGCGTGTCAGTGTGACGTTTAACCCAACGCTTGTCCGGGACCGCTCCGGGTTTCTGGACAGCATCCCTGAAGTTAGAGTGATCAAAAAACGTATTGCGTGTACGTTTGGGGAACCAAAACTGGAGTTTCTCCTGCTGAGAAGCCGACTCCTCTACAGGAGGAGGCGGAGGAGAGCGAACCAGCACCTGGATGATGGACGAGATAAGATCATTTACTAAGGCGTCCCCCTCGGGAGTATCAAGGTTAAGGGTGAAGTCAGGGCCAGAGCCCTGAGCTCCCCCATCCGCCTCGTCTTCCTGAGAGTCCTCAAGCTGGGATCCCTAGCAGCGTGAGGAAGTCGGGGAAGAGTCCCAGCGAGACCGCTTAGCCGGTCTTGGACTGCGGTCCGGGCAGGAGTCCTCCGCCTGAGACCTAGGGCTCAACCTGGGAGCGCGCTGCGGCGCTAACCAAGCGGGGCCTGGATGAGACAAGCTAACAGGGCCAGGGCCTGTGAAAGGTCCAGTCTGGACTGCAATGCCTCAAGGAGCTTAGAAGACCATTTGATCATATGAAAATGACTGAGGGCCAACACCGGTGACTCTGTCCCTGCAGCCTGCTCATGGGGAGCAGGGGGGTCTACATGAGCCGAGGGGCCCACCAGTGCCCGAGGCTCCGGCTGAGCAAGCGAGGCAGGAGTCTAGCATTACTAACAGTGAGGGTAGGTGGATCCCGCAGGTAACATAACCCCACAAGAGGTACAGACCGCGAGAAAAACCTGTGCCTGTTGTCTCCTAGGAGAGTGACCACTGAAGGTAAATGTGAACAAAGGGTATACAGTCTGTCCGAACAGAAATATATATAATATATACATATGTGTCCGGCACCCTAGGGGGACCAGCAGCGGGTGCTGTGTTCACCCTGAGCTCCCCTGAGAAGCACCCACCGGCAGAATGCCAGAAAATGGCCGCCGGAGCTCTCAGGGGAGGAGTGGGGCCGAGGGCGGCGCCAGCAAAGAGCGGGAGTCTGGGTTCCCCACAGTGGTCAGTGAGGGGGGAGGAAGACATGCAGGATGTTCCAGCCCTCACATCCGACGTCATGTCGGTAATCCCGCCCTTACCCCTGACAGGCAGGCCCGGGCGCGGGATTTTCGCGACTAGGCCGCGGTGAAGCCGGGGACTAAATTTGAGGCCGCGCCCGACCAGCAGGCCCGGTCGGCGCGGAAGTCCACCTGCCTCCTCAGTTTTACAACTACCGCGGCTTCCGGGAAGAAGGTGCGCTCCCTGTACAGTCCCCAATGGGGACACAGAGTACCTTTAAGTAGCAGGGCCCGGTCCCTGGGGTCGAAGAGGCTCCGGTCCGGCAGGTTCCACCAGGGGCTGCGGATGGAGCACGGTCCCAGCAAATGGATGACCGCTCAGGTCCCACTTCTCCCAGCCGCATAAGGGATGGTGAAGGAGACGGCCTGTGGCTCCAGCCTCCGTACCCGCAATGGGTACCGTCTGGGGTCCCCACAGTGGCCAGTGAGGGGGGAGGAAGACATGCAGGATGCTCCAGCCGTCACATTCGACATCATGTCGGTAATCCCGCCCTTACCCCTGACAGGCAGGCCCAGGGGCGGGAGTTTCGCGACTAGGCCGCGGTGAAGCCGGGGACTAAATTTGAGGCCGCGTCCGACAAGCAGGCCCGGTCGGCGCGGAAGTCCACCTGCCTCCTCAGTCTTACGACTATCGCGGCTTCCGGGAAGAAGGTGCACTCCCTGTACAGTCCCCAATGGGGACACAGAGTACCTTTAAGTAGCAGGGCCCGGTCCCTGGGGTTGAAAAGGCTCCGGTCCGGCAGGTTCCACCAGGGGCTGCGGATGGAGCACGGTCCCAGTAAATGGATGACCGCTCAGGATCCCACTTCTCCCAGAGCCGCATAAGGGATGGTGAAGGAAAACGGCATGTGGCTCCAGCCTTTGTACCCGCAATGGGTACCTCAACCTTAACAACACCGCCGACATAGTGGGGTGAGAAGGGAGCATGCCGGGGACCCCGTGGGGGTCCTCTTTTCTTCCAACCGACAACTAAGTTATGAGAATGCATGAGTGGATGTGTGCCTCCTTCCACACAAAGCATAAAACTGAGGAGCCCGTGGTCCACGGGAGGGTGTATAGGCAGAGGGGAGGGGTTACACTTTTTAAAGTGTAATACTTTGTGTGGCCTCCGGAGGCAGAAGCTATACACCCAATTGTCTGGGTCTCCCAATGGAGCGACAAAGAAAATTAATTATTGGAGAATCCAGAAATTATAGTCCAGCATTGGTTAAACACATTAAAAATGTATCATTTTTGTGTTGTGCTTTACAAAGAAGGGGGGTAACAAAGTCAAGTCATATCAGAATTCTCTGAGCAGTCCGTGGAACTGCAAGTTATAGGCAACAGTTTATGTGGTCAGCAGTTCAATTATAGTGGGTGACCACCAGATGTCGGCAGAATCCTGCAGGGTAACAATGAAAAGTTCTATAGAGATGCTTATGTCTGTGGTTGGTGGTGCAATAACGGTGAATCACCACAAAATGTCATCATTGCCCCTTAAAAACGTTTGCCCTCTGCAAACTCTCTATAACTATTTTTTATTTAGTGGGTGATGACTAGAGTCATAAAATAGCAACAAAGATCCTGATTCCAGTGATGTGTCACTTACTACGCTCCCTGCTATAGTTTTAGGATGCTGCAGATCTGCTAGTCTTCTCAAAGATGAGCCGAGTCTTACCCCATCCGTGGCACTTACTGATAGCTTTCTGCCAGTAGCTGGTCTTGTTTTGATCAAGACAGATTTTATCAGTTTCCCACAATGAATGAAGGAAGCAGATTCTTCTGATAAAGAAATGTTACACAGTTCCAAGATGTAAACAAAAAGATTGGAAGGGCACCACCCGTCGGGATCTCCTGGTATATGGAAGATCAGAAGAAAAAGAGAGAAAAGATATACCAAAAAATGGGATCACCGAATCCAATGTTGTGATTATGAAAAAATATATTTTATTATACAAAGTGGGAGGAGCAAAGTAACAAGGGCACATACACAATTGATTAAAAACAATTAAAAAGCCAAAATTGGCATGATTCCCCACCACGCCAGCCTCCAATATATAAATATATAAATATAATAGAGGGTACCCCTTACAAATACAGTAAATTTCCAAACAATGAATGGTAACTGCCCGGTACAGGTATAGAGCCACCGATGTATAGAGCAATGGTTTCACACATACGTGAGTATAATAATGGAGAAAATCTCTAGCATATATATATAAACACAGATAGTAGAAGGTGATGACTTAGCATGGGTAAAAACCACTGATATACGAATGACCGACTTCAACATATGGGGTAGTGAGGGGTATACATAAGTTCAGGTCAAAATGCAAAGATACAAAAATAGTGAGTAGACCTTACACAATACCCCTGTCAAATACCCAGATAGTTAAATCACAGTGAGATAGGCATCCACAGTCTATATATCACACATACAGTACCCTGCGGGCACCGGTCAAAGGAAATCAAATTGGCAACATATGCCTGTGTTCACCAGAATAGGTGTAAGGATAAATAATGTGTACCTATGTTATTTAGGGTAAGTATAGATTATACAGGACATGGTCATCCAGTCCAGAGCATCGGCCTACCCATGGTCATGCCCTGGAAAAACGTTAGGCTGGAATAATCAACCCCAGGCACAAGAAGCAGGATATTTCCAACACCAAGCCAGTGGGTATATACCTAGACTAGAATTTGCTGAGTCTGCAAGATAGCATACTCACACCTGACGGCACAGTGGGTACCAGGGGGGGAGGAGAAGGGGTACAACAGGGGGAGGCAGGAGGCGTGTGACCCCACGCGTATCGCCACCCGTCGTGTGGCTTCCTCAGGGGAGAAGAGTGTGCAAAGACAATCAAAGTGTGCCCTATATAAAAGCAGAAAAAATCATTAGGAAGTGATGACTCACCAGTCTCTTTGGTGTGGGACGCTAGCGATGGCGGCCGCCATATTGGAAAAGTCACATGATTAAAGAACCGCCCTAACAGCGTACTGCGCATGCGCGGGTATACCCAGCGCTACTCAATTTGAGTAGCTCTTTACAAGAATTAGAGTAAATCCAACATAGAGCAGACGCGAACTACTGCGCAGGCGCTGGATGTTTACAATGCAGTAGGGAAAGTATCACACGTTTTGAGAATACATTGATATCTATGCAGACGCTTGTATGTGAAGGTATTCAATTGATCCCTGCACACACCAAAAACTACATCTTCGCGCCGACATATGTATAAGTATAGAAAAAGGGCCAAAGCATATTTTAACCCCTTAGATCCCGGAGGAGCATCAGGACTCAGGCATATATATTGGGGGTAATTCAGGCATAGGAGCTGCCAGGGCTAAAAGGGCGGCATATGTACCGATAAAAAAGCCCAATATTTATACAGGAATTTAACGTGTGCATCACAATACACCCCATAAAGGAGGCAAGTTTTAATACAAAGATGACACCTAGTGGATCATACATGAGACCCCAAGAACCCACTCGGATCGAAACAAATATGAAACCAGAGGGACCCCTATGTTATATAGGTAGATGTGAGCAGTCCATGGAGATAAAGTAAGTCCACTGATTTGGATTACGGAAAATATCCGACAGCGTGATTCCTTGTAGTCAGAATATGGACCAGATCTTATCCACCTATTGAAGTCCAAAGGGTCTGGATATGTAGTTGGTACAGAACATCATAGATCCTGGAGGTGAACTTGTGCAAAATCCTCGGGCAAAGGCTCCCCCCTTTTTTTTTTTTTTCTCTTTTTTCCCTTTTTCTCTCTCCAAATGTAGGGGTAGACTATCCTCCCATGTGTTGATATTGTTCTGATCTGCGATGTGGAGTCCAGAAACTTTTCCAATTGTCCAGGTGTGTGATCTACGTTCGGATGAAAGACCAAAAATAAAGGTAATGAGTACAAAAGGCAAAAGAAACAGCATGACAACCTAGAGAGTCTTATAGAATCCCGTATATAGTAGATCTTCATTTAGACCATGTGGGGCCACACTTTTTAGGTTATAGATCCATCTTGACTCCTTTCTTAGAAGCTCCTTCGTGCAACTCCCTCCCCTGATATTCTGGGTTACAGAATCTATAACAAAGACCCTCAAATTTACATGGCGTCCTCCATGTTTTAGTAGGAAATGAGAGGCCACAGATGTAAGAGTTTTGCCCTTAACATGATCCGCACCCGCTGTATTAATTGTTGACAAATGTTGCTGGACCCTCCTCCTTACCTCCTGTGTTGTCTGTCCAACATAGATTTTCGGACAGTCGCAAATCAGAAGATAGATCACATTTCTTGAGCGACAATTGTAATATTTGTTGCTGGTGATCTGTCCGGGAAAGATAGAAAGAGATATATTGTCATCAGCCACCATGTAAGGGCAAACTGTACAGGCTCCACATGGGAATGTCCCCTTCAGTCTAGTGCCGGTACCCAAGGTATGCGTAGGTTTCTGGAAATGGCTCCTTGATAGAACACCCCTCAGATTTTGCGCCTTTCTGGCCACCAGTCTTGGTTTCTCATCAATGAAGGAATGTAGCTTCTTATCACTTCTAAGGATCTCCCAGTTGTCCCTAAGGAGCCCGAAGAGATCTTGCCACTGGTTATTATAAGAAGTGATTATACTCACTGGTGACTTGCTGTTCCGATTTTTTGGACAGAGGAGGGTTTCACGCGGAGTAGATCTACATTCTTGCAGCGCAGTAGAGATCACTTTCCTCGGATAACCTCTTTTTCGAAGCCTATTGGATAAATCAGAGGCATGACATTCAAAGTCGGCATTATCACTGCAATTCCTCTTGAGCCTTATAAATTGTCCCTTAGGGATGCCGTTCTTTACGTGTGCAGGATGGAAGCTCTTATAGTGAAGTAAACTATTGGTGGCTGTCGGTTTACGGAAGAGTGATGTACTGACTGAGTTATGGTCCAGAGAGATTTTCAGGTCCAGGAATTCGACCGTCCCGGGGGCGATTGTGGAGGTGAGTTTGATATTCAGGGCATTGTCATTAAGGGTCGTGATGAACTGTTCACACTCATCTACTGTGCCAGACCAAAAAAATAGAATATCATCAATGTATCTATACCACTGGATCACAGAGGTTTTATATTGATCCAGGGTATAGACAAAAGTTTCCTCCCACCACCCTAAAAAGATATTTGCATAGGGTGGTGCACAACACGCCCCCATTGCGGTCCCGGACGTCTGTCGGTAATATACTCGATCGAAGACAAAATAATTTTTATCTAATACCATGTGTAGTAAATCCAGGATGAATGAGTCGTGCTTCCTGTTCCCCGTAGTTCTTCGATCAAGACACTCCGACACTGCACGTAACCCCAAGTCATGGTGTATGGAAGTATAGAGGGATTCTATATCTAATGTCACGGCTAAGGTATTAGGTGGAATTACCAAGGTAGCCAGCTGTTCTATCAGATGTGAGGAGTCACGCACATATGAGGGAGAGGATTGTGCCAGCGGTTGGAGGTAAAAATCCAAATAGATGCAAGGTCTCTCAAATAGACCCCCAATTCCCGACACAATCGGTCTGCCTGGGGGTTCCGGCCGTTCCTTGTGAATTTTTGGGAGCATGTAAAAGGTAGGTGTAATAGGATCCTTGGTAATCAAAAAGTTCTTCTCCTTAAGGGTGATAATCTCCTGCATGTGGGCCGTGGATAAGAGTCTATCTAAGTTCTTTTTGAAGGTCAGGGTAGGATCAGAAGGCAATGTGACATAACAATCACGATTAAGCAATTGTCTCTTAGCCTCCTTGACATACATATCCACCGGCCACAGGACCACATTACCTCCCTTGTCGGCTTCCTTTATAAGGAAGTCTTTGTTGTTCTTGAGCCTGGATAAGGTTCGTCTCTCCTCTGTGGTCAAGTTGTTATTTCTATTGTTATCTAATTTTAGTTTCTCCAGATCCTTACAAACTTTGTTAAAAAAAATTTGTATGGCTGGGCAAAGGCTAAGAGAGGGAGTAGCTTGTGATAGGAGACGTCCCGTAAAGGGTATTTTCTTACCGTCATCCAATGAGTTTTCCTCTAACAGTTCCAGGAGGTCACTGAAGGCCTGTTTCTCCTCCAGTGGCAAGGTGTCCACGAGCTCCGGACGGCTATACAGATACTTAAAAGTAAGCTGTCTACAGAACAAATAAAGATCCTTTGTTACAACAAATTTATCCAGTCTATTCATTGGTGAAAAAGATAGACCCTTAGACAGCAATGCTGATTCGATTTCAGTAAGAGTATAGCTGGACAGATTAACAATTTGTAGCTTACCCTCAGAGTCTGTTAACGATTCCGTCTCCTGCTCTGTCTCGTTACCCTTGGAGCAGTCGGTGACCATAGTTGGTTCCTCCCTCCTCTCCTCCTGGTATTTAGGCTTACGGCGACCCCTCCTGGTACGTCTTCCTGGTCGCTCGTGTCCGTAGATAAAAAATCACTAGATGTGGGCTCTGAAGTTGTACGACTGGCACTCGGGTCCTTATTGTTAACCCTACGCCTGTTACCCTGATGCGTCCACTTATAGACTTTATTGTTGGAATAGTCTATTTTGTCACGTTGGAATTTGTGTTTCTTCCCCTTAATGATGTCTTTCTCAAATATGTCTAAGATCTTTTTGAGTCTGTCCTGGAAGGGGACCACGACTAGCTGCTTGTCTAGTTGGTATAAGATGTGCTCTTTATTTTTTATCTCCTCCCTCAGTTGAATCAGTAGGGCCCGGTCATGTTCTAAGAGCATATCCAAAAGGATAAGCGAGCAATTTAGCAGGCCTTGCTCCCAGGTCACTCTGAATTGTGTGTCTATTTCCCAAGCTGGGAAGATTTGGACACGAAGTCCACGCGGGATAATTCTTAGTTTCTTATATTCCTCTAAGGTCCGAATGTTCCACCAGACCTTCACAACTTTTTTATGTAAATTGATTAAATCCTGCACAAGTTGCTCATTTTCGTCTTGTAAATTAGTGGAGACTGAATGAGCCCCAATATCAGATGTAGGACCAAAGATGTCTAGAGACTGATGAGACCATGCTGCCTCCCTTTCTGCCAGCTCCATAAATCCACAAGCAATACTACACACTTAAATACTAAGAAAATTTAAACCAGTACGGTTAAGGGTGTGCCTCCTTCCTAGAAATAGTAACAGTGTACCAGACTCATGAAGCAAACAAAAAGATTGGAAGGGCACCACCCGTCGGGATCTCCTGGTATATGGAAGATCAGAAGAAAAAGAGAGAAAAGATATACCAAAAAAATGGGATCACCGAATCCAATGTTGTGATTATGAAAAAATATATTTTATTATACAAACAAAGTGGGAGGAGCAAAGTAACAAGGGCACATACACAATTGATTAAAAACAATTAAAAAGCCAAAATTGGCATGATTCCCCACCACGCCAGCCTCCAATATATAAATATATAAATATAATAGAGGGTACCCCTTACAAATACAGTAAATTTCCAAACAATGAATGGTAACTGCCCGGTACAGGTATAGAGCCACCGATGTATAGAGCAATGGTTTCACACATACGTGAGTATAATAATGGAGAAAATCTCTAGCATATATATATAAACACAGATAGTAGAAGGTGATGACTTAGCATGGGTAAAAACCACTGATATACGAATGACCGACTTCAACATATGGGGTAGTGAGGGGTATACATAAGTTCAGGTCAAAATGCAAAGATACAAAAATAGTGAGTAGACCTTACACAATACCCCTGTCAAATACCCAGATAGTTAAATCACAGTGAGATAGGCATCCACAGTCTATATATCACACATACAGTACCCTGCGGGCACCGGTCAAAGGAAATCAAATTGGCAACATATGCCTGTGTTCACCAGAATAGGTGTAAGGATAAATAATGTGTACCTATGTTATTTAGGGTAAGTATAGATTATACAGGACATGGTCATCCAGTCCAGAGCATCGGCCTACCCATGGTCATGCCCTGGAAAAACGTTAGGCTGGAATAATCAACCCCAGGCACAAGAAGCAGGATATTTCCAACACCAAGCCAGTGGGTATATACCTAGACTAGAATTTGCTGAGTCTGCAAGATAGCATACTCACACCTGACGGCACAGTGGGTACCAGGGGGGGAGGAGAAGGGGTACAACAGGGGGAGGCAGGAGGCGTGTGACCCCACGCGTATCGCCACCCGTCGTGTGGCTTCCTCAGGGGAGAAGAGTGTGCAAAGACAATCAAAGTGTGCCCTATATAAAAGCAGAAAAAATCATTAGGAAGTGATGACTCACCAGTCTCTTTGGTGTGGGACGCTAGCGATGGCGGCCGCCATATTGGAAAAGTCACATGATTAAAGAACCGCCCTAACAGCGTACTGCGCATGCGCGGGTATACCCAGCGCTACTCAATTTGAGTAGCTCTTTACAAGAATTAGAGTAAATCCAACATAGAGCAGACGCGAACTACTGCGCAGGCGCTGGATGTTTACAATGCAGTAGGGAAAGTATCACACGTTTTGAGAATACATTGATATCTATGCAGACGCTTGTATGTGAAGGTATTCAATTGATCCCTGCACACACCAAAAACTACATCTTCGCGCCGACATATGTATAAGTATAGAAAAAGGGCCAAAGCATATTTTAACCCCTTAGATCCCGGAGGAGCATCAGGACTCAGGCATATATATTGGGGGTAATTCAGGCATAGGAGCTGCCAGGGCTAAAAGGGCGGCATATGTACCGATAAAAAAGCCCAATATTTATACAGGAATTTAACGTGTGCATCACAATACACCCCATAAAGGAGGCAAGTTTTAATACAAAGATGACACCTAGTGGATCATACATGAGACCCCAAGAACCCACTCGGATCGAAACAAATTGAGTAGCGCTGGGTATACCCGCGCATGCGCAGTACGCTGTTAGGGCGGTTCTTTAATCATGTGACTTTTCCAATATGGCGGCCGCCATCGCTAGCGTCCCACACCAAAGAGACTGGTGAGTCATCACTTCCTAATGATTTTTTCTGCTTTTATATAGGGCACACTTTGATTGTCTTTGCACACTCTTCTCCCCTGAGGAAGCCACACGACGGGTGGCGATACGCGTGGGGTCACACGCCTCCTGCCTCCCCCTGTTGTACCCCTTCTCCTCCCCCCCTGGTACCCACTGTGCCGTCAGGTGTGAGTATGCTATCTTGCAGACTCAGCAAATTCTAGTCTAGGTATATACCCACTGGCTTGGTGTTGGAAATATCCTGCTTCTTGTGCCTGGGGTTGATTATTCCAGCCTAACGTTTTTCCAGGGCATGACCATGGGTAGGCCGATGCTCTGGACTGGATGACCATGTCCTGTATAATCTATACTTACCCTAAATAACATAGGTACACATTATTTATCCTTACACCTATTCTGGTGAACACAGGCATATGTTGCCAATTTGATTTCCTTTGACCGGTGCCCGCAGGGTACTGTATGTGTGATATATAGACTGTGGATGCCTATCTCACTGTGATTTAACTATCTGGGTATTTGACAGGGGTATTGTGTAAGGTCTACTCACTATTTTTGTATCTTTGCATTTTGACCTGAACTTATGTATACCCCTCACTACCCCATATGTTGAAGTCGGTCATTCGTATATCAGTGGTTTTTACCCATGCTAAGTCATCACCTTCTACTATCTGTGTTTATATATATATGCTAGAGATTTTCTCCATTATTATACTCACGTATGTGTGAAACCATTGCTCTATACATCGGTGGCTCTATACCTGTACCGGGCAGTTACCATTCATTGTTTGGAAATTTACTGTATTTGTAAGGGGTACCCTCTATTATATTTATATATTTATATATTGGAGGCTGGCGTGGTGGGGAATCATGCCAATTTTGGCTTTTTAATTGTTTTTAATCAATTGTGTATGTGCCCTTGTTACTTTGCTCCTCCCACTTTGTTTGTATAATAAAATATATTTTTTCATAATCACAACATTGGATTCGGTGATCCCATTTTTTTGGTATATCTTTTCTCTCTTTTTCTTCTGATCTTCCATATACCAGGAGATCCCGACGGGTGGTGCCCTTCCAATCTTTTTGTTTGCTTCATGAGTCTGGTACACTGTTACTATTTCTAGGAAGGAGGCACACCCTTAACCGTACTGGTTTAAATTTTCTTAGTATTTAAGTGTGTAGTATTGCTTGTGGATTTATGGAGCTGGCAGAAAGGGAGGCAGCATGGTCTCATCAGTCTCTAGACATCTTTGGTCCTACATCTGATATTGGGGCTCATTCAGTCTCCACTAATTTACAAGACGAAAATGAGCAACTTGTGCAGGATTTAATCAATTTACATAAAAAAGTTGTGAAGGTCTGGTGGAACATTCGGACCTTAGAGGAATATAAGAAACTAAGAATTATCCCGCGTGGACTTCGTGTCCAAATCTTCCCAGCTTGGGAAATAGACACACAATTCAGAGTGACCTGGGAGCAAGGCCTGCTAAATTGCTCGCTTATCCTTTTGGATATGCTCTTAGAACATGACCGGGCCCTACTGATTCAACTGAGGGAGGAGATAAAAAATAAAGAGCACATCTTATACCAACTAGACAAGCAGCTAGTCGTGGTCCCCTTCCAGGACAGACTCAAAAAGATCTTAGACATATTTGAGAAAGACATCATTAAGGGGAAGAAACACAAATTCCAACGTGACAAAATAGACTATTCCAACAATAAAGTCTATAAGTGGACGCATCAGGGTAACAGGCGTAGGGTTAACAATAAGGACCCGAGTGCCAGTCGTACAACTTCAGAGCCCACATCTAGTGATTTTTTATCTACGGACACGAGCGACCAGGAAGACGTACCAGGAGGGGTCGCCGTAAGCCTAAATACCAGGAGGAGAGGAGGGAGGAACCAACTATGGTCACCGACTGCTCCAAGGGTAACGAGACAGAGCAGGAGACGGAATCGTTAACAGACTCTGAGGGTAAGCTACAAATTGTTAATCTGTCCAGCTATACTCTTACTGAAATCGAATCAGCATTGCTGTCTAAGGGTCTATCTTTTTCACCAATGAATAGACTGGATAAATTTGTTGTAACAAAGGATCTTTATTTGTTCTGTAGACAGCTTACTTTTAAGTATCTGTATAGCCGTCCGGAGCTCGTGGACACCTTGCCACTGGAGGAGAAACAGGCCTTCAGTGACCTCCTGGAACTGTTAGAGGAAAACTCATTGGATGACGGTAAGAAAATACCCTTTACGGGACGTCTCCTATCACAAGCTACTCCCTCTCTTAGCCTTTGCCCAGCCATACAAATTTTTTTTAACAACGTTTGTAAGGATCTGGAGAAACTAAAATTAGATAACAATAGAAATAACAACTTGACCACAGAGGAGAGACGAACCTTATCCAGGCTCAAGAACAACAAAGACTTCCTTATAAAGGAAGCCGACAAGGGAGGTAATGTGGTCCTGTGGCCGGTGGATATGTATGTCAAGGAGGCTAAGAGACAATTGCTTAATCGTGATTGTTATGTCACATTGCCTTCTGATCCTACCCTGACCTTCAAAAAGAACTTAGATAGACTCTTATCCACGGCCCACATGCAGGAGATTATCACCCTTAAGGAGAAGAACTTTTTGATTACCAAGGATCCTATTACACCTACCTTTTACATGCTCCCAAAAATTCACAAGGAACGGCCGGAACCCCCAGGCAGACCGATTGTGTCGGGAATTGGGGGTCTATTTGAGAGACCTTGCATCTATTTGGATTTTTACCTCCAACCGCTGGCACAATCCTCTCCCTCATATGTGCGTGACTCCTCACATCTGATAGAACAGCTGGCTACCTTGGTAATTCCACCTAATACCTTAGCCGTGACATTAGATATAGAATCCCTCTATACTTCCATACACCATGACTTGGGGTTACGTGCAGTGTCGGAGTGTCTTGATCGAAGAACTACGGGGAACAGGAAGCACGACTCATTCATCCTGGATTTACTACACATGGTATTAGATAAAAATTATTTTGTCTTCGATCGAGTATATTACCGACAGACGTCCGGGACCGCAATGGGGGCGTGTTGTGCACCACCCTATGCAAATATCTTTTTAGGGTGGTGGGAGGAAACTTTTGTCTATACCCTGGATCAATATAAAACCTCTGTGATCCAGTGGTATAGATACATTGATGATATTCTATTTTTTTGGTCTGGCACAGTAGATGAGTGTGAACAGTTCATCACGACCCTTAATGACAATGCCCTGAATATCAAACTCACCTCCACAATCGCCCCCGGGACGGTCGAATTCCTGGACCTGAAAATCTCTCTGGACCATAACTCAGTCAGTACATCACTCTTCCGTAAACCGACAGCCACCAATAGTTTACTTCACTATAAGAGCTTCCATCCTGCACACGTAAAGAACGGCATCCCTAAGGGACAATTTATAAGGCTCAAGAGGAATTGCAGTGATAATGCCGACTTTGAATGTCATGCCTCTGATTTATCCAATAGGCTTCGAAAAAGAGGTTATCCGAGGAAAGTGATCTCTACTGCGCTGCAAGAATGTAGATCTACTCCGCGTGAAACCCTCCTCTGTCCAAAAAATCGGAACAGCAAGTCACCAGTGAGTATAATCACTTCTTATAATAACCAGTGGCAAGATCTCTTCGGGCTCCTTAGGGACAACTGGGAGATCCTTAGAAGTGATAAGAAGCTACATTCCTTCATTGATGAGAAACCAAGACTGGTGGCCAGAAAGGCGCAAAATCTGAGGGGTGTTCTATCAAGGAGCCATTTCCAGAAACCTACGCATACCTTGGGTACCGGCACTAGACTGAAGGGGACATTCCCATGTGGAGCCTGTACAGTTTGCCCTTACATGGTGGCTGATGACAATATATCTCTTTCTATCTTTCCCGGACAGATCACCAGCAACAAATATTACAATTGTCGCTCAAGAAATGTGATCTATCTTCTGATTTGCGACTGTCCGAAAATCTATGTTGGACAGACAACACAGGAGGTAAGGAGGAGGGTCCAGCAACATTTGTCAACAATTAATACAGCGGGTGCGGATCATGTTAAGGGCAAAACTCTTACATCTGTGGCCTCTCATTTCCTACTAAAACATGGAGGACGCCATGTAAATTTGAGGGTCTTTGTTATAGATTCTGTAACCCAGAATATCAGGGGAGGGAGTTGCACGAAGGAGCTTCTAAGAAAGGAGTCAAGATGGATCTATAACCTAAAAAGTGTGGCCCCACATGGTCTAAATGAAGATCTACTATATACGGGATTCTATAAGACTCTCTAGGTTGTCATGCTGTTTCTTTTTCCTTTTGTACTCATTACCTTTATTTTTGGTCTTTCATCCGAACGTAGATCACACACCTGGACAATTGGAAAAGTTTCTGGACTCCACATCGCAGATCAGAACAATATCAACACATGGGAGGATAGTCTACCCCTACATTTGGAGAGAGAAAAAGGGAAAAAAGAGAAAAAAAAAAAAAAGGGGGGAGCCTTTGCCCGAGGATTTTGCACAAGTTCACCTCCAGGATCTATGATGTTCTGTACCAACTACATATCCAGACCCTTTGGACTTCAATAGGTGGATAAGATCTGGTCCATATTCTGACTACAAGGAATCACGCTGTCGGATATTTTCCGTAATCCAAATCAGTGGACTTACTTTATCTCCATGGACTGCTCACATCTACCTATATAACATAGGGGTCCCTCTGGTTTCATATTTGTTTCGATCCGAGTGGGTTCTTGGGGTCTCATGTATGATCCACTAGGTGTCATCTTTGTATTAAAACTTGCCTCCTTTATGGGGTGTATTGTGATGCACACGTTAAATTCCTGTATAAATATTGGGCTTTTTTATCGGTACATATGCCGCCCTTTTAGCCCTGGCAGCTCCTATGCCTGAATTACCCCCAATATATATGCCTGAGTCCTGATGCTCCTCCGGGATCTAAGGGGTTAAAATATGCTTTGGCCCTTTTTCTATACTTATACATATGTCGGCGCGAAGATGTAGTTTTTGGTGTGTGCAGGGATCAATTGAATACCTTCACATACAAGCGTCTGCATAGATATCAATGTATTCTCAAAACGTGTGATACTTTCCCTACTGCATTGTAAACATCCAGCGCCTGCGCAGTAGTTCGCGTCTGCTCTATGTTGGATTTACTCTAATTCTTGTAAAGAGCTACTCAAATTGAGTAGCGCTGGGTATACCCGCGCATGCGCAGTACGCTGTTAGGGCGGTTCTTTAATCATGTGACTTTTCCAATATGGCGGCCGCCATCGCTAGCGTCCCACACCAAAGAGACTGGTGAGTCATCACTTCCTAATGATTTTTTCTGCTTTTATATAGGGCACACTTTGATTGTCTTTGCACACTCTTCTCCCCTGAGGAAGCCACACGACGGGTGGCGATACGCGTGGGGTCACACGCCTCCTGCCTCCCCCTGTTGTACCCCTTCTCCTCCCCCCCTGGTACCCACTGTGCCGTCAGGTGTGAGTATGCTATCTTGCAGACTCAGCAAATTCTAGTCTAGGTATATACCCACTGGCTTGGTGTTGGAAATATCCTGCTTCTTGTGCCTGGGGTTGATTATTCCAGCCTAACGTTTTTCCAGGGCATGACCATGGGTAGGCCGATGCTCTGGACTGGATGACCATGTCCTGTATAATCTATACTTACCCTAAATAACATAGGTACACATTATTTATCCTTACACCTATTCTGGTGAACACAGGCATATGTTGCCAATTTGATTTCCTTTGACCGGTGCCCGCAGGGTACTGTATGTGTGATATATAGACTGTGGATGCCTATCTCACTGTGATTTAACTATCTGGGTATTTGACAGGGGTATTGTGTAAGGTCTACTCACTATTTTTGTATCTTTGCATTTTGACCTGAACTTATGTATACCCCTCACTACCCCATATGTTGAAGTCGGTCATTCGTATATCAGTGGTTTTTACCCATGCTAAGTCATCACCTTCTACTATCTGTGTTTATATATATATGCTAGAGATTTTCTCCATTATTATACTCACGTATGTGTGAAACCATTGCTCTATACATCGGTGGCTCTATACCTGTACCGGGCAGTTACCATTCATTGTTTGGAAATTTACTGTATTTGTAAGGGGTACCCTCTATTATATTTATATATTTATATATTGGAGGCTGGCGTGGTGGGGAATCATGCCAATTTTGGCTTTTTAATTGTTTTTAATCAATTGTGTATGTGCCCTTGTTACTTTGCTCCTCCCACTTTGTTTGTATAATAAAATATATTTTTTCATAATCACAACATTGGATTCGGTGATCCCATTTTTTGGTATATCTTTTCTCTCTTTTTCTACAGTTCCAAGATGTGTTAATAAAATGATGGCGAATATAAATTGTTCAAAAGAGGAATTTTCTTACTTTTTTTAGGGAATTATGTTGCAATGTAATAAGACAGAGCTTTACCTGTGCGTTTTAAGTGGAACCAAACATCCCTCAGAGTCCAAACCATATGTTTCAGTTGTAGGAGAAAGGAGAAAATCTTATTGTACTTGTTTATGCAGTTATCCGTGATGACGATGTTTAGTGGCCAATCAACCTGAAGAAGATGGAAAATATCAAATCACTTTATACACGTTGTATAACATCATTATCTGGAAATTCTATGATCATTCTAGAGGTATAGATTAGCTTACCTTATATCTTAATTCCAAGCAACTTAATGTATCCGGAGCTGTAGGTGTGAACACTTCTGGGATGTGCTTAAGAGCAAAAGAGAGATTGGAGGCCAGATGAGAGTCGCCATGTAGGCTGTACTGCAGAGCTTTGTGCAGTATGGAGTTCAGAACCAATGGAGTGAACAGCTCACGGAGGGTCTGAGCCGACACCAGCTAGGAAACAATGATGCACGGTCAACGGACGAAACACGCAGACAGAAGTCAGGCAACAATGGCATATATATATATATACACATACACACACATATATACACACACACTAGAAGGTGGCCCGTATCTAACGTATCGGGTAGTCTAGAATGTGTATGTAGGTTACACGTGTGCCGGGAGCCGGGGTAAGCTGGTAACCATGGTACACATTCGGGTAAGTAAGCAAAGCACTTTCCATAGTTACAGGATTGTGTACCATGGCTACCAGCGTACGTTGGTAAGCTGGTAACTATGGTACACATCGGGTAACTATGCAAAGCGACAGTGCTGGTTAATTTTGTGCTTGTTGGTCTCCTGCTGTGCAGCATGCATCAGCGTGTTCGACAGCGGGAGACCAACGATCTGAATGGGCAGGGAGCCGGGGTAAGCTAGTAACCATGGTACACATCGGGTAACTATACAAAGCGGTTTCCATAGTTACCCGATGTGTACACTGATTAACAGCGTACGCCGGCTCCGGCACACGTGTGCTGGGAGCCGGGATAAGCTAATAACCATGGTACACATCGGGTAACTATTGAAAGCGACAGTGCTGGTTCATTTTTTGTTTGTTGGTCTCCTGCTGTGCAGCTCGCATCGGTGTGTTTGACAGAGGGAGAGCAACGATCAGCACAACAATGTTTTTGCTACTGAGGGTAAAACATGTGTTCTTTACTAATTTGAACATGCTGATTCCAAATATGAACTCAGAATTTGCACAGCACGTCCAGATTTTGAGTTATACTTAGAAAAGGCCATACGCCTATTCAGGCATTGTTGAAGATATTCTTACACACATTCGTTGACCTCCCCGGACCTATCCGGGCATGTCCAGACAGGTATGGGAGCTGATATCAGCACTAACCAGTTATGGCTATATGTAAGACATGTCCAGACATGTCTGGGAGCTGATATCAGCACTAACCAGTTATGGCTATATGTAGGACCTATCCAGACATGTCCAGATATGTCTGGGAGCTGATATCAGCACTAACCAGTTATGGCTATATGTAGGACCTATCCAGACATGTCCAGAGACCTATGCTTCTATGCAGATCATTCTGAAATTGATTAAATATTCAGAACATCAATGGAACATTTGTGCTGACCTCAAAGTTGTTGCACTAGTCCTTGGTTTGCAGTTAGGTTACACTAAGCATATGTGCTTTCTGTGCCTATGGAACAGTCGAGATGACAACAACCATTATAAAATTAAACGGTGGCCCAATAGAGATGAACATAAGATTGGTAAGCACAATGTTCAACACGAATCACTTGTCGATCCACTTAAAGTTTATCTTCCACCTCTTCACATTAAACTAGGACTAATGAAAAAATTTGTAGTAGCAATGGATCGTCAAGGGAATGGATTTAAGTATCTGAAGGAAAAGTTTAGTGCATTGAAAACTGAGGCCAAACTCAAAGCAGGAATCTTTATTGGTCCTGAAATCCACCAACTAATCCATGATGAAATCTTCAAGAAAGAACTCACCCCACTTGAACTAACTGCATGGGATGCATTTATATTAGTAGTTCAAAACTTCCTTGGAAACGAAAGAGCAGAAAACTATGCTGAACTAATAGACAATATGCTTCAAGCATACGAAATGCATGGTGCCCGAATGTCATTGAAAATGCATTTCCTACATTCACATCTTGACTTCTTTCCTCCAAATATGGGTAATGTCAGTGACGAACATGGTGAGAGATTCCACCAGGACATTTCTACTATGGAAAAAAGATACCCAGGTCGCTTTAACCCCAACATGATGGGCGATTACTGCTGGTTTTTGCAACGGGCCACTAGGACCACTCACAAGCGCAAAAGCAAGTGCCTGAAGCACTTTTAAAAGTACTCTGCTGAGTTCAAGGCGATTTCTTAAGCTACTATAAGTGATTTTTAAGTTTTTTGGTTTATTTACCTATACTTCTTTTTCAATAAAAATGAGAATACATGTTGTGAAACTGTGGGACATAACGATTCTGTATCTTTATTAATTGCTTATTTTAATTTTCACAAAAATTGGAATAACTTAATATCCTGACGTGCTACAAAAAAACTAACTTCAGATTTGGATTCAGCGCATTCGATTTATTATAGCGCACATGGTTTTTGCCAAGTAGCAGACAAAAAGTGTTTATTTGTTGTGCTGTGAATGGGCAGGGTGCCGGCATACGCTGGTAACCAAGGTACACAATCGGGTAACTAAGCAAAGTGGTTTCCATGGTTACCCGATGTGTACCATGTTTACCAGCGTACGCCGTCTCCGACACGTTCCCAGCAACGCAACGGTATGTCTCGGCTGGGTTGCCGGTGTGGGCTTCCGGGAGTGCAGCAGTCACCTGGGAGTCGGGGATCCGTGTGGGTTCGGGGAATGCGTGCAGGGTGCGGGGCCAGGCCGAGCGTCTAATGCTTGCGGGGGCGGGGCCTGGCCGAGCGGCTAATCCGTGCGGGGGCGGGGCTCGGGTAACTATGCAAAGCGGTTTCCATAGTTACCCGATGTGTACACTGGTTAACAGCGTACGCCGGCTCCGTGTGCCGGGAGCTGGGGTAAGCTAGTAACCATGTTACACATCGGGTAACTAAGGAAAAGTGGTTTCTATAGTTACCCGATGTGTACCATGGTTACCAGCCTGTGTCTGGAGTTGGGGTAAGCTAGTGGTTTCACACATCCGGTGCGCTCCCGTACACTGTGTACAGTACAGTGGCCACGCCGCAACTTCCTGGTCACATGCTCCAGTCACATGACAACACGTGATTGGAGCTTGTCACGCGGCCACTGTACTGTACACAGTGCACGGGAGCACGCCGGATCTGAGAAAGTGGAGAAAAGGTAAGTAACTATTCAAAGCGACAGTGCTGACGTGTGCCGGGAGCCGGGGTAAGCTAGTAACCATGTTACACATTGGGTAACTAAGGAAAGCGGTTTCTATAGTTACACGATGTGTACCATGGTTACCAGCCTACGCCGCCCCCGGCACACGTGTGCCGGGAGCCGGGGTAAGCTAGTGGTTTCACACATTCGGCCTTTTCTCCACTTGTCTTGCCGGTGTGGGCTTCCGGGGGTGCAGCAGTCACCTGGGAGTTGGGGCTCCGTGTGGGTTTGGGGAATGCGTGCAGGGGGGGCGGGGACAGGCCGAGCGGCCAATCCGTGCGGGGGGGCGGGGACAGGCCAAGCCCAGCGGCCAATGCGACGGTTGTCACTGTAATGACGTCATTTTCGTGACAGACAGACAGAATAAGGCAATTATATATATAGATATTTTACTGGGTTGTCTATAATAAATTGTAGTGAATGGAAATTTGTACAATACTGATAAACAGCATATAGCCAGACTGCAGGATATTTAGTGTATGGCATATTAAATTACATGTGAAAAAAGTCTTAAGGCTGAAGCCTGGCCTGAGAGTTAAACTCTTTAGGGGTGGAGAAAAAAAACTATGCCACGTTTGCATCTGGAAAATGGTGGCAATACTTAAGAGGGTATGTCATCGGGTTTTCACATAAAACAGGGAAGCGAAAGAGACCCTAAATCCAGTGGTTTGACACTTACTGGGATTTTTGCTGTAGTCTTGGTAAAATCATTGTTTTTATCTGCTGCAGATCTGCTAGTCTTCTCAATGATGGTCTGTCTAACCCCTCCATGTCCATGATTGACAGCTTTCTCCTAGACTGTGTATAGGCAAAAAACTTCCAATCAATGATGGAGGGCGAAGTTATACACACTTAATAAATATTGAGAACTCATAAGCAAGAAGACTAGCACAAAACTACAGCATGAAGCCCAGTAAGTGACACACCACTGGAATCAGGGTGTCTGTCCCTTGCCAATGTTATGCTGTCCTCAAACGGAGGGAGTACAAACCTGGTGACAGATTCTAACATTCAGTTTTTCCACCATATGGTGTAGCATTTGTTAGCACCCCTAAAGTGCTTAACTCTTAAGGTACCGTCACACTAAGCAACATCGCTAGCAACATTGCTGCTGAGGCACGACTTGCTAGCGATGTTGTTGTGATTGACATCCAGCAACAACCTGGCCCCTGCTGTGAGGTCACTGGTTGTTGCTGAATGTCCTGGACCATTTTTTGGTCGTTGCTCTCCCGCTGTGAAGGGCACATCGCTGTGTGTGACAGCGAGAGAGCAACAACTGAATGTGCAGTGAGCAGGGAGCCGGCTTCTGCGGACGCTGGTAACCAATGTAAATATCGGGTAACCAAGAAGCCCTTTCCTTGGTTACCCGATATTTACCTTCGTTACCAGCGTCCGCCTCTCTCACGCGGCGAGTGGCGGCTCCCTGCACACATAGCCAGACTACACATCGGGTAATTAACCCGATGTGTACTCTGGCTAGGAGTGCAGGGAGCCAGCGCTAAGCGGTGTGCGCTGGTAACCAAGGTAAATATCGGGTTGGTTACCCGATATTTACCTTAGTTACCAAGCGCAGCATCGCTTCCACGTGTCGCTGCTGGCTGGGGGCTGGTCACTGGTTGCTGGTGAGATCTGCCTGTTTGACAGCTCACAAGCAACCCGTGTAGAGACGATCCAGCGATCCCTGCCAGGTCAGGTTGCTGGTGGGATCGCTGGAGCGTCGCTTAGTGTGACGGTACCTTTAGGTTTGGTCAGGGATTTGTTGTGGCTTCTGTTGTAAAACGTTATCTGAAGGTAACTGGAGCTGTATTGTATTGACTGTTATACAATTTGCCTTATATAACTTTTATGTCACACTACATTATTAGTAAATGGGAACGTTGCACAATTTTCATTACTTATCTTAATGTAGTTCTAGGCTAATTAAAGTTGGCCTGTAGTGATGAGCAAGCATACTCGCCACTGCTCGTTACTAGATCGGGACTAGGGGTTTTCGGATGAAACTCGAGTACTGAGTATAATGGAAGTCAATGGGAGGTTGAGGTTTGATTGAGTAACAAGCAGTGGCGGCACGCTCGCTCATCACTATTGGCCGGCAGATTCCTATATCTTCCATTGAGCACGCTATTGAACAGTATAATAAATGAAATATTTAAGTCCTGTAACATGCTGAATTCAGATTTCTGAGAGCAAACCGTGATTTCCGGATTGGCTGCAGGTCTCCTGAGTCAAACTCTAAGGCTGTGTGCACACGTTGCGTTTTTTACCGCGGAAACGCTGCGTTTAGAACCGCAGCGTTTCAGTGGCAAATTGCATGCGTTCAGCTTTCCCAGCAAAGTGTATGAGAAAGCAGAAAAATCAGTGCACACGCTGCGTTTCTAAACGCAGAGTTTTGGATGCCAAAAATCGGTGCGGAAAGAAAAGCAGCATGTCACTTCTTTTGTGCGGTGTGGCTGCGTTCTCTCCCCCATTGAATCAATGATGTGGGTCAGAACGCAGCTACACCGCAGTGAGCTGCTTTTTTGTTGCGGTCCGCGGGCTTTGTCGGCATGCCAGAACGCAGGCATTTACCTGGAAGTGAGGTCAAGAGGTTTCCTGTTGACCTCACTTCCTGGCAAAGTCCTGGAAAGCCCCCGGTGTCGCTAAAGTGCCCACCCCGACCCCCGACCCCCCTCCCGAAAATCCAACATGGCCGTGCGCACAGCAGCGCACCGGCCGCCCTGCTCCTATGATTTCTGTCGCATGTGCCTTGAGACATGCGACAGAAAAATGCCCCCCAGGCCCTGCCAGGTCACCCCCTATTCCCCTCGGTATTCCCCCTTACCTGTCCGGTTGCAGCGCTGATCCCCCGCGGCCCCCTCCTCCTTCACAGTGCACGCTGGCCGGTCACATGTGCCGAGCAGCTGACAGCCAGCACTGTGTTCAGAGAGCTGTGCTGGCTGCTCGGCACTCTGCAGCTGTGACCCGGGGAGAGTGGTGCAGATTTTTGGCACCCACTCTCCTCAAATGGAGGGTCTGCCCTCCTAGAAAATGGGGGATACGTTCCCTGAACGTGCCCCCATATTCTAGAAGGTCCAGAGGCGACGTGGGACGTCCAAATGGATTTCTGCGGACCCATTTTTTTTCAAATTTTTTGATTAAATTGGAGAACAAGGGAATGATTTGGGGAGTGTTTTTTCTAATAAAAAATTTTTGTCATTTTTTTTGCTTTTGTTTACTGTCAGTTATGTCTGGTATCTGATAGACGCCGTGACATCACTAATTGCTGGGCTTGATGCCAGGTGACATTACACATCTGGTATCAACCCCATTTATTACCCCGTTTGCCAACGCACCAGGGCGCGGGATGAGTTGGGGCGAAGCGCCAGGATTGGCGCATCTAATGGATGCGCCACTTCTGGGGCGGCTGCGGCCTGCTATTTTTAGGCTGGGAAGAGTCCAATAACCATGGCTCTTCCCACCCTGAGAATACCAGACCCCAGCTGTCAGCTTCACCTTGGCTGGTGATCTAATTTGGGGGGACCCCACGTTATTTTTTTTTTTAATTTTTTATTTATAAATAAAAAAAAAAAGCCTGGGGAGCCCTCCAAATTGATCACCAGGCAAGATGAAGCTGCCAGCTGTGGTTTGCAGGCTACAGCTGTCTGCTTTACCCTGACTGGCTATCAAAAATAGGGGGGACCCCACGCCATTTTTTTCATTGTTTTGTTTTTGTGTTTTTTTGGATAAATACTAAGCTAGGCACCCTTTAGTGCCACATGAAAGGTACTAAAGGTGCCAGCTTAGAATATGCAGGCGGGGGTGGGACGTTATATATATTTGACATCCATTGACGCTTTTTAGGCTGTGTGCCCACAATCAGGGTTTGCAACGTTATGGGCGCTGAGTGTTTTCCCTGCGTCCATAACGCTGCGTTGTGCAGTAGAAGCACAGTGGAAGGATTTTTGGAGATCCCATGCCCACTGTGCTTCTTTTCTCCGCAGCATAAACTGACCGGTGGCGTGGCTTCCCGAGCCTCAGCATGTCAATTTATGCTGCGGAGACGAGAGTGTTCTCTGCAGGTAGAATACAGCTAAAGTCCACAGCAGCCTGAACCCAAATCGTGGGCATGGGCAGCTGCAGGAAGGCTGGCACTGTGTACTAGACGCCGTGTCGCTGGATCATGGCCACATAGCCTTAGGCCTCTTTCACACGTCAGTGATTCTGGTACGTTTGTGCTTTTTTTTTTAAACGTACCAGAATCACTGACATACGCAGACCCATTATAATGAATGGGTCTGCTCACACGTGTCTCCATGCGGCGTACCCGCGTGTGCGTGATTGCCGCACGGAGACATGTCCATTTTTTTCTGGCATCACTGATGTTCCACGGACCACGCAGTGGTGTGGTCCGTGAAACACGTGCCAGAAAAAAACGTGCTTTTAAAATAAAAATCATTTTAACTCACCCAGCATCCAGCGATGTCCTCTGCAGCCCGTGCAGCTTGCTGCTTCTGAGCCGGCTCATTATTGTCACGCATATTCATGATGCGCGACACAGCCGACCCGGAAGCAGCTGCTGCGGGGGTCAGCACCAGCCGGATGCTGCACCGCGGGAGCGATCAGCACCATGGAGAGCGGGAGCGGGCGCAGGTGAGATGATTACTGAGTGCAATCACGGGCCACGGAGAACGGAGCCCGGACTGCACTTAGACAACCCACGTGTGCCGTGATTCACGGCAGACGCAAGGACATGTGCGTGTTTTACACGCCAGTGAAAAACGTCAGTGTTTTTCACTGACGTGTGAAACGGGCCTAAAAGTGAGAATATTGTTGCTACAGCAACATTTTGGGTGAAGTAGCTGTGGATTCAAAATGCTTAATATACTCCTGAATAAAATCCTTGAGGGGTGCAGATTCCAAAATGGGGTCACTTTTGAGGGTTTTCTGACGTATAGGTACCCAAGGGGCCCTGCTAATGTGACATGGTGCGCGAAGTTTATTTCAACTTTTCCAAAATTCAAATGGTGCTCCTTCCATTCCAAGCCCTCCCATTTATCCAAACAGAATGTGGAGAAGGAAATGACATCACAGTTTTTTTTTCCAAAGGTCTGTGTTCAACCAACTTTATTAACACTGACAAGTCTTTAAAAAACGCACCTAAAAAAACCGCATGAAAAACGCATGCGTTTTCGATGCGTTTTTCTCAAAAAGCATTGTTTACAATTCTCCCCTCTGCCAGAGGGTGCGTTTTTTTTCCGCGCTGAAAAAAAAGCAACGTGTGCACATAGCCTAAGGGGTACTAGCCGATACTAGCGATGCGGAGCGCGATAGTACCTGCCCCCGTCGCACATGCGATATCTTGTGATAGCTGCCGTAGCGAACATGATCGCTTCGGCAGCTTCACACGCACTTACCTGCCCTGCGACGTCGCTCTGGCCGGCGACCCGCCTCCTTACTAAGGGGGCCGGTTGTGCGGCGTCACAGCGACGTCACACGGCAGGCGGCCAATAGAAGCGGAGGGGCGGAGATGAGCGGGAAGTAAACATCCCGCCCCCCTCTTTCCTTACGCATAGCCGGTGGAGGCAGGTAAGGAGATGTTCCTTGCTCCTGCGGCTTCACACACAGCGATGTGTGCTGCCGCAGGAACGAGGAACATCATCGAATTTCCTATTGGTGCGACATTATGAAAATGACCGACACTACACAGATCACCGATTTTCGACGCTTTTGCAATCGTTTATCGGCGGATCTAGGCTTTACACGTTGCGACGTCGTTACCGGCGCCGGATGTGCATCACTTTCGATTTGACCTCAATGATATCGCAGTAGCGATGTCGCAGCATGCAAAGTACCCCTAAGGCCTTATATATGCCTATGATAATTGATGCCTTTGCATCAGAAGACCCTCAGGATGGTCCAGGAAATCACGGTCCATGCTCAGACCCCAATACTCGGATATATGAATTCAGCTTTAGTCAGTTTTATTTGTCTTTCTCAATCAAGTATTTTACACAATTTTATTTAAAAAAAAACAAAACCCTGCAACTGGCATGCTGAATGGCATAGTGGGCGCTGTTAGGATGCTTTACCAATTTCTGGTATTGGCTTAATAAAAATGCATGCCTGATGTCCATTTGCTAAGAATTGCTTAAAAACGGGTGTCTTTAATTGGTGTCACATAGGACATCTCTAGCAGTGTGTGGTTATATTACTCCGCACAGGTCGGAAAGTGGAAGTGATCAATAACAAATCATTCACCTTTTCAAAGAGCAGATCACTAAGTGACTGGGCAAATTCTCCATCTTCCATTAGCAGAAAATGCCTTATTGCTTCAAAATGTTTTTCCATATTCAGTTCCACAAAATAGTAATCCACGACAGCTTTGTTCACTAAAGAAACACTAGAAAGTAAAGGCAGATTCAGTGAACAGAGGTCTTCTAAATAGCATTAATGTAACAATGGTTCTTCATTACAGACCTAGTCCACCCATGACACTGTTTTTTGGAGCATTTTGCCAATGTGCTGCAGAAGAACATTTTACTATATTTTTCCAACAAAAAAAAAAAAGAAAGAGGAAGAGAAATGATGTAAAAAAGAGAATGTGGGACTGCAGCATGAACAGAACTGACCTGGACACAATCGGGGCAGTTACAGAATATTTCATCAGCACCGGGAGGGAGAGAAGCTCGATGAGCTGGACAGCCGTTTCATCAGTAGCTGAGTCCCTGTCGGGGTCCACAGGAAAGAAGAACTCTCGTGGCATCACATGGCTAAGCATGTGGAAAACCGGAGGCTTTGCTGTAGGCCAAAAAGAAAAGCTAAAGTGCATATCGTGAGTAGAAACATTTTACTGATCTTTTATTTAACAATAAAACACAAGAAAATAGCGAGAGAGTGAAACAAAAGGAGGTCAAGAAAGAAGCATAGTGGGGGAGGGAAAGTTAATAGAGGAGAAATGTGCAAATAAATACCGGTAGGTAGAGAAACAGTAGGAGTATTCTATACAAATCTGAGGGAAGCATAAATATTACAGTTCAGCAGAGACTCAGAGGACTCTTGTAGTGTGCGGCTGCGAAACAAGAGCTCTACCAGCCTCCTCGGCACTTCTCCTGATTAGTAGGCACAGTGTGGCGCACACAGGCACAACGGGTTTTCCCTGGATCTACCAATCAGAAGAGGCGCCAAGGATACAAGCTGCTGGACCAGGGTCTTTTGAATCTTTTTTTTGTTCAACTCTAATTAATATAGTTAATTTGTAATATATACTGATTAGATGCCTTCACCCCACTGACAGCATTAGGGCAAATTCACACAGTGCGTTTTTCGCGGCGTTTTTGCGCAGTTTTCGGGTGTGTTTTTGCTCAGAAAACTGCATGACTTTGCTTCCCCAGCAAAGTCTATGAGTTTTCATTTTTGCTGTCTTCACACAGCGTTTTTTTCAGCTGCGTTTTTGTGGTGCCACAAAAACGCAGCATGTCAATTATTCCCGCGTTTTTCACTGCACTTTTCATCCATTGAGTGCAATGGGATGTTGAAAGACGCAATGAGAAACGCAAATAGGTGCGTTTTGGTGCGTTTCTAAGACCAAAAACGCAGCTATAAACGCAGGAGGTGGGTAGTAAAGTGACGTGTACAGGAAGAGGATTCCTTCTGTCAGTAAACACAGAAGCGTGAATCCTCCCGGTACCGTCACCGCCGCTTCCACCTCCAGTCCTGTGCATGTATGCTGCCGTGCGGCGTCATGTACGGGCAGGAGGTGAAAGCAGCTGCGAAATCAAAAGTGAACAGTAGAAAAAAAAAACCTCATACTCACCTGTCTGCAGGGTCCCGATGCCATGTCCGCTCCCAGCTCCTCCTCCCGGTACTGCCGCTCCAGGTGTGTGCAGTCTCCCCGGGTACGTATGCCTGCAGGATGCAGGACCTGGCGATGGATCACCTGATGCAGTCACCTGACGCATCAGCTGATCGTAAGTCTCGGGGTGACGCCAGCGGCCGGCCGGTTTAACCTATCAGCGGATGCGTCAGGAGATTTCATCCCTGATTACCGGAAGCTCCTGCAGCGATCGGACGGGATCAGACTCCGCTCCAGGAGCTGCCGGTAATCAGCACATAAGTGAGTTTTTTTTTTTTTTGCACCGATGCATCTGCTGATTGTATAAATTGCTTTTATACAATCAGCTGATGTGTGATGTGATTCACATCCTAGAACCTGACACATCATCTGATCGCTTTGCCTTCCAGCAAACCGATCAGATGATATTGGATCTGGACTGGAAGGCGCGGGACCCTTGACCCAGGATTACTGCGGAGGGGGGTTCTTTATTTCAATAAAGATGGAGTCACTAATTGTGTTGTGTTTTATTTCTAATAAAAAAAATTTTCTGTGTGTTGTGTTTTTTTTTATCTTTACTAGAAATTCATGGTGGCCATGTCTAATATTGGCGTGACACCATGAATTTCGGGCTTAGGGCCAGCTGATAATATACTGCTAGCCCTAACCCCATTATTACCCAGTGAATCACCCGGCATCAGGGCAGCTGGAAGAGTTGGATACAGTGCCAGAAGATGGCGCTTCTATGAAAGCGCCATTTTCAGGGGTAGCTGCGGACTGCAATTCGCAGCGGGGGTGCCCAGAAAGCGTGGGCACCCTGCACTGTGGATTCCAATCCCCAGCTGCCTAGTTGTACCTGGCTGGACACAAAAATTAGGCGAAGCTCACGTCATTTTTTTTTTAATTATTTCATGAAATTCATGAAATAATTAAAAAAAAAAAAGGGCTTCTCTATATTTTTGGTTCCCACCGGGTACAAATAGGCAGCTGGGGGTTGGGGGCAGCCCGTACCTGCCTGCTGTACCCGGCTAGCATACAAAAATATGGCGAAGCCCACATCATTTTTTTTGTTTGGGGGGGCAAAGAAATCCTGCATACAGTCCTGGAAGGAGGATGCTGAGCCTTGTAGTTCCACAGCTGCTGTCTGCTCTCCTGCATACACTATTGGATGGAGGATGCTGAGCCTTGTAGTTCGACAGCTGCTGTCTGCTCTCCTGCATACACTATTGGATGGAGGATGCTGAGCCTTGTAGGTCTGCTCCCCCTGACTCTCCCTCCAGCATACAGTCCTGGATGGAGCATGCTGAGCCTTGTAGTTCTGCAGCTGCTGTCTGCTCTCCTGCATACACTATTGGATGGAGTATACTAAGCCATGTAGTTCTGCAGCTGTCTGCTCTCATGCATACACTAGTGGAGAATGAAGAACATATTGAAGAAGGAAATGACATCAGACCTTTTTTTTGTTCACTGATAAAAAAACGCATAAAGACGTAGTGAGCAAAAACGCAGCAAAAAACGCACTAAATCGCGGCAAAAACGCGTGCGTTTTTTGCCGCGGGTGCGTTTTTGTGCGGTTTTTGTTGCAAAAAAACGCACAAAAACGCAGCGTCAAAAAAAACGCAGTGTGTGAACCTAGCCTTAGGCTTCAGTGTCCATAAATGGAAGGTCGAGCAATGTGACACATACATCAGCCACTCACATTCCAACACAATGCCCTTGCTCATGATAGTGTCCTAGATCTCCAGGTCCTGCCCAAAATGAGAGTCTGCTACAAATAGGGCCAAATACTGTCATCTGTGCTTGTGCAATTCCAGGTCACTAAAGGATTATTCCCATCTCCAAGATCCTATCCCAGTATGTGCTAGGTATATTAGTAAAATTAGCAAATGCCTACAATTAACAAAAACGGATATTTGTGTACTCACCGTAAAATCGTTTTCTCTTAGCCATCATTGGGGGACACAGGACCATGGGTGTTATGCTGCCTATCCATAGGAGGACACTAAGTAGATGCAAAAGCATAGCTCCTCCTCTGCAGTATATACCCTCTGGCCGGGCCAGGCAAGCTCAGTTTTAGTACACAAGCAGTAGGAGAAAAAAAAAACAGTAAAAACTTACCTCAACAGAGGAACATGAGAACAAAAAAAAAAAAGAGTCATAACCAAATAAGGTACTGAGAGAACCAAGGCCCAACAGGGCAACAGGGTGGGTGCTGTGTCCCCCAATGATGGCTAAGAGAAAACGATTTTACGGTGAGTACACAAAAATCCGTTTTTATCTGACGCCTCATTGGGGGACACAGGACCATGGGACATCCTAAAGCAGTCCATGGGTGGGAAACATAAAAGAAGACAACACAACCCAAGGACTAGGAACCAGTCCCGGACAGCCTGGAGCGCCTACTGAGAGAGGTGCTCTACTGCCGTTTGCAGAATTTTCCTACCCAGATTTGCCTCAGCTGAAGCCTGGGTATGGACTCTGTAATGCTTTGAAAACGTGTGTAGGCTAGACCAGGTCGCAGCCTTACACACCTGTTCCACTGAAGCCGAATGGCCCACGAAGCGCCAACTGCTCGCGTGGAATGAGCCCGCAGCCCACTAGGAATGGGCTTGAGTTGCAAGCGGTCGACTTCCTGGATCGCAGAGCGAATCCAGCGAGGCAGCGTCGCCTTTGAAGCTGCCTGTCCCTTCGTAGGCCCCTCAGGAATGATGAACAAGGAGTCCGTTTTCCTAAAGGGGGCTGTCCTGGATATGTAATATCTGAGAGGTCTAACGAATGCAGAGACCTTTCCACCCTATGAACTGGGTGTGGACAAAAGGAAGGCAGGACAATGTCCTCGTTCAAATGAAACGGGGTAAGAACCTTTGGAAGGAAATCCGGGAGAGGGCGCAGAACCACCTTGTCCTGGTGAAAGATCTGAAAAAACTCGCGGCAAGAGAGTGCTGCCAGCTCCGAAACCCGTCTGATGGACGTAATTGCCACTAAGAATGCTACCTTCCAGGACAGAAGAGCAAATGAGGATTCCTTGAGAGGTTCAAAGGGAGACCTCTGGAGACCGTCCAGAAAGAGGTTGAGGTCCCATGGTTCCTGCGGCCGTTTGTACGGGGGAACTAGATGGGAAACGCCCTGGAGGAAGGTCTTGACTTGCGGTTTTTGAGCCAGGCGGCATTGGTAGAAGATTGAGAGCGCTGAGACCTGCCCTTTAAGGGAACTGAGAGCCAATCCCGCTTGCAAGCCAGACTGTAGAAAATCGAGAATTCTGGGGATGGCCAGAGGCATAGGCTGGACGTTAGTTTCCCTGCACCATGAAAGGAAGATATTGCATCCATGGTCGAAGGGGAATTCCTCGCATCCATAGACATCAAGGACGCGTACCTGCACATACCCATCGCCCCAGATCACCAAAAGTTCCTCCGCTTTGCAATTCAGGACTCCCACTTTCAATTCGTAGCTCTACCCTTCGGCCTTGCCACCGAACCAAGGGTCTTCACCAAAGTCATGGCGGCCGCCATGAGCGTCCTTCACGCCAGGGGAGTAGTCGTTCTCCCTTACTTGGACAACATCCTCATCAAGGCCCCCACCTTCCGCGACTGCTCAACCAGCGTACAGATCACTGTGGACACCCTATCCCGCTTAGGGTGGCTAGTGAATCGGGACAAATCATCCCCGATCCCATCACGATCCATCACCTTCCTGGGCATGTCCCTGGACACCCGTCGGGGCTTGATCCTTCTCCCTCAGGACAAGGCGTTCGCTCTTCAACGAGCGGTATGCTGCCTTCTACGTCCTCCGTCTCGCTCCATTCGATTCAGCATGAAAGTGCTCGGCAGGATGGTGGCGGCTATGGAAGCAGTACCCTTTGCTCAACTGCACCTCCGCCCACTGCAGCTAGCCCTTCTAGCAGCCTGAGACAAGAGCCCCTTCTCCCTGGACAGATAATCTTCACCTGACGCCTTCAGTCAGGTACGCACTCCGCTGGTGGCTTCGGTCCTCATCCCTATCGAAGGGGAGATCTTTTCTCACAGTGAACTGGCTGGTCCTGACCACGGACGCCAGCCTCCTAGGCTGGGGAGCAGTGTACTGGCACCACACTGCTCAAGGACGTTGGACGCCCCAGGAGTCTTTCCTTCCCATCAACATCCTGGAACTCCGTGCGATCTTCCTCGCGCTCAGAGCGTTCAGCCCTCTGCTAGCGGGTCGTCAGATTCGAGTCCAATCGGACAATGCGACAGCTGTAGCCTATATCAATCGGCAGGGGGGCACCTGCAGCAAAGCGGCTTATCTCGAGGCCCACAAGATCCTCAGCTGGGCCGAATCGACGGGATCATTGATATCAGCGGTACACATATCGGGGGTAGAGAACTGGGCAGCCGACTTTCTGAGTCGCCAAGGCCTGGCTGCCGGAGAATAGTCCCTCCACCCAGATGTGTTTCTACACATCTGCACTCGCTGGGGCACACCAGACGTGGACCTAATGGCCTCAAGGTTGAATGCAAAGGTACCCGCGTTCATAGCCAGGTCACGCGACCCGCAGTCCATCGGCGCGGATGCTCTAGTCTGCTCCTGGCACCACTTCCGCCTGCCTTACATATTTCCACCTCTAACCCTGCTGCCGTGGGTAATCAGGAAGATCAAGGCAGAGGGAGTCCCTGTGACACTGATAGCACCGGACTGGCCCAGGTGCGCCTGGTACGCCGAATTAGTACAAATGCTCACAGACGCACCGTGGCGCCTTCCAGACATCCCAGACTTGCTGACCCAAGGGTCCATTTCCCATCAGAACTCCAGAGCCCTGAAGCTGAAGGCATGGCCATTGAGACCTGGATATTAACAAGAGCGGGATTCTCCCCCACGGTTATTGCCACGATGATCAGCGCCCGAAAGCCTGCTTCATCCCGCATTTAAAACCGTACGTGGAAAAATGGACCTTAGGGACTCCATTCTGAATCTCCGTACGTGCACATGCTTGTTTAGGTGTTTGAGGTCCAGGATGGGTCGAACTGACCCATCCTTTTTGTGGACCACAAAGAGGTTGGAATAAAAACCCCCGAACTTCTCGTCGTCTGGGGCAGGTATTATCACTCCTGCTGTTAGAACCGACTCGGGGGTCGGGTCCGAAATTCTATGTGGTAACTGGAAGACACAAGGTCTCGCACCCATTTGTCGTCTGAGGCGGCAGCCCAGATGTGTTGAAAGAGCCGCAGTCGACCTCCTACAATGAGTGTGTCTTCCGGGGCGCCGAAGGAGTCATGAGGGGGGAAAACGTCGTGGCCGAGTCTCCCTAGTCCTGGACTGTTTCGGTCTAGGCTGCCATGACGAAGTGGGTTTCGGGGAGAGCTGAGAAGGTCGGTCCCTGCGTAGTCTGCGGCTGGTGACGGGGACAGCACGGGATGTCGACCAACCAAATGAGTTCCGAAAGGATCGGAACGAGGACTGTGGACGTCTGGCGAAGGACGTCCTAGACTTCAGCTGGGGGAGGGAGGTACTCTTTCCTCCCGTGGCGTCAGAAATGAGCTTGTCCAGACGTTCGCCCGTTGATGGTAGTGGGAGATCGGTCCCAAAAGGAAACCGTCGCCCTCAAAAAATAACAAACCTTGAAAGGAAGTGCCTCCTACAGACACTAAGCTAAAACTGAGCTTGCCTGGCCCGGCCAGGGGGTGTATACTGCAGAGGAGGAGCTATGTTTTTGCATCTACTTAGTGTCCTCCTATGGATAGGCAGCATAACACCCATGGTCCCGTGTCCCCCAATGAGGCGTCAGAGAAAAAGAGAATTTTGTTACTTACCGTAAATTCTTTTTCTTATAGTTCCGTATTGGGAGACCCAGACCATGGGTGTTTAGCTTCTGCCTCCGGAGGACACACAAAGTACTACACTTAAAAGTGTAGCTCCTCCCTCTGAGCTTATACACCCCCTGGTAGCCAGTTCTAGCCAGTTTAGTGCAAAAGCTGAAGGAGAATAGCCACCCACAAGTAGAACCGAGTAAGAACCGGAACAACCGGAGACTCTGTCCACGACAACAGCCGGTGATAACACACGGAACAAGAAAATTGCCAACAGGCAACAGGGAGGGTGCTGGGTCTCCCAATACGGAACTATAAGATAAAGAATTTACGGTAAGTAACAAAATTCTCTTTTTCTTTATCGTTCCTTTGGGAGACCCAGACCATGGGACGTCTCAAAGCTGTCCCTGGGTGGGAATAAACAAAAAAAACTAAGAAGTAGGCGGAGCCTAACTTCACAAGTGGGCGACAGCCGCCTGAAGGATGCGTCTGCCCAAGCTCGCATCTGCCGAAGCATGAGCATGCACTTGGTAGTGCTTCGAAAAGGTATGCAAGCTAGTCCAAGTGGCAGCCTGACAGACTTGTTGAGCCGTAGCCTGGTGCCTAAAAGCCCAAGAAGCACCGACAGCTCTGGTCGAGTGTGCCTTGATCCCTGGCGGGGGAGGCACCTGAGTACTCTGGTAGGCGTCCGAAATGGTCGATCTAATCCAACGGGCCAAGGTCGGCTTAGAAGCAGAGAGACCCTTGAGCCGCCCTGTGGTTAGCACAAAAAGAGAGGTGCACCGCCTAAGCGCAGCGGTGCGAGCCACATAAATCCGGAGAGCACGCACCAGATCTAGAGTATGCAGCGCTTTCTCAAAGCGATGAACAGGGGCCGGACAGAAGGAAGGCAAGGAAATATCCTGGTTAAGGTGGAAGGGAGAGACCACCTTAGGAAGAAAGTCCGGGGTCGGACGGAGAACTACCTTGTCTTGGTGAAAAACCAAAAAAGGTGACTCCGAGGAGAGCGCAGCCAAATCAGAGACTCTCCTGAGAGAAGTTATGGCAACTAGAAAGGCCACCTTTTGAGAAAGACGATACAAAGAAACCTCCCTAAGAGGCTCAAAGGGGGGTTTCTGCAATACCGTGAGGACCAAGTTAAGGTCCCAGGGATCCAAGGGCCGCCGATAAGGCGGAATGATGTGAGACGCACCTTGCATGAAGGTGCGGATTTGAGCCAGCCGGGCGATACGCCGCTGGAACAGCACTGATAGAGCTGAGACTTGTCCCTTGAGAGAGTTAAGGGACAGTCCTAGCTGCAGACCGGACTGTAAAAAAGACAGAAGGGTCGGCAACGAGAATGGCCAAGGAGAATGGCCGGAAGAGCGACACCAGGACAGGAAAATTTTCCAAGTCCTGTGATAGATCTTGACGGAGGAAGACTTACGGGCCCGGGTCATAGTGGAGATGACTTCAGGACGAATACCAGAAGCCGTCAAAATCCAGGACTCAAGAGCCACGCCGTCAATTTGAGTGCCGCAGAATTCCGGCGGAAAAATGGACCTTGCGAGAGCAGGTCTGGACGGTCCGGAAGATGCCACGGCTTCTCCACGGACAGTTGGAGCAGGTCCGGATACCAAGCTCGCCTGGGCCAGTCCGGTGCAATGAGAATGACTCGACGGTCCTCCATTCTGATCTTGCGCAGGACTCTGGGCAAGAGAGCTAGAGGGGGAAACACGTAGGACAGACGAAACTGGGACCAGTCTTGAACCAGAGCGTCCGCGGCCAAGGCCTGAGGATCGTGGGAGCGAGCCACGTAAACCGGAACCTTGTTGTTGTGACGGGATGCCATTAGGTCCACGTCCGGAGTGTCCCACTTGCGGCAGATTGACTGAAACACTGCCGGGTGCAGGGACCACTCGCCACTGTCCACGGATTGACGGCGGAGATAATCTGCCTCCCAGTTTTCTACGCCAGGGATGTGGACTGCGGATATGGTGGACTTGGAGTCCTCCGCCCATTGAAGAATGCGTTGGACCTCCAACATTGCCAGGCGGCTGCGTGTTCCGCCTTGGTGATTGATGTAGGCAACCGCTGTCGCGTTGTCTGACTGGACTCGAATGTGCCTGCCCGCCAACAGGTGGTGAAAGGCTAGGAGAGCTAGAAGCACAGCTCTGGTTTCCAGCACATTGATTGAAAGGGCTGACTCGGACGGAGTCCAAGTGCCCTGAGCTCTGTGGTGGAGATGTACCGCTCCCCAGCCGGAGCCGGATAGGCTGACATCCGTGGTGAGAATCACCCAGGACGGAGCTAGGAAGGAGCGCCCTTGGGACAGGGAGAGGGGTCGAAGCCACCACTGAAGAGAGCTCCTGGTCCGTGGCGACAGAGCCACTAACCTCTGTAAGGAGGAAGGCCGCTTGTCCCAACAGCGGAGGATGTCCAGCTGCAGAGGACACAGATGGAACTGGGCAAAGGGAACCGCCTCCATGGAAGCCACCATTTGACCCAGCACCTGCATCAGGCGCCTGAGGGTATAACGGCGGGGCCTCAGCAGAGAGCGCACCGCTAGCCGGAGAGACTGCTGTTTGATTAAGGGCAACTTCACAAGTGCCGGCAAAGTCTCGAACTGCATCCCTAGGTACGTGAGACTCTGGGTCGGAGTCAGAGTGGATTTGTGAAGATTGACAATCCACCCGAATTAAGCTAGGGTGGCGAGAGTGAGCGAAACACTCCGCTGACAGTCTGCGCTGGATGTACCCTTGACCAGAAGGTCGTCCAGGTAGGGGAGCACTGCCAACCCCTGGAGGTGCAGGACCGCAATCACTGCCGCCATGACCTTGGTGAATACCCGAGGGGCCGTGGTTAACCCGAAGGGGAGAGCCACGAATTGGAAATGATCCTCTCCTATCGCAAAACGTAACCAACGCTGATGTGACACTGCGATTGGCACATGTAGATAGGCATCTCTGATGTCGATGGACGCCAGGAACTCCCCTTGGGTCATAAAGGCAATGACTGATCGCAGGGACTCCATGCGAAAATGCCACACCCGAACATGCTTGTTGAGAAGCTTGAGATCCAGGATGGGCCGGAAGGTACCGTCCTTTTTTGGAACTAGGAAGAGATTTGAGTAAAAACCTCTGAACCGTTCCTGAACGGGAACTGGGACAATCACTCCGTTTGCCTGCAAGGACGCCACGGCCTGCGAAAAGCCGGCGGCCTTGGAGCAGGGGGGAGTTGAGAGAAAAAATCTGTTTGGAGGGCTGGAAGAGGATTCTATCCTGTAGCCGTGAGATATGATGTCTCTCACCCACTGATCGGAGACTTGCTTTAACCAAGCGTCGCCAAAGCGGGAGAGCCTGCCACCGACTAAGGACGTGGTTGGAGCGGGCCGAGAGTCATGAGGAAGCTGCCTTAGTGGCAGAACCTCCTGCGGTCTTCTGCGGACGCGCTTTCGGGCGCCAGTTGGATTTCTGATCCTTGGCTGAGTTAGCGGACGAGGCGGAAGGCTTAGAGGATGACCAGTTGGAGGAACGAAAGGAACGAAACCTCGATTGATTCCTACCCTGGGCGGGTTTCCTGGTCTTGGTTTGTGGCATGGAAGTACTCTTCCCGCCAGTAGCTTCTTTAATGATTTCATCCAGCTGTTCACAAAACAGCCGTGAACCAGCAAAAGGGAGCCCAGCAAGAAACTTCTTGGAAGAAGCATCTGCCTTCCACTCTCGAAGCCACAAAATCCTGCGGATAACAAGAGAATTAGCTGAAGCCACCGCAGTGCGGTGAGAAGCGCCTAGCATGGCAGACATGGCATAAGATGAAAAAGCTGAAGCCTGAGCAGTTAAGGTAACCATCTCAGGCATAGATTCCTTGGTGAGGGAATGCATCTCCTCTAGAGAAGCAGAGATGGCTTTGAGAGCCCACACTGCTGCAAAAGTCGGGGAAAACGCGGCCCCCGCAGCTTCATACACAGATTTGGCCAGAAGGTCAATCTGACGGTCAGTGGAATCCTTAAGTGAGGTGCCGTCAGCCACCGACACAACGGTCCGGGCTGATAGCCTAGACACCGGAGGGTCTACCTTTGGGGAGTGAGACCACTCCTTGACCACCTCAGGTGGAAATGGAAACCGGTCATCAGAACCACGCTTTGGAAAGCGTTTGTCAGGGCAGGCCCTGGGTTTGGTCACAGCGGTCTGAAAACTGGAGTGGTTAAAGAACACACTCTTTACTCTCTTAGGCGAGGTAAACTGATGTTTTTCTGCCAAAGAGAGTTGCTCCTCTGACACTGGCGGATTGAGATCCAGCACAGAATTAATAGAAGCAATCAAATCACTAAGGTCCGAGTCACCCTCAGAGAAATCGATGGGATACATAGCCTCCGAGCCCCCAGTGAGGGCATCCTCCTCATCTTGAGAGTCAGCTCTTGAGACAGAGCCGTGGGATGGGGAGGGGGAGGAAACCCTGCGCCTTCTCTTAGAAGGACGGGGTCTGGGATCAGAGGATGAATCCTCCGTGAGCTCCGATGGACGGAGGTCAGAGGATAGGAGTCCTCTGTCAAGAGTATTAGAGGCACCCTGTGAGGGGGGCTGATGCATATTCATCAAAGTCCTGGACAAAAGTCCCATGGACTCAGCAAATGACTGGGATATGGACCTAGAAAAGGACTCTATACAGGCCGGGGGTTCAGTCACAGGTGCAGCAGCAGCAGCCTGAGAGACCACTGGGGGTGAGACTCCAGGCTGTGGCACCGCCAAGTTAGAGCAACCATCACAGTGTGGATAAATGCTCGGCTCGGGCAGCAGGAGCTTACATGCAGTGCATGCAGAATAAGGCTTTGGAGCCTTGCTCCTTGTGTGAGACATGCTGCTGGAGTGGGAGCTTTGCAGAGAATGAACCCCAGGGAGAATATACAGAGGTCCACAACCAGAGACCGGCTGTGGCTTACCAGACCGCTGAGCGCGGTGTTGTGTGCCCTCCAGATCCCGAAGCCCGGTCCCCCAGTGCGCAGCACCTCAGCAGAGATGCAGAATGCAGGATGTCCCAGAGCAGAGTGAACTCTGCCTGAGAAAAGAGGGGGCGTTCCTATAAAAGAGCAGGAACTGGAGGGCTATAGAGACCTGCAGGGAAGGAGGGACGCCCCAGCAGTGGGGAGTGTCCCTCCCCTGTGTAGAACGGCCGCCGGGAGTAGCCGAACCTGTCCCTCTGCATGAGTGACATGCAAGGGCAGGAAAACAAAACTAGGCCTCCGGCGAAGCCGGGGCCTAAATTTAATCGGCGAGGCCGACAAGCAGGCACCATCGGCGCGGTTCTCTGGCAAAAGCTGGAGAACCCGCCGGAAAAGTTAAAAACAATCACATACAGCATACTCTCCCCATACAATAAAGAACCGGGACCCCCAACATAAACGTCTCAGGTACTTAGCTGCTGAGACGCAGGGCCATGTCCCTGGGGATGAGTGCTCCGGTCCAACAGAATCCTCAAGGGGCTGTGGATGGAGACCGGACTCCTGCCAGGCATGGAGACCGTGCTGGCTCCCACTTCAAGCCAGAGCCCAGAAGGGATGGTGAAGGAGCGCGGCATGTAAGGCTTCAGCCTTGTAAATCAATCTTAACAACACCGCCGACACAGTGGGGTGAGAAGGGACATGCCGGGGGTCCAGACATGGACCCGCTTTTCTTCAAACTCTTTCCAAAAGTCAAACAAATCAGATGAGAATGCATGTGTGGATGAATGCCTCCTGACACAAAGCAATAAACTGGCTAGAACTGGCTACCAGGGGGTGCATAAGCTCAGAGGGAGGAGCTACACTTTTAAGTGTAGTACTTTGTGTGTCCTCCAAGGCAGAAGCTAAACACCCATGGTCTGGGTCTCCCAAAGGAACGATAAAGAAATGTAGTATAGTTCTCCTGACATAGCCATGTCTCTTACTTCAGTTCATGTGCAGGGCATTGCAGTACAGTTACGTCCACTCATATAGTGACAGTTAACTAGTTGGTTGTGGTCATAACCATGGATACCTAAGCTGCAATGTCCTGCATATGAGGTAAGAGACATGGCTATATCAGGAGAGCTATACTACATTTCTAATTAGAGGTATTTGCTAATATTATTATTATGATTATTAATACACCTACTACATATTGAGATAGGATCTTAGAAATGGGATTTTCTAGAAGGTAGCAGCATGATATAAGGGACTCAGGGGGCTTCACACTGACTGTAAGGACTCTTGGAGACGACTGTAGTTTTGGTCTGAGTGTGATCCATCAAAACATCAGATTGCACTCGCACCAATGTTATTTAGTGAGGCAGTGCACATGTCCAATTTTTTTCCTCTGACTGACTGAGTGGTAAAATGAAAAATATTGCAGCATGCACAATTTTACTCAAATAATCGGATTTCACACAGTCATTTAAGTCTATGGGTCCATGAAAAAAATCAAACCGCAGTCAGATAACATTCGAGTGTGGTCCGATTTTCAAGGACTAACAAAAAAGAGAAGATGTAGAATCTTTTTTTTTTTTTAATTCTGCAGATTAGAGAAAAACAAATCAATCTCTGATCAGAGTGCAATAAGCATAATCGCACTGTTTTTCACAGATGGAGAACATACAGTCATATGACCCTAGCCTAAAACAGAACATTTAATCAGTATTGAAACAAGACAGAAACAAGTCAGAAGAAGAATTGACGCCTTTGAAATGTGGTGCTGGAGAAGCAAGTTATCACTACCATGGATGGCAAGAAGAACAAACAAATCAAGCCACACATGTCACTTGAAGCAAGGATCACCAAGCTATGATTTAAGGGTGCTTTACACGCTGCGACATCACTAGCGATTGCTAGCGATGTCGCGAGCGATAGAACCCGCCCCCGTCGTTCGTGCGACATGTGGTGATTGCTGCCGTAGCGAAGAATATCGCTACGGCAGCATCGCACGCACATACCTTTTCAGCGACGTCGCTGTGACCGCCGAACAATCCCTCCTTCAAGGGGGAGTGCGTTCGGCGTCACAGCGGTGTCATAAAACGGCCGCCCAATAGAAGAGGAGGAGAGGACATGAGCGGCCGGAACATGTCGACCACCTCCTTCCTTCCTCCTTTCAGGTAGGATGATGTTGGTCGTTCCTGCGGTGTCACACACAGCGATGTGTGGTGCCGCAGAAACGACGAACCACCTGCGGCATGAACAACCAACGATGTTATGAAAATGGACGACCTGACATCGACCAACGATTTCTGACGCTTTTGCGATCGGTGATCGTCGCTCCTAGATGTCACACGCAACGATATCGCTAACGACGCCGGATGTGTGTCACAAACACCGTGACCCCGACCATATATTGTTAGCGATGTCGCAGCGTGTAAAGCACCCTTTAGACGCATCATATGAAGAGAGCAATTACTGGAGATGGACATAATGGTTAGTAGAATAGAAGCAAGAAGGTGAAGAGAAGACCAGAACCCGATGGCTTGATACTATAAAGATAACGGCAGGAAAAATCCTGGTGCACCTATCTCCGCTTCAATCTTCCTACAGAGTGTTCATCCATCAAGCTATCATGGCTTGAGATCGGGCCAAAGGCCGTTAAAAAGAAAATAAAGTCAGTTGACTATATTAATGTCTTCCAAGCATTTGTAAAGATTCCACCTAAAGTGGTTCATCCCATGAAACAGGACCTGTCGGCTATCTCATTGTCTGTATTCTCCATGAAATAACAATGCTGGATCATGTCTTCTTACAATTCTACATCGGTTATTCCCCAAGGAATAAACTGGCAACTGGGTGTTACCGGCTGAGAGGTGGTGGCCCTACAACGTCTGACAGTGTCCAGTCAGTGATATTGTGGAAGGCACACCACCCTTTGACAACTAGTAAGATAACACCAAGTTGTTGATTTAATACAATTTGAATAGAAATAATTAAACACAATTCAGAGTTATAAAAAAACACGATCCATCATTGGTATTTCATGGAGAATACCGGCATGTAATGAGAGGACGAGCCAGGAGCTGGTAGAAAATCCGGTAAGTTTATGACCATTTTACACCTCTTGTGACATATCTTACACATAATGTCGTAGGTGTCTTGATATTTTTCAAGGCAATAGCTGTCTGCCAGTGTCTGTAGATAAACCTGCTGCTTCTTCAAGGCGTCATCACTGCTTATGTCCTCTCCTCCAGGTTGATCATCACATGCCCCTGTGTTTTCCATCTTGTCACTTGATGCTGCTTGCATACACTGTAGAGTGTCACTCTGAAAACAAATATTTTACTTGTTTATTTGCATACCTTCCCTGCTACATGTTTGTGATCTCTTTTTTTATACTTCTCACTTGAGACTCCATTACTGTTGTCAGCATTAAAAAAGGACAAGCAAACACTGCATCACAACAGCAACTTGTGAACTGATGTCCCTGGGCGCAGGCCTCCTATACAGAAAACTCTGCTAACAGATTGAGTACACTGGTAAATAAGATTTACGTACGGCTAGTCCTTCCGCGTGGTTAAGATCTGCACTGACTTTATATTATGCACATTCCCTATAATAGGTGATCTATTTCCACATTTCCATTAAAACCAGGTGATTGTGAACCTCCCCTTTCATAGCTCACGTTCATCTACAGAAACAACTATAATATGTATTTCACTTTTTTGAAGACATAGGTGCTCTTTCTTGTCTTTGTGTCGTTTTGAACTTTACATAGTAAACTCGAGTACGTTTCGGAATTAACCCTTTAAGGTTATTCCCATCTTCATAGATGGATATTGTCCGATAGTGCTTGCATAAACAAGCACTTTGGCAGTTTGCTACCGATTAAAATTTGTAGATGTTCCTGCAAAATTATGTAACTGTACGTCAAGATTGCAGGTGATTAACTATTAGGTATGTGCACACGCTCCATCTTTGTGGTGACCACAAAGATGCACGTTTTTGGCCCCAAAAAAACACACCTGCAGCAAAAATGCTACATCTGAAGCTAACAGCGAAAGCCATAAAACATGACTGCCTGCTGCGAGTTCCACGCAGCGACTGAAGTGAGCCACGTGCTCAGCGGTGACGTCACTTAGATGATTTGCAGTCACAGGTGGAGGACTCAAACTGTGGCCACGGCTAACCTGAGTGAAGTCACCGCTGATCGCGGCTCATTTCAGTCACTGCATGCAGTCATGTTCTATGGCGCATTGTGAGCTTCAGATGTAACAGTGGTGGAAGTGTCGTGGAACCTCGTGTGGATTACTTCGGACCAGCCGGGGTGTTTTTGGGGTTAATAAAGTGGTGAAAGAGGGTGCTTTTTTTTGTCTTTTATTTCAAATAAAGGATTTTTTCTTTGATTGTGTTTATTTACTTTCACTTACAGATTAGTGATGGGGGGGGGGTGTCTCAGACACCTGCCATTACTAATCCAGGACTTAGTGGCTGCTGTGGGCTGCCATTAATTCCCTCATTACCCCGACTGCCATTGCACCAGGGCACTGAGGAAAAGCCGAGTAAAGTGCTGGGAGTGTCACATCTAATAGATGCAGCAATTCCAAGCGGCTGCTAGCTGATATTTTTAGGCTGGGAGGCGCCCAATAACCACGTGAATGCCCAGCTTGAGAATACCAGCCTCCAGCTGTTGGGCTTTATCTGTGCTGGTATCATAATATAGGGGGATCCTATGTTATTTTTTTAATTTATTTATTTTACTGTATAATATAGACCCGCCCACCGGTATCTGTGATTGGAAGCCTCAGACAGATGTCACTCAACGTGGGGGCTCGTCTGACTGCAACCAATCACAGACGCCAGTGGGCGGGGGAAGCAGTGAATATATATGAGACTAATGAGCAGCCCGGGAAGAAGAATGAGAGGCCGTGGGAGTAGTGTGACAGCTGCCCCAGTGACTCGGTAAGTAGGAAGCACTTGCTTCTTCCCTTCCCTTCTGCGCCGGATTGTGGTCCCCATAGACTTTATATGGAGACAGGCATCTGGCCAGATACCAGGGATCAATACCTCGCTGACTTGGGGTCAGCGGGGGATTGATCTGCCAGTCCTCCGAAACGCAGGGACAAAACGCAAAGAATTGACATGCTGCATCTCTGTGGTCACCACAAAGATGCAGCCAAAAAACCCTGCGACGTGCGCATAGCCAAAATGAAATCTCATAGACTTTGCTGGGGAAGGAAATGCATGCAGTTTACCGAAAAACGCACATAAACATGGCAAAAAACGCAGCGTGCGCACATAGCCTAATATGTGATGAATAGCATGGAAATAAAGAGAATTTTGTTTACTTACCGTAAATTCTTTTTCTTATAGTTCCGACATGGGAGACCCAGACCATGGGTGTATAGCTTCTGCCTCCGGAGGACACACAAAGTACTACTCTAAAAGTGTAGCTCCTCCCTCCGAGCATATACACCCCCTGGATGACAAATCCAACCAGTTTAGTGCAAAAGCTGAAGGAGGACATCCACCCATAAGTAGAGATAGAGTAAAACCCGGAATAACCGGAACCTCTGTCTACAACAACAGCCGGTGAAAAACACACGGAACAAGAAAACTGCCAACAGGCAACAGGGAGGGTGCTGGCTCTCCCATGTCGGAACTATAAGAAAAAGAATTTACGGTAAGTAAACAAAATTCTCTTTTTCTTCATCGTTCCTTATGGGAGACCCAGACCATGGGACGTCTCAAAGCAGCCCATGGGTGGGAAATAAACAGAAACTGAGAAGTAGGCAAAACCTAACTTCACAAATGGGCGACAGCCGCCTGAAGGATGCGTCTGCCCAAGCTCGCATCTGCCGAAGCATGAGCATGCACTTGGTAGTGCTTCGAAAAGGTGTGCAGACTAGACCAAGTGGCAGCCTGACAGACTTGCTGAGCCGTAGCCTGGTGCCTGAAAGCCCAAGAGGCACCGACAGCTCTGGTCGAGAGCGCCTTAATCCCTGGCGGGGAAGGCACCAGAGAACATTGGTAGGCATCGGATATGGCCGACCTAATCCAACGAGCTAGGGTCGGTTTAGAAGCCGAGAGACCCTTGCGCTGACCTGTGGTCAGCACAAAAAGAGAGGTGCACCGCCTAAGAACAGCGGTGCGTGACACATAGATCCGGAGCGTCCGCACCAAATCTGAAGCATGCAACGCTTTCTCAAAGCGATGCACAGGGGCCGAACAAAGGGAAGACAATGAAATGTCCTGGTTAAGGTGGAAAGGAGACACCACCTTAGGGAGAAAACCCGGAGTCGGACGGAGAACCACCTTGTCTTGGTGAAAAAACCAAAAAGGGTGACTCCGAAGAGAGCACAGTCAAATCAGAGACTCTCCTGAGAAAAGTTATGTCCACCAGAAAGACCACTTTCTGTGAAAGACGAAACAACGAAACCTCCCTAAGAGGCTCAAAGGGGGGTTTCTGTAAGGCCGTGAGGACCAGATTAAGGTCCCAGGGATCCAGAGGCCGCCGGTAAGGCGGAATGATGTGAGATGCGCCCTGCATGAAGGTGTGCACCTGGGCCAGTCGGGCGATACGCCGCTGGAACAACACTGATAGAGCCGAGACCTGTCCCTTGAGGGAATTGAGGGATAGTCCTAGCTGCAGACCGGACTGTAGAAAGGACAGGATGGTCGGCAAGGAAAACGGCCAAGGAGCATGGCCGGAAGAGCGACACCAGGACAGGAAAATTCTCCAAGTCCTGTGGTAAATCCTGGCCGAGGAAGACTTCCGAGCCTGAGTCATAGTGGAGATGACCTCGGAAGGAATGCCTGAAGCCGTAAGGATCCAGGACTCAAGATCAACGCCGTCAATCTGAGAGCCGCAGAATTCTGGCGGAAAAACGGACCTTGTGAGAGAAGGTCTGGGCAGTCCGGGAGATGCCACGGCACCTCTACGGACAGACGGAGCAGGTCTGGGAACCAAGCTCGCCTGGGCCAGTCTGGGGTGATGAGTATGACCCGACGGCCCTCCATTCTGATCTTGCGCAGGACTCTGGGCAAGAGAGCTAGAGGGGGAAACACGTAGGCCAGACGGAACTGGGACCAATCCTGAACCAGCGCGTCCGCCGCCAAGGCCTGAGGATCGTGGGAGCGAGCCACATAAACCGGGACCTTGTTGTTGTGCCGGGATGCCATTAGATCCACTTCCGGAGTGCCCCACTTGCGGCAGATTGACCGGAACACTGCCGGATGCAGGGCCCACTCGCCGCTGTCCACGGTTTGACGGCTGAGATAATCTGCCTCCCAGTTTTCTACGCCTGGGATGTGGACTGCGGAATGCGTTGAATTTCCAACAGGGCTAGGCGGCTGCGAGTCCCGCCCTGGTGATTGATGTAGGCAACTGCTGTCGCGTTGTCTGACTGGACTCGAATGTGCTTGCCCACCGACAGGTGGTGAAAAGCTACGAGAGCTAGGAGCACAGCTCTGATTTCCAGCACATTGATCGAGAGGGCTGATTCGGACGGAGTCCAAGTGCCCTGTGCTCGGTGGTGGAGAAACACTGCTCCCCAGCCGGATAGACTGGCATTCGTGGTGAGAATCACCCAGGACGGGGCCAGAAAGGAGCGTCCCTGGGACAGAGAGAGGGGCCGAAGCCACCACTAAAGAGAGCTCCTGGTCTGTGGCGACAGAGCCACCAGCCTGTGCAAGGAAAAGGTCCGCTTGTCCCAACAGCGGAGAATGTCCAGCTGCAGGGGACGCAGATGGAACTGGCAAAGGGAACCGCTTCCATTGACGCCACCATCTGACCCAGCACCTGCATGAGGTGCCTGATGGAATGACGGCGGAGCCTCAGCAGAGAGCGAACCGCCAGATGAAGGGACTGCTGTTTGACTAAGGGCAGCTTCACAAGTGCCAGCAGAGTCTCGAAATGCATCCCTAGGTACGTAAGTTCCTGGGTCGGGGTCAGAGTGGACTTGTGGCGAGAGTGAGCGAGACACTCCGCTGAGAGTGAGCGAGACACTCCGCTGACAGTCTGCACTGGATGAAGCCTTGACTAGAAGGTCGTCCCGGTAAGGAATCACTGCCAACCCCTGTAGGTGCAGAATCGCAACCACTGCTGCCATGACCCTGGTGAATACACGAGGGGCCGTGGCTAACCCGAAGGGGAGAGCCACGAATTGGAAATGTTCCTCTCCGATTACAAAACGTAGCCAACGCTGGTGTGAAACTGCGATTGGCACAGCAGATAGACATCTCTGATGTCGATGGAGCTAAGAAATCTCCTTGGGTCATTGACTGATCGCAGAGACTCCATGCAAAAATGCCGCACCTGAACATGCTTGTTGAGAAGCTTGAGATCCAGGTCGGAAGGCACTGTCCTTTTCGGGGACTAGGAAGAGATTTGAGTAGAAATCTCAGAACCGTTCCCAGTCGGGAACTGGTACAATTACTCCATTGGCCTGCAAGAATGCCACGGCCTGTGAGAAGGCGGCGGCCTTGGAGCAGGGGGAGTCGACAGAAAAAATCTGTTTGGCGGGCTGGATAGAATTCTATTCTGTAGCCGTGGGAGATGGTAACCCACACCCACTGATCGAAGACGTGTTGAAACCACACGTCGCCCAAGTGGGAGAGCCTGCCACCGACCAAAGGACGTTGCTGGCGCGGCCAGATAATCAAGAGGAGGCTGCCTTGGTGGCAGCAGCTCCTGCGGACTTCTGAGGACGCGGCTTCATGCGCCAGTTGGTTTACGGACCTTGGTTGAGTTAGTGGACGAGGCCGAGGGCTTAGAGGACGACCAGTTAGAGGAACGAAAGGAACGAAACCTCGACTGGTTCCTGCCCTGGACAGGTTTCCTGGGTTTGTGGCATGGAAGTACTCTTCCTGCCAAAAGCTTCCTTAATAATTTCATCCAGTAGACTGGTCCCAGCAAAAGGGAGCCCAGCAAGGAACTTCTTAAGAAGCATCTACCTTCCACTCTCGACGCCACAGGAGCCTGCGGATAGCGAGGGAAGTAGCCGAGGCCACCGCAGTGCGGTGACAGTCTCCAGCATGGCAGACATGGCATAGGATGAAAAGACTGAAGCCTGGAAGTTAAGGCAACCATTTCGGGCATAGAGTCCCTGGTGAGGGAATGCATCTCCTTCAGAGAAGCAGAGATGGCTTTGAGAGCCCGCACTGCTGCAAAAGATGGGGAGAACGAGGCACCTGCCGCCTCATATATAGATTTAGCCAGAAGGTCAACCTGGCGGACAGTGGAATCCTTAGAGAGGTGCCGTCAGCCACTGATACAACTGTCCGGGCTGAAAGTCTAGACACCGGAGGGTCCACCCTTGGTGAATGAGCCCACTCCTTGACCACCTCTGGTGGAAGGGGAAAACAGTCATCAGAACCACGCTTTGGGAAGCGTCTGTTAGGACAGGCTCTGGGCTTGGTCACAGTGGGCTGAAAAACTGGAGTGGTTAAGGAACACACTCCTTGTTCTCTTAAGGTATACTGATGCCTTACTGCCAGAGGGGGATGCTCCCCTAATACAGGCGGATTGAGGTCCAGTACAAATATAATGGACGCAATCAAATCATTAGCATCTGCGTCACCTTCGGACAGATCAATGGGTACATGAAGTAGCGTCCGAGCCCCTAGTAAAGGCATCCTCCTCGTCCTGCGAGTCAGCTCGTGAATCAGAGCCGCGGGACGAGGAAGGAAAATGGGCCCTGCGTCTCCATTTTAGGAGGACGGGGTCTGAGACCAGATGAGGAATCCTCTGTGAGCTTTGCTGAGCAAGCCGTAGCAGCAGAAGCGCTCTGAGAAGGGGGCTGATGGATGCTCAGCAGTGTCCGGGACAGCTGTCCCCTGGAGAGAGGGATTCTACCCAAACCGGGGGTTCAGCCACCGGAGCCGGAGCAGCCGGAGGGACCACTGATGAGCTTCCAGGCTGAAGGACCACTATGTTAGAGCAAGCATCACAATGTGGTTATGTGCTCGGTACAGGCAGTACGAGTCTACATGCAGTGCATATTAAGAACAGCCTTGCAGCCTTGCTCTGATGTGAGACAAGCTGCAGAAGTGGGGGCTCTGTCCAGAATGACCCCCAGCAGAGTATATAAACAGAGTACATAAGCAGCTGCACAACCGGAGGTTGTGGCTTGCCAGACCGTTTAACATAGAGACATCTCTGTGCCCTCCAGATCCCCCAGCCCAGGCCCCCATTTGTCACAATGTGGATATGCAGACATTGAGAACGCTGTAAAATGGCGCCGGAGCGCAGGAGAGGGGCCGGGCCTACTCTGAGAGCGGGCTCCGGAGGGCAAATGAGGTATACAGGGGAGGGAATCATTCCTCAGCGAGGAGTGTCCGTTCCCTGTGCTGAACAGCCGCTGGGCGGAGCCGCACTGTCCATCTGCATGACTGCAGGGGCAGTGAAATCGAAAACGAAACTAGGCCTCAGGCGAAGCCGGGGCCTAGATTTAAACATGCGGCCAGCGTGCAGGCACCATCGGCGCGGTTCTCCAGTGAAAACTGGAGAACCGGCCGGAAATGTTAACACAGTCATATAACACACTCTCCCCAATATATAAAGTACAAGGGACCCCTGGAAAGACCACTTTCTGTGGTAATAACGTCTCAGTACTTAGCTTGTGAGACGCAGGTGCCAGGTCCCTGGGGGGGGTGAGCGCTCCGTCCGGCAGGATCCTGAAAGGGCTGCGGATGGAGACCGGTCTCCTGCAAAGCAGTGAGAACCGTGATGGCTCCCACTTCAAGCCAGAGCCTCAGGGGATGGTGAAGGAGCGCGGCATGTGAAGGCTCCAGCCTTGTAAAGTCAACCTTAACAGCACCGCCGACACAGTGGGGTGAGAAGGGACATGCCGGGAGTCCAGATTGGACCCGCTTTTCTTCCAAATCTTTGAAATCAAAAATCAAAATTCAGAGAATGCATGTGTGTGTGTGTGACCTCCTGAACACAAAGCATTGAAACTGGTTGGATTTGTCATCCAGGGGGTGTATATGCTCGGAGGGAGGAGCTACACTTTTAGTGTAGTACTTTGTGTGTCCTCCGGAGGCAGAAGCTATACACCCATGGTCTGGGTCTCCCATAAGGAACGATGAAGAAAATTACTAATTCTCTGGTGTAAATTATGACAGAACTGTAAGCCAGCCCCTGACTTTCCTACACTAAAGGCAATAATGCACGGCAATCAATCAATGCGCCAAATTTATTGAAGAAGCACATGCCTCCTAATGCATTTAGTGTATATTACTCCATTGTTAAGACTGCATGCAAAGTGCAAATTATTAAACATGGGCCAGATTCATTATTAGATTTAAATTACTGTTTATTCCCAAGATCTATTATTCTGTGATCTATTGCATAGTGGAAGGAATTGTTAGACTTCCGGTTGTCATAACAACCATCAACACTGCGGGGAGTCAATCAACTGAAATAAAGAGCGATTTACCTTTTTCATTCTCCTTACATGCCATGGTTGCTGTTAATTACGGCATGTAATGGGTTAATTGAGCTTCTGCAATGTTAAGGCTGGGAGGTGGTTAAGCTGGCTAATGACCACCATAAGTAGACAATGAGTTGATAAACCACATTATCTTACCTGTACATCAGTTAGGGTTTCTGGAGAAGCAGGCTTGGTGTCTTCAGGTATGTTTTCTGTTTTGAGAAATAAAAATAAAAAATATTACTATAGACGAACCTAAAATTATCACTATAGAGCACTGACTATGTTCCTACAATGTGGAGTAAAAAAAAAAAGAACACTAAACTAGAAAAATACTAAACACAGAAAATATGCAAAAAAAGAGAATTTTGTTTACTTACCGTAAATTCTTTTTCTTATAGTTCCGTATTGGGAGACCCAGACCTTGGGTGTATAGCTTCTGCCTCCGGAGGACACGCAAAGTACTACACTTAAAAGTGTAGCTCCTCCCTCTGAGCTTATACACCCCCTGGTGAGCCAGTCCCAGCCAGTTTAGTGCAAAAGCTGAAGGAGAATAGCCACCCACAAGCAGAACAGAGCAAGAGCCGGAACAACCGGAGACTCTGTCCACGACAACAGCCGGTGATAACACGCGGAACAAAAAATTGCCAACAGGCAACAGGGAGGGTGCTGGGTCTCCCAATACGGAACTATAAGAAAAAGAATTTACGGTAAGTAAACAAAATTCTCTTTTTCTTTATCGTTCCTTTGGGAGACCCAGACCTTGGGACGTTCCAAAGCAGTCCCTGGGTGGGAAATAAACAGAAAAAATAAGAAGTAGGCAGAACCTAACTTCACAAATGGGCGACAGCCGCCTGAAGGATGCGTCTGCCCAAGCTCGTATCTGCCGAAGCATGAGCATGCACTTGGTAGTGCTTCGAGAAGGTATGCAGGCTAGTCCAAGTGGCAGCCTGACAGACTTGTTGAGCCGTAGCCTGGTGCCTAAAAGCCCAAGAGGCACCGACAGCTCTGGTCGAGTGTGCCTTGATCCCCGGCGGGGGAGGCACCTGAGTACTCTGGTAGGCGTCCGAAATGGTCGATCTAATCCAACGGGCTAAGGTCGGCTTAGAAGCAGGGAGGCCCTTGCGCCGACCTGTGGTTAGCACAAAAAGAGAGGTGCACCTCCTGAGCGCAACGGTGCGAGACACATAGATACGGAGAGCACGCACCAGATCTAGAGTATGCAGCGCTTTTTCAAAGCGATGAACAGGGGCCGGACAGAAGGAAGGTAAGGTAATGTCCTGGTTAAGGTGGAAGGGAGAGACCACCTTAGGAAGAAAGTCCGGAGTCGGACGGAGAACCACCTTGCCTTGATGAAAAACTAAAAAAGGTGACTTTCGAGGAGAGCGCAGCCAAATCAGAGACTCTCCTGAGAGAAGTTATGGCAACCAGAAAGGCCACTTTCTGAGAAAGACGATACAAAGAAACCTCTCTAAGAGGCTCAAAAGGGGGTTTCTGCAATACCGTGAGAACCAAGTTAAGGTCCCAGGGATCCAAGGGCCGCCGATAAGGCGGAATGATGTGAGACGCGCCTTGCATGAAGGTGCGGACCTGAGCCAGCCGAGCGAGACGCCGCTGGAACAGAATTGACAGAGCTGAGACTTGTCCCTTGAGAGAGTTGAGGGACAGTCCTAGCTGCAGACCGGACTGTAGAAAAGACAGAAGGGTCGGCAAAGAGAATGGCCAAGGAGGATGGCCGGTAGAGCGACACCAGGACAGGAAAATTTTCCAAGTCCTGTGATAGATCTTAGCGGAGGAAGACTTACGGGCCCGAGTCATAGTGGAGATGACTTCAGGAGGAATACCAGAAGCCGTCAAAATCCAGGACTCAAGAGCCACGCCGTCAATTTGAGGGCCGCAGAATTCAGGCGGAAAAATGGACCTTGCGAGAGTAGGTCTGGACGGTCCGGGAGATGCCACGGCATCTCTACGGACAGTTGGAGCAGGTCCGGATACCAAGCTCGCCTGGGCCAGTCCGGTGCAATGAGAATGACTTGACGGCCCTCCATCCTGATCTTGCGCAGGACTCTGGGCAAGAGAGCTAGAAGGGGAAACACGCAGGACAGACGAAACTGGGACCAGTCTTGAATCAGAGCGTCCGCGGCGAAGGCCTGAGGATCGTGGGAGCGAGCCACGTAAACAGGAACTTTGTTGTTGTGACGGGATGTCATTAGGTCCACGTCCGGAGTGCCCCATTTGCGGCAGATTGACTGAAACACTGCCGGGTGCAGGGACCACTCGCCACCGTCCACGCTTTGACGGCTGAGATAATCTGCCTCCCAGTTTTCCACGCCTGGGATGTGGACTGCGGATATGGTGGACTTGGAGTCCTCCGCCCATTGAAGGATGTGTTGTACCTCCATCATTGCCAGGCGGCTGCGTGTCCCGCCTTGGTGATTGATGTAGGCAACCACTGTCGCGTTGTCTGACTGGACTTGAATGTGCCGGCCCGCCAACAAGTGGTGAAAAGCTAGGAGAGCTAGAAGCACGGCTCTGGTTTCCAGCACATTGATTGAAAGGGCTGACTCGGACGGAGTCCAAGTGCCCTGCGCTCTGTGGTGGAGACATACCGCTCCCCAGCCGGATAGACTGGCATCCGTGGTGAGAATCACCCAGGACGGGGCCAGGAAGGAGCGCCCTTGGGACAGGGAGAGGGGCCGAAGCCACCACTGAAGAGAGCTCCTGGTCCGTGGCGACAAAGCCACTAACCTGTGTAAGGAGGAAGGCCGCTTGTCCCAACAGCGGAGAATGTCCAGCTGCAGGGGGCGCAGATGGAACTGGGCAAAGGGAACAGCCTCCATGGACGCCACCATTTGACCCAGCACCTGCATCAGACGCCTGAGGGTATAACGGCGGGGCCTCAGCAGAGAGCGCACCACTAGCTGGAGTGACTGCTGTTTGATTAAGGGCAACTTCACAAGTGCCGGCAAAGTCTCGAACTGCATCCCTAGGTACGTGAGACTCTGGGTCGGAGTCAGAGTGGATTTGGGAAGATTGACAAGCCACCCAAATTGGGCTAGAGTGGCGAGAGTGAGCGAGACACTCCGCTGAGAGTCTGCGCTGGATGGAGCCTTGACTAGAAGGTCGTCCAGGTAAGGGAGCACTGCCAACCCCTGGAGGTGCAGAACCGCAATCACTGCTGCCATGACCTTGGTGAATACCCGAGGGGCCGTGGCTAACCCGAAGGGGAGAGCCACGAATTGGAAATGATCCTCTCCTATTGCAAAACGTAACCAACGCTGGTGTGAAACTGCAATTGGCACATGTAGATAGGCATCTCTGATGTCGATGGACGCCAGGAAATCCCCTTGGGTCATTGAGGCAATGACTGATCGCAGAGACTCCATGCGAAAATGCCGCACCCGAACATGCTTGTTGAGAAGCTTGAGATCCAGGATGGGCCGGAAGGTACCGTCCTTTTTGGGAACTAGGAAGAGGTTTGAGTAAAAACCTCTGAACCGTTCCCGAGCGGGAACTGGTACAATTACTCCGTTTGCCTGCAAGGATGCCACAGCCTGTGAGAAGGCGGCGGCCTTGGAGCAGGGGGGAGTTGAGAGAAAAAATCTGTTTGGCGGGCTGGAAGAGAATTCTATCCTGTAGCCGTGAGATATGATATCTCTCACCCACTGATCGGAGACTTGTTTTAACCAAGCGTCGCCAAAGTGGGAGAGCCTGCCACCGACTAAGGACGTTGCTGGAGCGGGCAGAGAGTCACGAGGAGGCTGCCTTAGTGGCAAAACCTCCTGCGGTCTTCTGCGGACGCGCTTTTGGGCGCCAGTTGGATTTCTGGTCCTTAGCTGAGTTAGCAGACGAGGCGGAGGGCTTAGAGGATGACCAGTTGGAGGAACGAAAGGAACGAAACCTCGACTGATTCCTACCCTGGGCGGGTTTCCTGGTCTTGGTTTGCGGCATGGAAGTACTCTTCCCGCCAGTAGCTTCCTTAATAATTTCATCCAGCTGTTCACCGAACAGCCGGGAACCAGCAAAAGGGAGCCCAGCAAGGAACTTCTTTGAAGAAGCATCTGCCTTCCACTCTCGAAGCCACAAGATCCTGCGGATAACGAGGGAATTAGCCGAAGCCACCGCAGTGCGGTGAGAAGCCTCTAGCATGGCAGACATGGCATAAGATGAAAAAACTGAAGCTTGAGAAGTTAAGGCAACCATCTCAGGCATAGATTCCTTGGTGAGGGAATGCATCTCCTCTAGAGAAGCAGAGATGGCTTTGAGAGCCCACACTGCTGCAAAAGTCGGGGAAAACGCGGCCCCCGCCGCTTCATACACAGATTTGGCCAGAAGGTCAATCTGACGGTCAGTGGAATCCTTAAGTGAGGTGCCGTCAGCCACCGACACAACGGTCCGGGCTGAGAGCCTAGACACCGGGGGGTCTACCTTTGGGGAGTGAGACCACTCCTTGACCACCTCAGGTGGAAAGGGAAAATGGTCATCAGAACCACGCTTTGGAAAGCGTTTGTCAGGACAGGCCCTGGGTTTGGTCACAGCGGTCTGAAAACTGGAGTGGTTAAAGAACACACTCTTTACTCTCTTAGGCGAGGTAAACTGGTGCTTTTCTGCCAGAGAGGTTGCTCCTCTGATACTGGCGGATTGAGATCCAGTACAGAATTAATAGAAGCAATCAAGTCACTAAGATCTGAGTCACCCTAGGAAAGATCGATGGGGTACATGGAGTTAGCCTCCGAGCCCCCCGTAAGGGCATCCTCCTCATCTTGCGAGTCAGCTCTTGAATCAGAGCCGCGGGATGAGGAGGGGGAGGAAACCCTGCGCCTTCTCTTAGGAGGACGGGGTCTGGGACCTGATGATGAATCCTCTGTGAGCTCCGATGGACGGAGGTCAGAAGATAGGGATCCTAAAGGACCCTTAGCAAGAGCATTAGAGGCACCCTGTGAGGAGGGCTGATGCATATTCATCAAAGTCCTGGACAAAAGTCCCATGGACTCAGCAAATGACTGGGATATAGACCTAGAGAAGGACTCTACCCAGGCCGGGGGTTCAGCCACAGGTGCAGAGGCAGCCGGAGAGACCACTGGGGGTGAGACTCCAGGCTGTGGCACCGCCAAGTTAGAGCAGACATCACAATGTGGATAGGTGCTCGGCTCAGGCAGCAGGAGCTTACATGCAGCGCATACAGTATAAAGCCTTGGAGCCTTGCTCCTCGTGTGAGACATGCTGCTGGAGTGGGGGCTCTGCAAGAGAATGAACCCCAGGGAGAATATACAGAGGTCCACAAAAAGAGACCGGCTGTGGCTTACCAGACCGCTGGAAGCGGTGTTGTGTGCCCTCTAGATCCCGAAGCCCGGACCCCCAATGCACAGCACCTCAGCAGGGATGCAGAGTGCAGAAAGGCCCAGCGCAGAGTGAACTCTGCCTAAGAAAATGGCCACCGGAGCGAAGACAGGGGGCGGGACTTGGGGGCGTTCCTGTAGGAGAGCGGGAACTGGAGGGCCATAGAGACCTGCAGGGGAGGAGACACGCCCCAGCAGTGGGGAGTGTCCCTCCCCTGTGCAGGACGGCCGCCGGGAGGAGCCGTGCCTGTCCCTCTGCATGAGTGACATGCGAGGGTAGTTAACAGAAACTAGGCCTCCGGCAAAGCCGGGGCCTAAATTTAAGCTGCGAGGCCGACGCGCAGGCACCATCGGCGCGGTTATCGGGCGAAGGCTAGAGAACCCGCCGGAAATGCCAAAATAAATACATTCAGCATACTCTCCCCATACAATAAAGAACAGGGACCCCCAACACATAAACGTCTCAGGTACTTAGCTGCTGAGATGCAGGGCCAGGTCCCTGGGGATGAGTGCTCCGGTCCAGCAGAATCCTCAAGGGGCTGTGGATGGAGACCGGTCTCCTGCCAGGCATGGAGACCGTGCTGGCTCCCACTTCAAGCCAGAGCCCAGGAGGGATGGTGAAGGAGCACGGCATGTAAGGCTCCAGCCTTGGAAATCAACCTTACAACACCACCGACACAGTGGGGCAAGAAGGGACATGCCGGGGGTCCAGACGTGGACCCGCACTTCTTCAATCTCTTCCAAAGAAAAAAGAAATCATGAGAATGCATGTGTGGATGTTTGCCTCCTGAACACAAAGCGATAAACTGGCTGGGACTGGCTCACCAGGGGGTGTATAAGCTCAGAGGGAGGAGCTACACTTTTAAGTGTAGTACTTTGTGTGTCCTCCGGAGGCAGAAGCTAAACACCCAAGGTCTGGGTCTCCCAAAGGAATGATAAAGAAAAATATATTTCCCATTCCTTTTACTTTTCTTTGATTTTACTGCATCTCATGTTACATTTAAAAACAAAGAAAATATATTAACAAAAAAAATCTGTGTCTGGCTGTCTAGGCACTAGCTGCAGCAGGAGCCTCCCCCCTGTGCCGCGCCCTAAGCCACACCCACTCAACTAAGAGGGAGCGGTTTAAAGTCATTACTAATTGAAGATGGAATTAACCCCTTTGTTTTCTGCAGGATTCCTGTAAAACGTACTGTTTCAGGATCATAAAGAAAATGCTGCAGACTAACGAACAGTGAGGGCAGCTTCATTTCTTTCTTAATTTAAAGATTAATTATTAGGCCTTTTAATATGGGTAATGGATACCCGGCACAATTAAATAAGTCACTAGTGATTCTAGAACATCTTCGGTAAGGAAATTATATTTATTGTAAAGGGCATTTCTGCCTATTAAAAACTAATCAGTAGTGTTTTGACCACTCGGACACCCTCTGATATTAAAGGGGTTTTCCCACAAAGTACATTTTAATCAATAGATCAATAATAATAGAATAATAATAATTTCCACAATTGTATATGATGAAAAAAACTGTTCTTGTGCTGAGATAATCTTATAAATGTGCCCCTGCTATGTACTGTGTAATGGCCGTGTCTGACCGTACAGGAACATGGTCTGATCATTCCACAGCTCCTGGGCCAGGGATGAAGCAAGAAAGTCCACAGACATTACGATACGGGATTGCAAATTATTCTTTCTTTGAGGTAAAACATTGCATAAAAACAGACAGTGAAATGCTTTACCTCACAAAAAGAATCAGCTGTGATCCCATGGTTTAACATCTGTATACTTTTTTACTTCATCCCTGGCCCAGGGCCTGTGGTACGATTGAGCCATGTTCCTGTACGGTCAGACACAACCATTACACAGTACACAGCAGGGGCACATATATAAGATTATCTCAGCACAGGAAAAAATTTTTAATCATATCCAAATGTGAAACTTATTTTTCAAGATCCATTGACTAAAATTAACTTTGTTCATGGGAAAACCCCTTTAAGCGAGTGCACTTGGTTCCTTTTGCTCAAATAATTTCTAACAGGAGTTACCGTAATGTTGGCGGCCAGCTTTGTGATCAGAAATGCAGCTCCTAGTAGTCACTGGGGACTTTAGAGATGAATTACACACTACTCACAAAAAGTCAGGGATATTTGGCTTCCGGGTGAAATTTCAGGATGATCCTAAGGCTGGGGCCACATGGGGATTACTGCAATCCCCTCGCTTGACACTCGGCTCACGCTGCAAGCACAGCAGGGCTGAGTGTCATGCGAGTGTCCCTACGACTGAGGTCCAACCGTGCGAGTGGACCTCAGCAGCAGGGGGCGGGCCAACTATGAGGAGGGGCGGGCCGGCACTGAGGAGGGTAGGGAAGGATTTATCTCCCTCTCTCCTCGGTAGCCGGCTATTGCCTTTCTCGCACTGCACCGGTGTACCGCGAGTGTAGTGCGATCTTTCTCTCGCCCCATTCACTTGAATGGGTGCGAAAGAAAAGAGTCTCGCATTACACCCGCAGCATGCTGCGATTGTTTTCTCGGTCCGATTAGGGGTGAGAAAATAATCGTTCATGTGTGCTGACACACAGACTAGAATTGGTCCGAGGGGAATGCGATGTTTTATCACACTCCACTTGCACTGTTTTTCTCGCCAAGTGTCTTAGGCCTTAAATGCACTGTAACCTTATCAGGTGACCTTAATGTGACCTTCTCTAAACCTTTAGATGCACACATCCAACTGTTCAAGGTTTCAGGACTTTTAGCACAACTTGCTGTTCAAAAACAAGCCGCTTAATGGCAAATTTCACAACAGGTGTTTGATCCAAGAATCTTCCAATAAATGTAGAATTGGTAATTATACAGTCCTCCTCATCATCATGCTGTTCATAATTTAAATCATGAAACAAAGAGGACATCTAACAATATATCAACACTACATCGCCATTGTGAGGCTTCAAGCAGGAGGTTCTCAGTAGAAATGAGCGAACCTGAGGTTCGGTTTTCAAACCAAGCACCGACATAAAAAAATACAGTTCTGGTGCGGCGTTTGGGTGCTTTACATGCAAACTCCACTCACGCAAGCATTGCTGTGCTTAGGAACGCTTGGTGCTCAGCCCTGTGCGAGCCTCTAGCAGTGTTTGCACGGTGTGCACTGGGGGGCAACAACAGCGTGATCAGATGTAGTGTGCAACAAAAAAAGAAGGGAATTTTGTTTACTTACCGTAAATTCCTTTTCTTCTAGCTCCTATTGGGAGACCCAGACAATTGGGTGTATAGCTTCTGCCTCCGGAGGCCACACAAAGTATTACACTTTAAAAGTGTAACCCCTCCCCTCTGCCTATACACCCTCCCGTGCATCACGGGCTCCTCAGTTTTGGTGCAAAAGCAGGAAGGAGGAAACTTATAAATTGGTCTAAGGTAAATTCAATCCGAAGGATGTTCGGAGAACTGAAAACCATGAACCAAAAGAACAATTCAACATGAACAACATGTGTACACAAAAGAACAAACAGCCCGAAGGGAACAGGGGCGGGTGCTGGGTCTCCCAATAGGAGCTAGAAGAAAAGGAATTTACGGTAAGTAAACAAAATTCCCTTCTTCCTTGTCGCTCCATTGGGAGACCCAGACAATTGGGACGTCCAAAAGCAGTCCCTGGGTGGGTAAAAGAATACCTCGATAAAAAGAGCCGAAGACGACCCCCTCTTACAGGTGGGCAACCGTCGCCTGAAGGACTCGCCTACCTAGACTGGCGTCTGCCGAAGAATAGGTATGCACCTGATAGTGTTTCGTGAAAGTGTGCAGACTAGACCAGGTAGCTGCCTGACACACCTGCTGAGCCGTAGCCCGGTGCCGCAATGCCCAGGACGCACCCACGGCTCTGGTAGAATGGGCTTTCAGCCCTGAAGGAAGCGGAAGCCCAGAAGAACGGTAGGCTTCAAGAATCGGTTCCTTGATCCACCGAGCCAAGGTTGACTTGGAAGCCTGCGAACCCTTACGCTGGCCAGCGACAAGGACAAAGAGCGCATCTGAACGGCGCAGGGGCGCCGTGCGAGACACGTAGAACCGGAGTGCTCTCACCAGATCTAATGAGTGCAAATCCTTTTCACATTGGTGAATTGGATTAGGGCAAAATGAAGGTAAGGAGATATCCTGATTGAGATGAAAAGGAGATACCACCTTAGGGAGAAATTCCGGAACAGGACGCAGAACCACCTTATCCTGGTGAAAAACCAGGAAGGGGGCTTTGCATGACAGCGCTGCCAGCTCCGACACTCTACGGAGCGATGTAACTGCCACTAGAAATGCCACCTTCTGCGAAAGACGTGATAAAGAGACATCCCGCAGCGGCTCGAAAGGTGGTTTCTGAAGAGCCGTTAGCACCCTGTTAAGGTCCCAGGGTTCCAGCGGACGCTTGTAAGGTGGGACTATGTGGCAAACTCCCTGCAGGAACGTGCGGACCTGCGGAAGTCTGGCTAGACGCTTTTGAAAAAATACGGATAGCGCCGATACTTGTCCCTTGAGAGAGCCGAGAGACAAACCCTTGTCCATTCCGGATTGAAGGAATGAAAGAAAAGTGGGTAAGGCAAAAGGCCAGGGAGTAAAACCATTATCAGAGCACCAGGATAAGAAGATCCTCCAAGACCTGTGATAGATCTTGGCGGACGTTGGTTTCCTGGCCTGTCTCATGGTGGCAATGACATCTTGAGATAACCCTGAGGACGCTAGGAGCCAGGACTCAATGGCCACACAGTCAGGTTGAGGGCCACAGAATTCAGATGGAAAAACAGCCCTTGTGACAGCAAGTCTGGACGGTCTGGGAGCGCCCACGGTTGACCCACCGTGAGATGCCACAGATCTGGGTACCACGACCGCCTCGGCCAATCTGGGGCGACGAGAATGGCGCGACGACAGTCGGACCTGATCTTGCGCAGCACTCTGGGCAGCATCGCCAGAGGAGGAAATACATAGGGCAGTCGAAACTGCGACCAATCCTGAACTAATGCGTCCGCCGCCAGAGCTCGGTGATCTTGAGACCAGGCCATGAATGCTGGGACTTTGTTGTTGTGCCGTGACGCCATGAGATCGACGTCCGGCGTTCCCCAGCGGCGACAGATCTCTCGAAACACGTCTGGGTGAAGAGACCATTCCCCCGCGTCCATGCCCTGACGACTGAGAAAATCTGCTTCCCAGTTTTCTACGCCCGGGATATGAACTGCGGAGATGGTGGAAGCTGTGGCTTCCACCCACTGCAGAATCCGTCGGACTTCCTGGAAGGCTTGACGACTGCGAGTGCCGCCTTGGTGATTGATGTATGCGACGGCAGTGGCGTTGTCCGACTGGATCCGGATCTGCCTGCCCTCCAGCCACCGATGAAAAGCCAATAGGGCTAGATACACTGCCCTTATCTCCAGAATATTGATCTGAAGGGATGACTCTATCGGAGTCCAGGTTCCCTAAGCCCTGTGGTGGAGAAAAACCGCCCCCCACCCTGACAGGCTCGCGTCCGTGGTGACCACAGCCCAGGTTGGGGGTAGGAAGGATTTTCCCTGCGACAGAGAGTTGGGAAGGAGCCACCACTGAAGTGACGTCTTGGTTGCAAGGGAAAGAGAGACGTTCCTGTGGAGGGAAGTCGACCTCCTGTCCCATTTGCGGAGAATGTCCCACTGGAGTGGCCGCAGATGGAATTGCGCGAAGGGCACTGCCTCCATCGCTGCCACCATCTTCCCCAGGAAGTGCATGAGGCGCCTCAAGGGGTGTGACTGACCCCGAAGAAGAGATTGCACCCCTGCCTGCAGAGAAAGCTGTTTGTCCAGCGGTAGCATGACTACCGCTGACTGAGTATGAAACTCCATCCCGAGGTAAGTCAGTGATTGGGTCGGTGTCAACTTGGATTTTGGGAAGTTGATGATCCACCCGAACTGCTGGAGCGTCGCCAGAGCGACGGTAAGGCTGTTTTGACACGCCATCTGAGAAGGCGCCCTGACTAGAAGATCGTCTAAGTAGGGAATCACCGAGTGGCCCTGAGAGTGTAGGACCGCCACAACGGATGCCATGACCTTGGTGAACACCCGTGGGGCTGTCGCCAGGCCGAAAGGCAATGCCACGAACTGAAGGTGTTCGTCCCCGATGGCGAAACGCAAAAAGCGTTGATGTTCGGGTGCGATCGGCACATGGGGATAAGCATCCTTGATGTCGATCGATGCTAGGAAGTCTCCTTGTGACATCGATGCGATGACCGAGCGGAGAGATTCCATCCGAAACCGTCTGGTGCTCACATGTCTGTTGAGTAGTTTGAGGTCCAGAACGGGACGGAATGAACCGTCCTTCTTTGGCACCACGAACAAGTTGGAGTAAAAACCGCGACCATGTTCCTGGGGGGGAACAGGGGTCACAACTCCTTCTGTCTTCAGAGCGTCCACCGCCTGAAAAAGTGCATCGGCCCGCGCGGGGGGCGGAGAGGTTCTGAAGAAACGAGTCTGGGGACGAGAGCTGAACTCTATCCTGTAACCGTGAGACAGAATGTCTCTCACCCATCGGTCTTGAACATGTGGCCACCAGGCGTCGCAAAAGCGGGAGAGCCTGCCACCGACCGAGGATGCGGTTCGGGGATGCCGAGAGTCATGAAGAGGCCGCCTTGGAGGCATTGCCTCCGGCGGGTTTTTGGGGGCGTGACTTAGCCCGCCACGCATAGGAGTTCCTCTGACCTTTCTCCGGCCTGTTGGACGAAGAGGATTGGGGCTTGGCGGAGGGACGAAAGGACCGAAACCTCGATTGTATTTTCCGTTGCTGAGGTCTCTTCGGTTTGGACTGGGGTAAGGAGGAGTCCTTTCCCTTGGATTCCTTAATAATCTCATCCAATCGTTCGGCAAACAATCGGTCGCCAGAAAACGGCAAACCGGTTAAGAACTTCTTGGAAGCAGAGTCTGCCTTCCATTCGCGCAGCCATATGGCCCTGCGGACTGCCACAGAATTAGCGGCTGCCACCGCTGTACGGCTAGCAGAGTCTAGAACTGCATTCATGGTGTAGAAAGAAAAGGCTGACGCCTGAGAAGTCAAAGACGCAAGCTGCGGAGCAGAATTACGTGTGACAGCATTAATCTCAGCCAGACAAGCTGAGATAGCTTGGAGTGCCCACACGGCTGCAAAAGCCGGGGCAAAAGACGCGCCCGTGGCTTCATAGATGGATTTCACCAGGAGCTCTGCCTGTCAGTGGCATCTTTTAGCGATGAGCCATCTGCAACCGATACCACAGATCTAGCCGCCAATCTAGAGACTGGAGGATCCACCTTGGGACATTGAGCCCAACCCTTAACTACGTCAGAGGGGAAGGGGTAATGTGTGTCAGTAAGGCGCTTAGTAAAGCGCTTGTCCGGAACCGCTCTGGGCTTCTGGACAGCATCTCTGAAGTTAGAGTGATCGAAAAATGCACTCCGAGTACGTTTAGGGAACCGAAACTGGTGTTTCTCCTGCTGAGAAGTCGACTCCTCTACAGGTGGCGGCGGGGGAGATAGATCTAACACTTGGTTGATGGACGAGATAAGGTCATTTACTATGGCGTCCCCTTCAGGTGTATCAAGATTGAGAGCAACGTCAGGTTCAGAGCCCTGAGCTGCGACGTCCGCCTCGTCCTCCAGAGAGTCCTCAAGCTGGGAACCCGAGCAGCGTGAAGAAGTCGGGGAAGATTCCCAGCGAGCCCGCTTAGCTGGTCTGGGACTGTGGTCCGTGCCGGAGTCCTCCACGTGAGACCTAGGGCCCCCCCTGGGGGCGCGCTGCGGCGCGGACAGAGTGGGGCCTGGAGGCGACGACCCAACATGGCCCGGGGCCTGTGTAAGGACCGGTCTGGACTGCAGAGCTTCTAGCAGCTTGGCAGACCATTTGTCCATAGACTGAGCCATGGATTGTGAAAGAGACTCAGAGAGTTTTTCAGCAAAAACGGCAAACTCTGTCCCTGCCGCCTGGACCGGGGGAGCAGGGGGGTCTACCTGAGCCGAGGGTCCCACTAGTGACCGAGGCTCCGGCTGAGCAAGCATAACAGGGGTCGAGCATTGCTCACAGTGAGGGTAGGTGGAACCCGCAGGTAACATAGCCGCACAAGAGGTACAGGTCGCAAAATAACCCTGTGCCTTGGCACCCTTGCTCCTTGTGGACGACATGCTGTTGTCTCCTAGGAGAGTGATCACTGAGGGTATATGGGAAGGGGTATGCAGCCCGACCGAACAGAAATATATATATATATATAGTATCTATTCCGGCACCCTAAGGGGACCAGCACCGGGTGACCGGTGTGGCTTACCGACCGCTAAAAAGCGGAGCGTGTGTCCTCCAGATTCCCTGCCTTAGGTCTCCCAGAGTTGCAGAGCTCTTTTCAGGTAATCCTCCACCGGCAGGATGCCAAAAAAATGGCTGCCGGAGCTCTCTGGGGAGGAGTGGAGCCGTGGGCGGTGCTAAAAAAGTGCGGGAATCTGGGGTCCCCACAGTGATCAGTGAGGGGGGAGGAAACATACAGGATGCTCCGGCCCTCACAGCCGACGTCAGTCCGGCCGTCCCGCCCTTACCCCTGACAGGCAGGCCCGGGGGCGGGATTTTTGCTACTAGGCCGCAATGAAGCCGGGGACTAAATTTAAGACCGCGGCCGACAAGCAGGCGCGGTCGGCGCGGAAGTCCGCCGGTCTTCTCAAATCAGCAGCTGCTGCAGCGTCCGGGATGAAGGCGCTCCATGCACAGCCCCCATGGGGACACAGAGTACCTTAGAGATGCAGGGCCAGGTCCCTGAGGATAAACAGACTCCTGTCTGGCAGATTCCCACAGGGGCTGCGGAGGGAGCACGGTCCCAGTAACTGGATGACCGGTCAGGATCCCACTTCTCCCAGAGCCGCTAAGGGATGGTGAAGGAAACGGCATGAGGCTCCGGCCTTTGTACCCGCAATGGGTACTTCAACCTTAACAGCACCGCCGACGTAGTGGGGTGAGAAGGGAACATGCCGGGGGCCCCGTGAGGGCCCACTTTTCTTCCAACCGATATAACTAATATGAGAATGCATGAGTGGATGTGTGCCTCCTTCCACACAAAGCATAAAACTGAGGAGCCCGTGATGCACGGGAGGGTGTATAGGCAGAGGGGAGGGGTTACACTTTTAAAGTGTAATACTTTGTGTGGCCTCCGGAGGCAGAAGCTATACACCCAATTGTCTGGGTCTCCCAATGGAGCGACAAAGAAAAAGAAAATTGAAAAAGCCCACCCAGCCTCTCCCAGAAGTGATCTGCTTATGGCTGGCTGTACGTGGGTGGAGGCTCAAACTGCCAATCAGTGTTTTCAATCCGGGCTCGGGCCATTTTCAAACCAGTGGAGGTTCGGCTCGATAGCTGCTAGCGAATCGAACCTCCAAAGGTTCACTCATCTCTAGTTCTCAGACACTTAGAAAGTCACAGAGTGTCATCAGCAAGTTCCAACAGAGATACAAAGTGAATAGAAGTCAAAGAAGGGCATAGGAGAAGACATCCTTTAGCCACATCCCACACCGATTACCACTTCATTGTGAACAATGTCCTCTGGAACCAGATAACGAATGCCACACAACCCCAGGCACATTTAAGGGAGGTGAGAGGCACCAAAGTGTCACACCAGACCATTCAAAAACTTTATATCAGCAAGCTCTGCAAGCTAATGACCTGCAATGGACCACACCACCAAGCACAGGCGTCATGGACTAGCTGGACGAGGGACCAGTGATGGTCACCAACAATGTTGGAAATGTCAAGTACGTAGAGCACTCTGCATTAGCCACTGTTGTCACCAGACAAACCTTTGTTGGGGGTGGGGTTACATTATGGGCAGGTGTGTCTAGTCAATAGAGAACTGGCCTAAACTTTGTGAATGGTACAGTGACAAGCCCCTACTTCTTGAATATTATAATTAATCCAGTCATTGTGCCTCTGCATGAATAACACAGGACTAATTTCATCTACATGGATGACAGTGCTCCAGCTCATCAAGGTTGCATCATTAGGGAATAGTTGCTGGAGACTGGGGTACCTTAAATGGAGTGATCTGCACTTTTTCCAGACCTGAATCCCATAGAAAACCTATGGGATCAGGTAAGTGGCCATGTAGAGGCTTGCAACTCTGTACCCCAGTACCTCAATGTCCTGAGGGCCGCCATCAAGAATAATGGGATGCCATGCCTCAGCAGACAATGACTTGACTTGTGAACAGCATGAAACTACGTTGACAAGCTGTAATTGATCCTCAAGGCCACATGACAAGTTATTGAGACATTGACTTTTTTTTGGGGTATACTCACCACTGCTGTTGGCTTTTGTTTCAATACATTTTTTGAGATGTGGAAATCCCCATTGCATGCTTCTACTTAAATGCCCTACTGTCATGATCAAATATCACTGTAGTGTGAACATTTTACATAAATTTCACCTGAACACCAAATATTCCTAACTTTTTGTGAGTAGTGTAGACCGATCTTGATTTCATGATAACTCTGAACTCATATACCATAAAGTCAAATTAGCAGAAAGCTCCTTTTATGTTAACCTTTCAGACTAAGAAGCTGTACATAACAATATGGTTTGGGTATATAATTAATTCCATATGTAATAAACAATTGTGATATTTAATATATTACCTTCTCTCATGTTTTCTTTGTTTTCTTTCACACTTGGTGGTGACAATGAACTAGTAGAATCAGAGGAATCCGTGTGTTCGGAAGGGATATTTTCTGTTTTTGCGGTTTCAGAAGTCAATCTTTCACCATACAACATATTCTGAACTGTAGAATCAGATGAATGGCCAAGTCCCGATTTCAGATGTGGAGACACATTGCTGGTCACAGGGAGAGACCATTCTCCGATTTTAATGCTTGACTGTGAGGCATGGCCATAAGGACTCCAGCGTGGTTTTGACTGCTCAGTGTTGGACACGAGCTCTCCAAGCTGTATATGGGACTGTGAAGCATGTCCATGGATATTCCACCTAGGTCGTGAGGATAAAACATCAGACACATTCTCTCCAATCCTAATATTCGCATCAGATGCATGGCCATGGGGACTCCAGCGTGGCCTAGAAAGCATCGCATCAGATACATTTTCACCAATCTTGATACTGGCCTGAGATGCATGGCCATGGACATTCTGCCTAGGTGTACAATCAGAGATCTCAGAAGCATACTCTCCTATCTTTATATGGCCTTCCGAAACATGACCATGAATATTCCATCGAGGTCGATCTGGCTTGATTTCAGACATGTATTCACCAATGTTTATGTGGGAATCAGAAGAATGGCCATGTTGGCTAGGTTGTGGCTTGGGTGCAGCGTTATCTGGAACATATTCTCCAACTTTAATACTGGCATCTGATGCATGTCCATGGATATTCCAACGTGGCCTTTTAGGTTGTTCATTAGATACAAACTCTCCAATCTGAATGTGTCCCTGAGAGACATGTGTAGATGTCACTGGCTTCAAAATAGTGTTAAAGTCATACTGACTTACAGGAATAAGACTTGGTAGATCTGTAGAGTCTTTGTTCTCCGCCGTTTTTGGCAGATCAGAACCTATATCTTGTAATGCATCGTCAATCTGAGCCTGATCTACAGTTAGCTGTGTGTCCTGCTGCTCTGTATATGGCACAGGGAGAAAATCTGCAAATTCCAGAGCAGGTATATCCAGAGCAGGTATATCTGTGCCATCTACGGCCTGGTCTGGAGAATTTAAGGAGTCGATTTTCTTTTCACTGGTTGTAACCACAGTCTTTTGCATAGACATAAAACTCTCGTGTCTCCGGTTCTCAGTTTCCATATTGTCCGAAGACACATTTTCAGAAGCAGATATCTATAGAACAGAATACATGGATAAGTAAACAAAATACCCCTACTGCCATGTATACAGTAATAGCTGAACTGCTCGAAAGACTCAAGTTTTAGCAGAAATTACATGATTGGCTATTATATGACTCACAAAAAGAATGAAAGAGAGTGATTAAAACTTGGTGGACTGCAAGTGTCAGGGCCGACATTACATTCAGTCCACATAGCATTTATTATTTCTCCTCGCCTCCTATTATACAAGACATCCCATATTAAATGTGGTAAAAGCGTTGTCTCATCAAGAAAATCCCTCTTCCCCTTTGGGTTATATGGATGTCATGGAGCAGAGGACAGCATAGATAATAAGCACTTAACAGAAATCTATTCTGATTAAAAAAAATAAAACACATTGATAGATATTAAATCACAAGGAATACCATAGTGACTTGATCTTCCGATGGAGTAGAAGATGCAGGTGCAGAATCAGAGGCTGCTGAAAGTAACTGTTCTGTAGACGATCCCAATGGGTTCTGTTCAAGCAATTCCTAAATGAAGGGACACAATCCACATCAGAACATTTCAGAGAAAGACTCCTTAGAACTATACTAATCTGCAATGACAGCAGGATCAGAAATACCTGTAAGTGATTTTCATCATCCACAAAGAATTTCAGACGAGCGGTCTCCAATTTATGACGCTGAAGCTTCCATAGAGCCCTCTGCTCTTTCCGAGTGGCCTCCTCGGATAATCGACTGTAATGCTCAACGAGTTCTTGTCTATTATCAAAGGAACAGAAGAACGCTTTGATTTTCACATCTATTTTTTAAAGCAAGTCATTATGAAAACCCAGTACAACAGATGTGTTATGCATGATGGTGAATCCAGCACCCCCATCTTCTTCTTACTTTACCCTCTGTCTGGGAAAATTAGAAATGTGAAACTAAATATGAAGCAGCTATTGTAATATATGTCCACCATTAAATCAGTGATAATAAAAGAATTACAAGACACTGCTTCTTGTAAGAACCGTTAAAGGGAACCTGTCAGCAGAAATGTCCCCTAAAACCTAACAGATTCCCCCTCTGCAGCTCCTGGGCTGCATTCTATAAAGGTCCCTGTTATGATTGTGCCCACTTTCTGACCGAAAAAAGTGTTTATAAAGTTGTACCTTTTTGGCTTCTGATTCTGTAAATCTGTCACGGGGGCGGGCTGCCTGATGGCCGTTATTCTGCCCCCTGGTCCTGTATGCCGCCCCCATCGCTGATTTCAATACTTCTGGACGCCGCCCACTGCTCCAGCCATCCCCGCGCATGCCCAGTGCCCATCTCTCGGGGATGAGCACTGTGCCCAGCGTCACCGCTGGTGACGTGCACGCAGGGTTAAGATTATGGGCGGTGCTGTGATGTTTATTCCTAAGCAACCGCCCATAATCGCGGGACCGCGCTTTCCCCCTCGGCCTGCTTCTGCTTCCTGCCTCGGGGCAAGATGGGAAGGAGGCGAAGTGAGGTCAGCAGCAGCGCGCTTGCGCAGAAAGAAGCAGGCCGAGGGGGAAAGCGCGGTCCCGCGATTATGGGCGGTTGCTTAGGAATAAACATCACAGCACCGCCCATAATCTTAACCCTGCGTGCACGTCACCAGCGGTGACGCTGGGCACAGTGCTCATCCCCGAGAGATGGGCACTGGGCATGCGCGGGGATGGCTGGAGCAGTGGGCGGCGTCCAGAAGTATTGAAATCAGCGATGGGGGCGGCATACAGGACCAGGGGGCAGAATAACGGCCATCAGGCAGCCCGCCCCCGTGACAGATTTACAGAATCAGAAGCCAAAAAGGTACAACTTTATAAACACTTTTTTTCGGTCAGAAAGTGGGCACAATCATAACAGGGACCTTTATAGAATGCAGCCCAGGAGCTGCAGAGGGGGAATCTGTTAGGTTTTAGGGGACATTTCTGCTGACAGGTTCCCTTTAAGTTGATCATACACACACAAGACATGGAGAACGGGTCAGACTGATCAGAACTGCCTTATGCCAAGAGAGGGCAGGGACACAGTGACTGATCGCTATCGTTGTACGCATGATCACCGAGGTAAGGTGCTCAATCATTTAGTGAGACTGGGGTATTCCCATCTCCAAGATCCTATCAAATATGTAGTAGGTGTAATAATAATAATATTAGAAAATAACTCCAATTAGAAAAGTAGTATAGTTCTCCTGATGCAGCCATGCCTCTTACCTAAATGACAATGACATTTTATATTAATAACATATATACATAACATGGCACAATGAACTTGTCTACCTCGCTGTCAATTCTAGTTCCTCTTCCAACGCCTTTAGCCTTTTCTCGCGGTCACGGAGCTCCCGAGCATAGCTGAAGTCATCATCAGCCTCTTCCTGTTTGGCTGCAAGTCGTCTCTGTTCAAAAATGGAAAAGCTACAATCATTTTGTACAAATAATAATGGTATCATTAAGGAGCTCTACTTTATGCAACATTTCCTTGGCCAGTGCTAGCCTCTTCAACAAGGGTTGGAGTCCACAATTACTGAACACAGATCTATTGATGTGGGGACAGAGCCATTGTTATCTCCTAGGGAGAAATATGAGGCCCATTACATGATCCATTCTACAAGAAGCACTCCAGTAACATTATCTTACCTTTTGATCTTTTTCAAATTGTTCCTTCAGCTTCAGAAACAATTCCCTCTTTCTAGAGTCTGAAAATTTTCTCACTGCCATCTGATGATCTAATAAGAAAAATAAATAAAAAAAGCAAAGTAAAGAAAAAAAATTAAAACAGTAAAAAAAATCTGACTTCAATGGTCTTGAGGAAAGTATCAAACCTTTAAATTCTTCTAGAAGTTTTTCTGATGTTTCACGAGCCTGAATAATTAAATCCTTCTTTGCAATTTCCGCTTGTAATTCCTAAAATACAGCAATAATTCCAACATATCAGCAATAAGTACAATTATGTTTTTCAAGTGAAAACTAAGGTCCAGAAGTTTTATTTTTTAATCAATACACTTTTATGGAACTTTTATACACTTTTTCTTTTAGGAGGAATGTTCACACTACAAAAGGAAAACAAAACAAAACGTACAGGCTTGTATGTGAGCGCTCCGCTCAGAGCCGCTGAGCTCACCAGTTGGCTGCTGCATACTGACGACGTGACATCAGCGCCGTAGCCAAAGCTGGACACTGGGATGTTGTGAATGTCATCTGTGTGGGAGCTGTTTTGGAGCTCCCTCTGGTAGCCAGGAATGATAGTGAAGCTGAGTCTGAGTCTGTAACTCAGAAATACTTTAGCGTAGTGTTGGGGCTCTATTGCATTGATCAATTCAGTAGCTAAATTTCTCTTGATTCATATGTTCATGGCAGTAATGCAGATTCCATTTTTCACATTTTCACTCTTACATATAGCTATTGGATTTTTCAAGTCAGTATTCACACAGCAGTTTCTGCTATTCCATGTATTCCCCTTACATAGTCACTGGTGTGAATACCTTATCTCCCCATAGTGATGTTTTTTTAGGTTTTTGCACCCAGTTCAGACTTAGAATGGTGTTCCAAACGTTATTCCTTATTTGTTAGTTGTTTTTCATTTGTGAACCCTCCCCAACCACACCTATTACCAATCCATATCATACGCATAAATAGCCTGGGTCTCAGCTTCCCATACACGGTAAGTTTTTTAACTGCATGAGAGGACACACACAAGCTAGGGACCCCAACATAGAGAAATACTTTGGCGTAGTGTTGGGGCTCTATTGCATTGATCAATTCAGTAGCTAAATTTCTCTTGATTCATATGTTCATGGCAGTAATGCAGGTTCCATTTTTCACATTTTCACTCTTACATATAGCTATTGGATTTTTCAAGTCAGTATTCACACAGCAGTTTCTGCTATTCCATGTATTCCCCTTACATAGTCACTGGTGTGCATACCTTATCTCCCCATAGTGATGTTTTTTTAGGTTTTTGCACCCAGTTCAGACTTAGAATGGTGTTCCAAACGTTATTCCTTATTTGAGTCTGTAACTCAGACAGGTGTCGGCGTTAATTGGGAATTAAGGAAGTCCTATTGCAGACAAGCCTGGTGTATATAGGAGAGCACTTTTTGCCTTGCTGGCGCCGGTGATAGTTGAATTTTCCTCAGTCTCTGAACATGTCTTGGAGTTCTGTCTTCCCTGTCTTCCTGTGCAAGATCTCTGCAGATAAGTTTGCAAGCTTTTGCTTTGCTTCCTGGTTTACACCTAAGGGTGTTTGTTTTTTTTTGTTTTGTTTGGAATCTGTTTTCTTGCAGGTGAAGATTTGCTTTTCTAGTTTGGTGAGCATGGGGGTTCCCCCTTTGCTAGCTCCTCTGCAAGAAAAGGGAGATTCTCCCTGTCAAACTTGATTATTTGCACTTTTGTAGTTTTGTGAGTTTTTTGGTATTTTGTTTCTCCCATTATTTACAAGAGTACCCGATATAGTGAGGGTGAGGTCGTGTGACCTCCAGGGCCATTTTTACGATCAGGAGATTGGTATTTTTCTGCAGGGTTTGTACTGACCGCAATCAGTTTCCTTTGTATCTAGGTAGTCGGGGCTCGCCTTTGCTAAATCTATTTTTCCTATCCATGTATCGTGTTTTCCTACATCACCGTAATCTCTATATGTCGGGGGCTGGCTATTCCTTTGGGGACTTCTCTGAGGCAAGGTAGATTTCCTCATGCCTATCTGTGAGGTGTAGCTAGTTTCTCCGGCTGTGACGTGGCGTCTAGGTGTTTAGGAACGCTCCACGGCTACTTCTAGTGTGGTCTGATAGTTAGTGGATTGCAGTCAGCTCAGGTTCCAACTACTCTTGTTTTTCTACTAATGGGATTTTTTGTAATCTTCCATGGTTACCGGATCACAACACTGGGAGTAGTGGACCTGGGGATGGTGAGTACAAAGTGGTTTATTTCTTTGGAATAATCCCTGCTCCGAGAGAGTAATAATTACTGAAAGGGAACAATTCCTTTAAAGGGCACCTGACAGCTTGTCTATTTCACTCTTCTACCATGTCTCTATCCCACTCTTTATATGGCCACCAACAAGCCCCTTACTTCTATGTTAAATTTATTTCCATAAAATCATCTATTTAACGTGGCCAGAGATATGCAAAACAGAGGGAGACTAGTTAAGGATGCATTTTATTCCCCCAGGCTAATTGTCCCACTAATCAGGTAATCATGCCCTTGTGGATATGAGTAACATAATTTGTTCACCGCCGACACTTAGCATTTCTCGCACATGCACATGACTGTCATCATCCCTGGCACACATTATATATGTATAACAATTGTCCTTATGTTGGTCTCCTGCCTGGTATTGTCTTTGACTCCTCCATGGACATCAGATTCCATTATCCCTGGGTATGCGCAATGTACAAATGAAGTCCAGGGAAGAGACAACCGACATCATTGCATTGTGCACTGCCAGAGAGGATGACAATCGCTCGCATGCGCAAGATTCACATACAAAACAGCAGTGACGCCGCTCTTAAAGAAGGGAATTTTGTTTACTTACCGTAAATTCCTTTTCTTCTAGCTCCTATTGGGAGACCCAGACAATTGGGTGTATATCTTCTGCCTCCGGAGGCCACACAAAGTATTACACTTTAAAAAGTGTAACCCCTCCCCTCTGCCTATACACCCTCCAGTGGATCACGGGCTCCTCAGTTTTGGTGCAAAAGCAGGAAGGAGAAAACTTATAAATTGGTCTAGGGTAAATGCAATCCGAAGGATGTTCGGAGAACTGCAAACCATGAACCAAAAGAACAATTCAACATGAACAACATGTGTACACAAAAGAACAAACAGCCCGAAGGGAACAGGGGCGGGTGCTGGGTCTCCCAATAGGAGCTAGAAGAAAAGGAATTTACGGTAAGTAAACAAAATTCCCTTCTTCTTTGTCGCTCCATTGGGAGACCCAGACAATTGGGACGTCCAAAAGCAGTCCCTGGGTGGGTAAAAGAATACCTCGATAAAAAGAGCCGAAAACGACCCCCTCTTACAGGTGGGCAACTGCCGCCTGAAGGACTCGCCTACCTAGACTGGCGTCTGCCGAAGCATAGGTATGCACCTGATAGTGTTTCGTGAAAGTGTGCAGACTAGACCAGGTAGCTGCCTGACACACCTGCTGAGCCGTAGCCCGGTGCCGCAATGCCCAGGACGCACCCACGGCTCTGGTAGAATGGGCTTTCAGCCCCAAAGGAAGCGGAAGCCCAGAAGAACGGTAGGCTTCAAGAATCGGTTCCTTGATCCACCGAGCCAAGGTTGACTTGGAAGCCTGCGAACCCTTACGCTGGCCAGCGACAAGGACAAAGAGCGCATCTGAACGGCGCAGGGGCGCCGTGCAAGACACGTAGAGCCGGAGAGCTATCACCAGATCTAACGAGTGCAAATCCTTTTCACATTGGTGAACTGGATGAGGGCAAAATGAAGGTAAGGAGATATCCTGATTGAGATGAAAAGGGGGGAAATTCCGGGACCGGACGCAGAACCACCTTATCCTGGTGAAAAACCAGGAAGGGGGCTTTGCATGACAGCGCTGCCAGCTCCGACACTCTACGGAGCGATGTAACTGCCACTAGAAATGCCACCTTCTGCGAAAGACGTGATAAAGAGACATCCCGCAGCGGCTCGAAAGGTGGTTTCTGAAGAGCCGTTAGCACCCTGTTAAGATCCCAGGGTTCCAGCGGACGCTTGTAAGGTGGGACTATATGGCAAACTCCCTGCAGGAGCGTGCGGACCTGCGGAAGCCTGGCTAGACGCTTTTGAAAAAATACGGATAGCGCCGATACTTGTCCCTTGAGAGAACCGAGAGACAAACCCTTGTCCATTCCGGATTGAAGGAATGAAAGAAAAGTGGGTAAGGCAAAGGGCCAGGGAGAAAAACCCTTATCAGAGCACCAGGATAAGAAGATCCTCCAAGACCTGTGATAGATCTTGGCGGACATTGGTTTCCTGGCCTGTCTCATAGTGGCAATGACATCTTGAGATAACCCTGAGGACGCTAGGAGCCAGGACTCAATGGCCACACAGTCAGGTTGAGGGCCGCAGAATTCAGATGGAAAAACGGCCCTTGAGACAGCAAGTCTGGGCGGTCTGGGAGCGCCCACGGTTGACCCACCGTGAGATGCCACAGATCTGGGTACCACGACCGCCTCGGCCAATCTGGGGCGACGAGAATGGCGCGACGACGGTCGGACCTGATCTTGCGCAGCACTCTGGGCAGCATCGCCAGAGGAGGAAATACATAGGGCAGTCGAAACTGCGACCAATCCTGAACTAATGCGTCCTCCGCCAGAGCTCTGTGATCTTGAGACCGGGCCATGAATGCCGGGACTTTGTTGTTGTGCCGTGACGCCATGAGATCGACGTCCGGCGTTCCCCAGCGGCGACAGATCTCTCGAAACACGTCTGGGTGAAGAGACCATTCCCCCGCGTCCATGCCCTGTCGGCTGAGAAAATCTGCTTCCCAGTTTTCTACGCCCGGGATGTGAACTGCGGAGATGGTGGAAGCTGTGGCTTCCACCCACTGCAGAATTCGTCGGACTTCCTGGAAGGCTTGACGACTGCGAGTGCCGCCTTGGTGGTTGATGTATGCGACGGCAGTGGCGTTGTCCGACTGGATCCGGATCTGCCTGCCCTCCAGCCACCGATGAAAGGCCAATAGGGCTAGATACACTGCCCTTATCTCCAGAATATTGATCTGAAGGGATGACTCTATCGGAGTCCAGGTTCCCTGAGCCCTGTGGTGGAGAAAAACCGCCCCCCACCCTGACAGGCTCGCGTCCGTCGTGACCACAGCCCAGGTGGGGGGTAGGAAGGATTTTCCCTGCGATAGAGAGTTGGGAAGGAGCCACCACTGAAGTGACGTCTTGGTTGCAAGGGAAAGAGAGACGTTCCTGTCGAGTGAAGTCGACCTCCTGTCCCATTTGCGGAGAATGTCCCACTGGAGTGGCCGCAGATGGAATTGCGCGAAGGGCACTGCCTCCATCGCTGCCACCATCTTCCCCAGGAAGTGCATGAGGCGCCTCAAGGGGTGTGACTGACCCCGAAGAAGAGATTGCACCCCTGCCTGCAGCGAAAGCTGCTTGTCCAGCGGTAGCATGACTACTGCTGACTGAGTATGAAACTCCATCCCAAGGTACGTCAGTGATTGGGTCGGTGTCAACTTGGATTTTGGGAAGTTGATGATCCACCCGAACTGCTGGAGAGTCGCCAGAGCAACGGAAAGGCTGTTTTGACACGCCATCTGAGAGGGTGCCCTGACCAGAAGATCGTCTAAGTAGGGAATCACCGAGTGGCCCTGAGAGTGTAGGACTGCCACAACAGATGCCATGACCTTGGTGAACACCCGTGGGGCTGTCGCCAGGCCGAAAGGCAATGCCACGAACTGAAGGTGTTCGTCCCCGATGGCGAAACGCAAAAAGCGTTGATGTTCGGGTGCGATCGGCACATGGAGATAAGCATCCTTGATGTCGATCGATGCTAGGAAGTCTCCTTGTGACATCGAAGCGATGACAGAGCGGAGAGACTCCATCCGAAACCGTCTGGTGCTCACATGTCTGTTGAGCAGTTTGAGGTCCAGAACGGGACGGAACGAGCCGTCCTTCTTTGGCACCACAAACAAGTTGGAGTAAAAGCCACGACCATGTTCCTGGGGGGGAACAGGGATCACAACTCCTTCTGTCTTCAGAGCGTTCACCGCCTGAAAAAGTGCATCGGCTCGCTCGGGGGGCGGAGATGTTCTGAAGAAACGAGTCGGGGGACGAGAGCTGAACTCTATCCTGTAACCGTGAGACAGAATGTCTCTCACCCATCGGTCTTGAACATGTGGCCACCAGGCGTCGCAAAAGCGGGAGAGCCTGCCACCGACCGAGGATGCGGTTCGGGGATGCCGAGAGTCATGAGGAGGCCGCCTTGGAAGCAGTGCCTCCTGCGGCCTTTTGGGGGCGTGACTTGGACCGCCACGCATAGGAGTTTCTCTGGCCTTTCTCCGGCCTGCTGGACGAAGAGGATTGGGGCTTGGCGGAGGGACGAAAGGACCGAAACCTCGATTGTATTTTCCGTTGCTGAGGTCTCTTTGGTTTGGACTGGGGTAAGGAGGAGTCCTTTCCCTTGGATTCCTTAATAATCTCATCCAATCGTTCACCAAACAAGCGGTCGCCAGCAAACGGCAAACCGGTTAAGAACCTCTTGGAAGCCGAGTCTGCCTTCCATTCGCGCAGCCACATGGCCCTGTGGACTGCCACAGAGTTAGCGGATGCCACCGCTGTACGGCTAGCAGAGTCTAAAACTGCGTTCATGGCGTAGGAAGAAAAATCTGACGCCTGAGAAGTCAAAGACGCAACCTGCGGAGCAGAATTACGTGTGACCGCATTAATCTCAGCCAGACAAGCTGAGATAGCTTGTAGTGCCCACACGGCTGCAAAGGCCGGGGCAAAAGACGCGCCCGTGGCTTCATAGATGGATTTTACCAGGAGCTCTATCTGCCTGTCAGTGGCATTCTTTAGCGATGATCCATCTGCAACCGATACCACAGATCTAGCCGCCAATCTAGAGACTGGGGGATCCACCTTGGGACATTGAGCCCAACCCTTAACCACGTCAGAGGGGAAGGGGTAACGAGTGTCAGTAAGGCGCTTAGTAAAGCGCTTGTCCGGAACCGCTCTGGGCTTCTGGACAGCATCTCTGAAGTTAGAGTGATCGAAAAACGCACTCCGTGTACATTTAGGGAACCGAAACTGGTGTTTCTCCTGCTGAGAAGTCGACTCCTCTACCGGTGGCGGCGGGGGAGAGATATCTAACACCTGGTTGATGGACGAGATAAGGTCATTTACTATAGCGTCCCCTTCAGGTGTATCAAGATTGAGAGCAACGTCAGTGTCAGAGCCCTGAGCTGCGACGTCCGCCTCGTCCTCCAGAGAGTCCTCACGCTGGGAACCCGAGCAGCGTGAAGAAGTCGGGGAAGATTCCCAGCGGGCCCGCTTAGCCGGTCTGGGACTGTGGTCCAGGCCGGAGTCCTCCACGTGAGACCTAGGGCCCCCCCCTGGGAACGTGCTGCGGCGCGGACAGAGAGGGGCCTGGAGGTGAAGATCCAACAGGGCCCGGGGCTTGTGTAAGGACCGGTCTGGACTGCAAAGCTTCAAGCAGCTTAGCAGACCATTTGTCCATAGACTGAGCCATGGATTGTGAGAGTGACTCAGAGAGTTTTTCAGCAAAAACTGCAAACTCTGTCCCTGCCGCCTGGACAGGGGGAGCAAGGGGTTCTACCTGAGCCGAGGGGCCCACTAGTGACCGAGGCTCGGGTTGAGGAAGCAAAACAGGGGTTGAGCATTGCTCACAGTGAGGGTAGGTGGAACCCGCAGGTAACTTAGCCGCACAAGAGGTACAGGTCGCAAAATAACCCTGTGCCTTGGCACCCTTGCTCCTTGTGGACGACATGCTGTTGTCTCCTAGGAGAGTGATCACTGAGGGTATATGGGAAGGGTATACAGCCCGACCGAACAGAAATATATAAATATATATATATAGTATCTATTCCGGCACCCTAAGAGGACCAGCACCGGGTGACCGGTGTGGCTTACCGACCGCTAAAAAGCGGAGTGTGTGTCCTCCAGATTCCCTGCCTTAGGTCTCCCAGCGTTGCAGAGCTCTTTCCAGGAAATCCTCCACAGGCAGAATGCCAAAGAAATGGCTGCCGGAGCTCTCAGGGGAGGAGTGGAGCCGTGGGCGGCGTTAGAAAAAGTGCGGGAATCTGGAGTCCCCACAGTGATCAGTGAGGGGGGAGGAAACATACAGGATGCTCCGGCCCTCAAAGCCGACGTCAGGCCGGCCGTCCCGCCCTTACCCCTGATAGACAGGCCCGGGGGCGGGAATTTTGCTACTAGGCCGCAATTGAAGCCGGGGACTAAATTTAAGACCGCGGCCGACAAACAGGCGCGGTCGGCGCGGAAGTCCGCCGGCCGTCACAAATAAGCAGCTGCTGCAGCGTCCGGGATGAAGGCGCTCCATGCACATCCCCCATGGGGATACAGAGTACCTTAGTGATGCAGGGCCCGGTCCCTGAGGATAAATAAACTCCTGTCCGACAGATTCCCACAGGGGCTGCGGAGGGAGCACGGTCCCAGTGGATGGATGACCGCTCAGGATCCCACTTCTCCCAGAGCCGCTAAGGGATGGTGAAGGAGACGGCATGAGGCTCCGGCCTTTGTACCCGCAATGGGTACCTCAACCTTAACAGCACCGCCGACTTAGTGGGGTGAGAAGGGAACATGCCGGGGGCCCCGTGGGGGCCCACTTTTCTTCCAACCGATATAACTAATCTGAGAATTCATGAGTGGATGTGTGCCTCCTTCCACACAAAGCATAAAACTGAGGAGCCCGTGATGCACGGGAGGGTGTATAGGCAGAGGGGAGGGGTTACACTTTTTAAAGTGTAATACTTTGTGTGGCCTCCGGAGGCAGAAGCTATACACCCAATTGTCTGGGTCTCCCAATGGAGCGACAAAGAAATGATACCTTAAGTGATCTGTAAAAGCTCCAAAGTGTACCGCAAAGCCCCGACACGTGTTTCAGCGGGTCTGAGGAAAGGATCGTATCATTTTCCTTGCAATTTAAATAACTGTTAAAATCTTTTTAAATAGGATCATTATACCACAACCTTATTTATATATGACATAGGATTTAGATACAATTTTGCACTGTGCACTTTGTCATATATTAGGGATTGACTTTTTAAGTGATCTTGGCATTATGCACTTTATTTTCCTAGTAAAACCGCTGCTATAAATTTATGGGACATTTTTTCCTGCCTAATATTTATATGGATTTGTAAAATATTTATTTTAATTGTTGAATAAAAATAATAATTTTAATGATATTTGCACCATCATTCCCTTTATTTAATTCTAACAAATTTTTTATCTGAAGGTATTTTTGATATTTAATGCACTTGATAGTGTTTCGTGAAAGTGTGCAGACTAGACCATGTAGCTGCCTGACACACCTGCTGAGCCGTAGCCCGGTGCCGCAATGCCCAGGACGCACCCACGGCTCTGGTAGAATGGGCTTTCAGCCTTGAAGGAAGCGGAAGCCCAGAAGAACGGTAGGCTTCGAGAATCGGTTCCTTGATCCACTGAGCCAAGGTTGACTTGGAAGCCTGCGAGCCCTTACGCTGGCCAGCGACAAGGACAAAGAGCGCATCTGAACGATGCAGGGGCGCCGTGCGAGACACGTACAGCCGGAGTGCTCTCACAAGATCCAAAGAGTGCAAATCCTTTTCACACTGGTGAATTGGATTAGGGCAAAATGAAGGCAAGGAGATATCCTGATTGAGATGAAAAGGGGATACCACCTTAGGGAGAAATTCCGGGACCGGACGCAGAACCACCTTATCCTGGTGAAACACCAGGAAGGGGGCTTTGCATGACAGTGCTGCTAGCTCAGACACTCTCCGAAGTGATGTGACTGCTGCCACTAGGAAGGCCACCTTCTGCGAAAGACGTGATAGAGAGACATCCCGCAGCGGCTCGAAAGGTGGTTTCTGAAGAGCCGTTAGCACCCTGTTAAGATCCCAGGGTTCCAGCGGACGCTTGTAAGGTGGGACTATGTGGCAAACTCCCTGCAGGAACGTGCGGACCTGCGGAAGCCTGGCTAGGCGCTTTTGAAAAAACACGGAGAGCGCCGATACTTGGCCCTTGAGAGAGCCAAGTGACAAACCCTTGTCCATTCCGGATTGAAGGAATGAAAGAAAAGTGGGTAAGGCAAACGGCCATGGAGTAAAACCGTTATTAGCGCACCAGGATAGGAAGATTTGCCAAGACCTATAATAGATCTTGGCGGACGTAGGCTTCCTGGCCTGTCTCATGGTGGCAATGACATCCTGAGATAACCCTGAAGACGCTAGGAGCCAGGACTCAATGGCCACACAGTCAGGTTGAGGGCCGCAGAATTCAGATGGAAAAACGGGCCTTGTGACAGCAAGTCTGGGCGGTCTGGAAGCGCCCACGGTTGACCCACCGTGAGATGCCACAGATCCGGGTACCACGACCGCCTCGGCCAGTCTGGAGCGACGAGAATGGCGCGACGGCAGTCGGACCTGATCTTGCGTAACACTCTGGGCAGCATCGCCAGAGGAGGAAACACATAAGGCAGTCGAAACCGCGACCAATCCTGAACTAACGCGTCCGCCGCCAGAGCTCTGTGATCCTGAGACCGTGCCATGAATGCCGGGACTTTGTTGTTGTTCCGTGACGCCATGAGATCGACGTCCGGCGTTCCCCAGGGGCGACAGATCTCTCGAAACACGTCTGGGTGCAGAGACCATTCCCCCGCGTCCATGCCCTGACGACTGAGAAAATCTGCTTCCCAGTTTTCTACGCCCGGGATGTGAACTGCGGAGATGGTGGAAGCTGTGGCTTCCACCCACTGCAGAATCCGTCGGACTTCCTGGAAGGCTTGACGACTGCGAGTGCCGCCTTGGTGGTTGATGTATGCGACGGCAGTGGCGTTGTCCGACTGGATACGGATCTGCCTGCCCTCCAGCCACCGATGAAAAGCCAATAGGGCTAGATACACTGCCCTTATCTCCAGAATATTGATCTGAAGGGATGACTCTATTGGAGTCCAAATTCCCTGAGCCCTGTGGTGGAGAAAAACCGCTCCCCACCCTGACAGGCTCGCGTCCGTGGTGACCACAGTCCAGGTTGGGGGTAGGAAGGATTTTCCCTGCGACAGAGAGTTGGGAAGGAGCCACCACTGAAGTGACGTCTTGGTTGCAAGGGAAAGAGAGACGTTCCTGTCGAGGGAAGTCGAACTCCTGTCCCATTTGCGGAGAATGTCCAATTGGAGTGGCCGAATTTGGAATTGCGTGAACGGGATTGCCTCTATAGCTGCCACCATCTTCCCCAGGAAGTGCATGAGGCGCCTTAAGGGGTGTGACTGACTCCGAAGAAGGGATTTCACCCCTGCCTGCAGAGAAAGCTGTTTGTCTCTCGGAAGCTTGACTAACGCTTGCTGGGTATGAAACTCCATCCCAAGGTACGTCAGTGATTGGGTCGGTGTCAACTTGGATTTCGGGAAGTTGATGATCCACCCGAACCGCTGGAGAGTCGCCAGAGCGACAGATAGACTTTGTTGACACGCCACCCGAGACGGGGCCCTGACTAGGAGATCGTCCAAGTAGGGAATCACCGAGTGGCCCTGAGAATGCAGGACCGCCACAACGGATGCCATGACTTTGGTGAAAACCCGTGGTGCTGTCGCCAAGCCGAAAGGCAATGCCACGAACTAGAGGTGTTCGTCCCCGATGGCGAAACGCAGGGTTGAGGTCTCTTAGGTTTGGCCTGGGGTAAGGAGGAATCCTTAATAATCTCATCCAATCGTTCGCCAAACAAACGGTCGCCAGAAAATGGCAAACCGGTTAAGAACCTCTTGAAAGCCGAATCTGCCTTCCATTCGCGCAGCCACATGGCCCTGCGGACTGCCACAGAGTTAGCGGATGCTACAGCCGTACGGCTAGTGGAGTCCAGGACGGCATTCATGGCGTAGGATGAAAAGGCTGACGCCTGAGAGGTCAAAGACGCAACTTGCGGAGCAGAATTACGTGTGACAGCATTAATCTCAGTCAGACAAGCCGAGATAGCTTGGAGTGCCCACACGGCTGCAAAGGCCGGGGCAAAAGACGCGCCCGTGGCCTCATAGATGGACTTCACCAGGAGCTCAATCTGTCTGTCAGAGGCATCTTTTAGCGATGAGCCATCTGCAACCGACACCACGGATCTAGCCGCCAATCTTGAGACTGGAGGATCCACCTTGGGACAGTGAGCCCAACCCTTAACGACTTCAGATGGGAAGGAGTAACGCATGTCAGTGAGGCGCTTAGTAAAGCGCTTGTCCGGGACCGCTCTGGGCTTCTGGACAGCGTCCCTGAAGTTAGAGTGATCAAAAAACGTATTGCGAGTACATTTGGGGAACCGAAACTGGTGTTTCTCCTGCTGAGACGCCGACTCCTCTACAGGAGGAGGCGGGGGAGAGAGATCTAACACCTGGTTGATGGACGAGATAAGATCATTTACTAAGGCGTCCCCCTCAGGTGTATCAAGGTTAAGGGCGACGTCAGGGTCAGAGCCCTGAGCTGCGACGTCCGCCTCGTCCTCCAGAGAGTCCTCAAGCTGGGAACCCGAGCAGCGTGAAGAAGTCGGGGAAGAGTCCCAGCGAGGCCGCTTAGCCGGTCTAGGACTACGGTCCGGGCAGGAGTCTTCCGCCTGAGACCGAGGGGCCAACCTATGAGCGCGCTGTGGCGCGGACCGAGAGGGGCCTGGAGGCGACGAGCCAACAGGGGCCGGGGCCTGTGAAGGGTCCGGTCTGGACTGCAAAGCCTCTAGCAGCTTAGAAGACCATTTGTCCATAGACTGTGCAATGGATTGAGAAGTGACTCAGAGAGTTTCTCAGCAAAAGAGGCGAACTCTGTCCCTGCAGCCTGGTCAGGGGGAGCAGGGGGGTCTACATGAGCCGAGGGGCCCACCAGTGTCCAAGGCTCCGGCTGAGCAAGCAAAACAGGGGTCGAGCATTGCTCACAGTGAGGGTAGGTGGAACCCGCAGGTAACATAGCCCCACAAGAGGTACAGGCCGCAAAAAAACCCTGTGCCTTAGCAGCTTTGCTCCTTGTGGACGACATGCTGTTGTCTCCTAGGAGAGTGATCACTGAGGGTATATGGGAAAGGGGTATACAGCACACCGAACAGATAGATATAGATATAAACGTATCTAATCCGGCACCCTAGGGGGACCAGCACCGGGTGACCGGTGTGGCTTACCGACCGCTAACGAGCGGAGTGTGTCCTCCAGATTCCCTGCCTTGGATCCCCCGGAGCTGCAGAGCTGTTCACTGAGAATCCTCCACCGGCAGAATGCCAAAAAATGGCTGCCGGAGCTCTCAGGGGAGGAGTGGAGCTGTGGGCGGCGCCAGCAAAGTGCGGGAATCTGGGGTCCCCACAATGATCAGTGAGGGGGGAGGAAACATGCAGGATGCTCCAGCCCTCACATCCGACGTCAGGTCGGTAATCCCGCCCTTACCTCTGACAGGCAGGCCCGGGGGCGGGATTTTTGCGACTAGGCCGCGATGAAGTCAGGGACTAAATTTGAGACCGCGCCCGACAAGCAGGCACGGTCGGCGCGGAAGTCCACCGGCCTCCTGAATTCAGCAGCCGCCGCGGCTTCCGGTAAGAAGGTGCGCTCCCTGCACAGTCCCCTATGGGGACACAGAGTACCTTTGAGTTGCAGGGCCCGGTCCCTGAGGTTGAAGAGGCTCCGGTCCGGCAGGTTCCCACAGGGGCTGCGGATGGAGCACGGTCCCAGTAAATGGATGACCGCTTAGTATCCCACTTCTCCCAGAGCCGCTTAAGGGATGGTGAAGGAGACGGCATGTGGCTCCAGCCTCTGTACCCGCAATGGGTACTTCAACCTTAACAACACCGCCGACGTAGTGGGGTGAGAAGGGAACATGCCGGGGGCCCCGTGGGGGCCCTCTTTTCTTCCAACCGACATAACTAAGTTGAGAATGCATGAGTGGATGTGTGCCTCCTTCCACACAAAGCATAAAACTGAGGAGCCCGTGATCCACGGGAGGGTGTATAGGCAGAGGGGAGGGGTTACACTTTTTAAAGTGTAATACTTTGTGTGGCCTCCGGAGGCAGAAGCTATACACCCAATTGTCTGGGTCTCCCAATGGAGCGACAAAGAAAATTATGTTGAGTTACAATATCACCAGTGGGATAATTAGTGTATTGGAGAAGAAAACATCTAGTCGCCCACTGATTTCTGCCAAATTAAATAAACTATTTTATATAAATGAACTGAACAGAAAACTAAAGAAAGAGGCTTATTGAAAGCAGTATAGAGAATGGAATAAAAACATGGGGCTGGTTTTTGAAATATAGGGAAGCTATCAGGTTCCCTTTAAGCACACAATATGGGCTTGTGATTTCACACATACTAATGTTGACTATATACCATTAATATGTATACACTGCTAATTACTACTTTACTATGGGTTAATCATGGGAAAATACTACATTTGATCTGAAGACCTATCAAAACTATAAAAGGCACATGAAAGGTTTGTCATATACTATATTTTCCAGCGTATAAGACGACATTTTTAACCCCTGAAAATCTTTTCAAAATTCGGGGGTCGTCCTAAATGGCGGTGCACGGTAATGATATGGCTTTACTGCCGTTGCTTAGACACAATAAAATATTCTCACTTCTCCTCCATTCCCGCGGTGCCTCCAGCTGTTTCTTGCAGTCCGCAGGCACACAGTCCCCTCCGTAATAGCGTCCGCTGCACAGAGCGGCCGCTATAGGATGTTTTACTGCAGTTGAATGCTTTGTGGCGCCGTAAAGCATTCAACTGCAGTAAAGCCATGACAACATCCTGCAGCGGCTGCTCCGTACACTATCACGGAGGCGTCTGTGTGCCTGCGGACTGCAAAAACCAGCTGGAAGCACGGAGGAGAGGTGAGAATATATTTTATTGTGTGTAAACAAAGGCATAATATGGGACAAGAAGGGAACTAGCAGGAGGACATTACAATGGGCTCATTACTACAAGGGGGGTACATTACTATGCAATGGGGACATTACTGCAGGGGACATTACTAAACAATGGAGACATTACAGCAGGGGACATTACTAAACAATGGGGATGTTACTGCAGGGGACATTACTAAACAATGGGGACATTTAACTGGAAAAGTTGGGGGTTGTCTTATATGCCCAGTCGCCTTATATGCCGGATAATACGGTATATTATTTTCTTTTTAAATTTATTTCTATAAATGTATGTAGGATAACAAATCAGAAACTAAATGCAAAAAAAACAACAAGATTGTTACCTTCTCCTCCTTACTGATGCTGCTTTGCCGTGCAATTCTCGTCATCCTGGCTACATAGACAGCGCAGTCTTTTCGGATTTCCTTTAATTCTTCTAAGGAGAATGTAACAGATATGCGAGGTACAGGAATATCGGACCAGCAAATGTAATGCTGAAATAAGAACAAACTTTAGGTTTACCGCCATCATAAATGAAAAGCCAGCTACAAATATAGAGATTGGTACCCACCTTGGGGCAGCACACTTTCAATAAATTTATAGTTTTCCCACACATGTATATTTCATTAGCTATATGCTTCAAGAACACTGGAACACAATCCTCCACATCTTTTGAGATCAAAACATATCCATGGGTCCAGTAACGTTTATCTAGAAGAAATGGAAAAAGTAAATGAAGCTGAAGTGCTGACCAGAACATGTAATAATAAAGAGAAAAGAATACAATACCTCTAAACCCGAGGAAGTCTTCATTCACCTGGATCATGAATTCTTTACAAGAATCTCTTAAGACACCACTGTAGACCCAATCATAGATGAATCTGAAAATGTCCACAGATCTTTACTTTATTATACCTTATACATACAAGATAGTATCAATAGATACCTAATATTAGTACTGCTTTAATTAAAATGATATATGTAAAACATGAAGCCAAGTATAGTGAGATGGCATATGATCTTAAGAAAATCACTCAGGTACTCCAATAATTTTACCATCTATTATCAAATAGTATTGTGTATGCAGAGATAATTGCAATACTTACCGGTCACCGTCTTCAGCCATTTCCAAAGCCGCTGCGGCATCATGTGGCAACATTTGTGACTTGGTAAATCACAGTGTTTGCTGTGTGGAAGCGGAGGTCAATTTCTAGATTTTCTCACTGCGAGTCTATGAGACTCAGAACGAAGAGCTCGTTCTAAGACTCATAGGGGGACTTTACACGTTGCGACATCACTTCCGAAATATCGTCGGGGTCACGTCGTTAGTGACGCACATCCGGCGCCGTTATTGACATCGCAATGTGTAAATCCTAGGTGCGACGATAAACGATCGCAAAAGCTTCGAAAATCGTTGATCTGTGTAGCTTCGTTCATTTTCATAATGTCGGGTCGACTACAGGTACGATGTTGTTTGTCGTTCCTGCAGCTCCACACATCGCTGTGTATAAACACGCAGGAGCGACAAACATCACCTTACCCGTGTCCCGACGGAAATGCGGAAGGGAGGTGGGCGGGATGTTATGTCCCGCTCATCTCCGCCCCTCCGCTTCTATTGGCCAGCCGATTACTGACGTTGCAGTGACGTCGCTGTGATGCCAAATGCATCTCTCCCTTGAAGGAGGAATAGTTCGTCAGTCACCGCGACGTCGCCGAGCAGGTATGCGTGTGTGAAGCTGCCGTAGCGATAACGTTCGCTACGGCAGCAATCACCACATATCGCATGCGCGACGGGGGCGGGTACTATCGCGCTCAGCATCGCTAGCCGATGCTAGAGATGTCGCAACGTGTAAAGTACCCCATAGACTTACTTTTACAAAGTGCTCTCCGCTCTACACAGAAGAAACCTTGCGATACGGCAAGTGACGGTAAAGGTGGTCATGTGATACCTAACAGACTGCAACGGTGCTGTAAATGGGCAAAGATGGCAACCCATAACTTTTTACTAATACATGAGGGGGTAAGTGCAAACCTGGATATTGGTAATGCAGCTGATGTGATTTATTTGGACTTTGCAAAGGCATTTGATACTGTACCACATAATAGCCTTATACTAAAGCTCCAGAAGCAAGGACTAGGGGAAACTATATGCAACTGGGTAAGGAATTGGCTAAAAGATAGGAAACAAAGAGTAGTCATAAATGGTATATTCTCTAAATGGGCTATAGTCAGCAGTGGGGTGCCGCAGGGATCTGTGCTAGGACCAATTCTTTTTAATCTCTTTATTAATGACCTTGTGGATGGGATTGATAGTAAAGTGTCAGTCTTTGCTGATGACACCAAACTATGTAGGATATTAAAAACTGACCTTGATAGTACAATATTACAAAAAGATCTGGATAAGATGTCAGAATGGGCAGATACTTGGCAAATGAGATTTAATGTTGATAAATGTAAAGTAATGCACCTAGGACGGAGTAATCCTATAACTGCGTATACATTAAATGGAAGTAAACTTGGGACAACAGAACAGGAGAAGGACTTGGGTATTCTCATTACAAATAAGCTGAGCAGCAGCACTCAATGTCAAGCAGCAGCTGCAAAAGCAAACAAGATTCTAGGGTGTATAAAAAGAGAGATTAGATCCCGTGATCCCAACGTATTGTTACCCCTCTATAAATCACTTGTAAGGCCACATCTGGAATATGGGATTCAGTTTTGGGCTCCACATTTTAAAAAGGACATTCAGAAGTTAGAGTCAGTTCAAAGGCGGGCAACTAGACTATTACAAGGAATGGAAGGCCTCCCATATGATGACAGGTTGAAAAAGTTAGATATGTTTAGCTTAGAAAAAAGACGTCTCAGAGGAGATCTCATTTATATGTATAAATACATGTGTGGTCAATATAAAAGGACTGGCACATGACTTATTTCTTCCAAAGACAATACTAAGGACCAGGGGGCATTCACTGCGAGTGGAAGAAAAGCGATTCCGACAGCTAAATAGGAAAGGGTTGTTTACAGTTAGAGCAGTCAGACTGTGGAATGCCCTACCACAAGAGGTAGTAATGGCAGATACTATAACAGCTTTCAAAAAAGGGCTGGATGATTTCCTCAGTACACAAAACATTGTTGGTTATAAATGACTTCGTGACCAAATGTAGAACTGGTGGAGGAAGGTTGAACTAGATGGACCTAGGTCTTTTTTCAACCTTAGTAACTATGTAACTATGAAAAGTTTCCCCCCTCCCATATACTAATGAGCCACAAATAGGAAGTTGATATCACCAACCATTCCCATTTTATTTTCATTAGCACCTTCCTAACATAATGTGAAATCAAATTCTATTTATTTATTGAGCATCGAAAGTAAAAATTTTACTAGAAATTCTAAACCCAATATATGCCCCAGTCACAAAAAGTTAGGGATATTTGGCTTTCCGGAGAAATTTCAGGTTGATCCTAAAATGCCCTCCAACAAAGAGTTTAATTGCAAAAAAGAGAATTTTGTTTACTTACCGTAAATTCTTTTTCTTATAGTTCCGTCTTGGGAGACCCAGACCTTGGGTGTATAGCTTCTGCCTCCGGAGGACACACAAAGTACTACACCTAAAAGGTGTAGCTCCTCCCTCTGACCCTATACACCCCCTGGTGAACCAGTCACAACCAGTTTAGTGCAAAAGCTGAAGGAGAATAGCCACCCACAAGTAGAACAGAGCAAGAGCCGGAACAACCGGAGACTCTGTTCACGACAACAGCATGTGAAATCACACGGAACAAGGAAATTGCCAACAGGCAACAGGGAGGGTGCTGGGTCTCCCAAGACGGAACTATAAGAAAAAGAATTTACGGTAAGTAAACAAAATTCTCTTTTTCTTTATCGTTCCTTTGGGAGACCCATACCTTGGGACGTTCCAAAGCAGTCCCTGGGTGGGAAATAAACAAAAAAAACTAAGAAGTAGGCAGAAACCTAACTTCACAAATGGGCGACCGCCGCCTGAAGGATGCGTCTGCCCAAGCTCGCATCTGCCGAAGCATGAGCATGCACTTGGTAGTGCTTCGAGAAGGTATGCAGGCTAGCCCAAGTGGCAGCCTGACAGACTTGCTGAGCCGTAGCCTGGTGCCGAAAAAGCCAAAGAGGCACCGACAGCCCTGGTCGAGTGCGCTTTGATCCCCGGCGGGGGAGGAGCCTGCGAACTTTGGTAGGCGTCCGAAATGGTCGACCTAATCCAACGGGCTAAGGTCAGCTTAGAAGCAGGGAGGCCCTTGCGCCGACCTGTGGTTAGCACAAAAAGAGAGGTACACCGCCTAAGCGCAGCGGTGCGAGACACATAGATCCGGAGAGCACACACCAGATCTAGAGTATGTAGAGCTTTTTCAAAGCGATGAACAGGGGCCGGACAGAAGGAAGGTAAGGTAATGTCCTGGTTAAGGTGGAAGGGAGAGACCACCTTAGGAAGGAAGTCCGGAGTCGGACGGAGAACCACCTTGTATTGATGAAAGACTAAAAAGGGTGACTCCAAGGAGAGCGCAGCCAAATCAGAAACTCTCCTGAGAGAAGTTATAGCAACCAGAAAGGCCACATTCTGTGAGAGACGATACAAAGAAACCTCCCTAAGGGGCTCAAAGGGGGGTTTCTGCAAGACCGTGAGAACCAAGTTAAGGTCCCAGGGGTCCAAGGGCCGCCGGTAAGGCGGGATGATGTGAGACGCACCCTGCATGAAGGTGCGGACCTGAGCCAGCCGAGCGAGACGCCGCTGGAACAGGACTGACAGGGCCGAAACCTGTCCCTTGAGAGAGTTGAGGGACAGACCTAGCTGCAGACCGGACTGTAGAAAAGACAGAAGGGTAGGCAAGCAGAATGGCCAAGGAGAATGGCCGGTAGAGCGACACCAGGACAGGAAAATTTTCCAAGTCCTGTGATAGATCTTAGCGGACGAAGACTTACGGGCCCGAGTCATAGTGGAGATGACTTCAGGGGGAATACCAGAAGCCGTCAAAATCCAGGACTCAAGAGCCACGCCGTCAATTTGAGGGCCGCAGAATTCGGGCGGAAGAACGGACCTTGCGAGAGTAGGTCTGGACGGTCCGGGAGAGGCCACGGCATCTCTACGGACAGTTGGAGCAGGTCCGGATACCAAGCTCGCCTGGGCCAGTCCGGTGCAATGAGGATGATTCGACGACCCTCCATTCTGATCTTGCGCAGGACTCTGGGCAAGAGGGCTAGAGGGGGAAACACGTAGGACAGATGAAACTGGGACCAGTCCTGAACCAGAGCGTCCGCGGCGAAGGCCTGAGGATCGTGGGAGCGAGCCACATAGACAGGAACTTTGTTGTTGTGACGGGATGCCATTAGGTCCACGTCCGGAGTGCCCCATTTGCGGCAGATCGACTGAAATACTGCCGGGTGCAGGGACCACTCGCCACCGTCCACGCTTTGACGGCTTATATAATCTGCCTCCCAGTTGTCCACGCCTGGGATGTGGACTGCGGATATGGTGGACCTGGAGTCCTCCGCCCATTGAAGAATGCGTTGTACCTCCATCATTGCCAGGCGGCTGCATGTCCCGCCTTGATGGTTGATGTAGGCAACCGCTGTCGCGTTGTCTGACTGGACTCGAATGTGCCTGCCCGCCAGCAGATGGTGAAATGCTAGGAGAGCTAGAAGTACGGCTCTGATTTCCAGCACATTGATTGAAAGGGCTGACTCGGACGGAGTCCAAGTGCCCTGTGCTCTGTGGTGGAGACATACCGCTCCCCAGCCGGATAGACTGGTATCCGTGGTGAGAATCACCCAGGATGGGGCCAGGAAGGAGTGCCCTTGGGATAGGGAGAGGGGCCGAAGCCACCACTGAAGAGAGCTCTTGGTCCGTGGCGACAGAGCCACTGACTTGTGTAAGGAGGAAGGCCGCTTGTCCCAACAGCGGAGAATGTCCAGCTGCAGGGGGCGCAGATGGAACTGGGCAAAGGGAACAGCCTCCATGGACGCCACCATTTGACCCAGCACCTGCATCAGACGCCTGAGGATATAACGGCGGGGCCTCAGGAGAGAGCGCACCGCCAACTGGAGTGACAGCTGTTTGTCTAAGGGCAACTTCACAAGTGCCGGCAGAGTCTCGAACTGCATCCCTAGGTACATGAGACTCTGCGTCGGAGTCAGAGTGGATTTGGGAAGATTGACAAGCCACCCGAATTGGGCTAGAGTGCTGAGAGTGAGCGAGACACTCCGCTGACAGTCTGCGCTGGATGGCGCTTTGACTAGAAGGTCGTCCAGGTAGGGGAGCACTGCCAACCCCTGAAGGTGCAGAACCGCAATCACGGCTGCCATGACCTTGGTGAAAACCCGAGGGGCCGTGGCTAACCCGAAGGGGAGAGCCACGAATTGGAAATGATCGTCTCCTATTGCAAAGCGTAGCCAACGCTGGTGTAAAACCGCAATGGGCACATGCAGATAGGCATCTCTGATGTTGATGGACGCCAGGAAATCCCCTTGGGTCATTGAGGCAATGACTGATCGCAGGGACTCCATGCGAAAGTGCCGCACCCGAACATGCTTGTTGAGAAGCTTGAGATCCAGGATGGGCCTGAATGTACCGTTCTTTTTGGGAACTAGGAAGAGGTTTGAGTAGAAACCTCTGAACTGTTCCCGGGCGGGAACTGGTACAATTACTCCGTTGGCCTGCAAGGCTGCCACGGCCTGTGAAAAGGCGGCGGCCCTGGAGCAGGGGGGAGTTGAGAGAAAAGAAGGGAATTTTGTTACTTACCGTAAATTCCTTTTCTTCTAGCTCCAATTGGGAGACCCAGACGATTAGGGTGTATAGCTACTGCCTCCGGAGGCCACACAAAGCATTACACTAAAAAGTGTAAGGCCCCTCCCCTTCTGGCTATACACCCCCCGTGGGATCACGGGCTGCTCAGTTTTAGTGCTAAAGCAAGAAGGAGGAAAGCCAATAACTGGTTTAAACAAATTCAATCCGAAGTAACATCGGAGAACTGAAACCGTTCAACATGAACAACATGTGTACCCGAAAAAAACAAAAATCCCGAAGGAAACAGGGCGGGTGCTGGGTCTCCCAATTGGAGCTAGAAGAAAAGGAATTTACGGTAAGTAACAAAATTCCCTTCTTCTTCGGCGCTCCATTGGGAGACCCAGACGATTGGGACGTCCAAAAGCAGTCCCTGGGTGGGTAAATTAATACCTCAAGTTAGAGCTGTAAAACAGCCCTCCCCTACGAGGAGGCAACCGCCGCCTGCAGGACTCTTCTACCTAGGCTGGCGTCCGCCGAAGCGTAGGTATGCACCTGATAATGTTTGGTGAAAATGTGCAGACTCGACCAGGTAGCTGCCTGGCACACCTGTTGAGCCGTAGCCTGGTGTCGTAATGCCCAGGACGCACCCACGGCTCTGGTAGAATGGGCCTTCAGCCCTGATGGAACCGGAAGCCCAGCAGAACGGTAGGCTTCAAGAATTGGTTCCTTGATCCATCGAGCCAGGGTGGATTTGGAAGCCTGCGATCCTTTGCGCTTACCAGCGACAAGGACAAAGAGTGCATCCGAGCGGCGCAGGGGCGCCGTGCGGGAAATGTAGATTCTGAGTGCTCTCACGAGATCCAACAAATGCAAATCCTTTTCATACCGATGAACTGGATGAGGACAAAAGGAAGGTAAGGAGATATCCTGATTGAGATGAAAAGAGGATACCACCTTAGGGAGAAACTCCTGAATCGGGCGCAGCACTACCTTGTCCTGGTGAAAAACCAGGAAGGGAGCTTTGGATGACAGCGCTGCCAGCTCGGATACCCTCCGAAGAGACGTGACCGCTACCAGAAAGGCCACTTTCTGTGAGAGTCGAGAAAGTGAAACATCCCTCAGAGGCTCGAAGGGCGGCTTCTGGAGATCAACTAGTACCCTGTTCAGATCCCATGGATCTAACGGCCGTTTGTACGGAGGGACGATGTGACAAACCCCCTGCAGGAACGTGCGTACCTGAGGAAGTCGTGCTAGACGCTTTTGAAAAAATACCGATAGCGCTGAGACTTGCCCTTTAAGGGAGCCGAGCGATAAGCCTTTTTCCAAACCAGATTGCAGGAAGGAAAGAAAAGTAGGCAATGCAAATGGCCAGGGGGACACTCCCTGTGCCGAGCACCAGGATAAGAAAATCTTCCACGTTCTGTGGTAGATCTTAGCAGACGTGGGCTTCCTAGCCTGTCTCATGGTGGCCACGACCCCTTGAGATAATCCTGAAGATGCTAGTATCCAGGACTCAATGGCCACACAGTCAGGTTCAGGGCCGTAGAATTCAGATGGAAAAACGGCCCTTGTGACAGTAAGTCTGGCCGGTCTGGTAGCGCCCACGGTTGGCCGACCGTGAGATGCCACAGATCCGGATACCACGACCTCCTCGGCCAGTCTGGGGCGACGAGCAGGACGCGGCGGCAATCGGACCTGATCTTGCGTAGCACTCTGGGCAAGAGTGCCAGAGGGGGAAACACATAGGGCAGCTGGAACTGCGACCAATCTTGCACTAAGGCGTCTGCCGCCAGAGCTCTGTGATCGCGAGACCGTGCCATGAAAGTTGGGACCTTGTTGTTGTGCCGGGACGCCATTAGGTCGACGTCCGGCCTTCCCCAGCGGCGAAAGATTTCCTGAAACACGTCCGGGTGAAGGGACCATTCCCCTGCGTCCATACCCTGGCGACTGAGGAAGTCCGCTTCCCAGTTTTCTACGCCGGGGATGTGAACTGCGGATATGGTGGAGGCCGTGGCTTCCACCCACATCAGAATCCGCCGGACTTCCTGGAAGGCTTGCCGACTGCGTGTCCCGCCTTGGTGGTTGATGTATGCCACCGCTGTGGAGTTGTCCGACTGAATTCGGATCTGCTTTCCTTCCAGCCACTGCTGGAAGGCTTGTAGGGCAAGATACACTGCCCTGATTTCCAGAACATTGATCTGAAGGGTGGACTCCTGCTGAGTCCACGTACCCTGAGCCCTGTGGTGGAGAAAAACTGCTCCCCACCCTGACAGACTCGCGTCTGTCGTGACCACCGCCCAGGATGGGGGTAGGAAGGACCTTCCTTGTGATAATGAGGTGGGAAGAAGCCACCATTGAAGAGAGTCCTTGGCCATCTGGGAAAGGGAGACTTTCCTGTCTAAGGACGTCGACTTCCCGTCCCATTGGCGGTGAATGTCCCATTGAAGTGGGCGCAGATGAAACTGCGCAAACGGGACTGCCTCCATTGCTGCCACCATCTTCCCCAGGAAGTGCATGAGGCGTCTTAAGGGGTGCGACTGGCCTTGAAGGAGAGAGTGCACCCCTGTCTGTAGTGAACGCTGCTTGTCCATCGGAAGCTTCACTATCGCTGAGAGACTATGAAACTCCATGCCAAGATATGTTAGTGATTGGGTCGGTGACAGATTTGACTTTGAAAAGTTGATGATCCACCCGAAAGTCTGGAGAGTCTCCAGCGCAACGTTCAGGCTGTGTTTGCATGCCTCTTGAGAGGGTGCCTTGACAAGTAGATCGTCCAAGTAAGGGATCACCGAGTGTCCCTGAGAGTGCAAGACTGCTACCACTGCTGCCATGACCTTGGTGAAAACCCGTGGGGCTGTCGCCAGACCAAATGGCAGGGCTACGAACTGAAGGTGTTCTTCTCCTATAACGAAGCGTAGAAAACGCTGGTGCTCTGGAGCAATCGGCACGTGGAGATAAGCATCCTTGATGTCTATTGATGCTAGGAAATCTCCTTGAGACATCGAGGCAATGACGGAGCGGAGAGATTCCATCCGGAACCGCCTGGTTTTCACGTGCTTGTTGAGCAGTTTTAGGTCCAGAACAGGACGGAAAGAGCCGTCCTTTTTTGGCACCACAAACAGATTGGAGTAAAAACCTTGACCTCGTTCCTGAAGAGGAACAGGGATCACCACTCCTTCTGCCCTTAGAGAGCACACCGCCTGCAGAAGAGCATCGGCTCGGTCGGGATGTGGGGAAGTTCTGAAGAACCGAGGCGGAGGACGAGAACTGAACTCTATCCGGTACCCGTGAGACAAAATGTCTGTTACCCACCGGTCTTTGACCTGTGGCAGCCAAATGCCGCAAAAGCGGGAGAGCCTGCCACCGACCGAGGATGCGGAGAGAGGAGGCCGAATGAGTGAGTCCGCCAGGAATCTGAGCTCCTCTGCTCCTTCTGAGTCCTTTTGGACGAGGAGAATTGGGCCCTGCCCGAACCTCGAAAGGACCGAAACCTCGACTGTCCCCTCCACTGTTGAGGTTTGCTTGATCTGGGCTGGGGTAAGGAAGAGTCCTTACCCTTGGACTGTTTAATGATTTCAGCCAATTGCTCACCAAACAGTCTGTCTTGAGATAATGGCAAACTGGTTAAGCATTTTTTGGAAGCAGAATCTGCTTTCCATTCCTTTAACCATAAGGCTCTGCGTAAAACCACAGAGTTGGCGGACGCCATTGACGTACGGCTGGTAGAGTCCAAGACCGCATTGATAGCGTAAGTCGCAAACGCAGACATTTGCGAGGTCAACAACGCCACTTGCGGCACTGATGGACGTATGACAGAGTCCACCTGCGCCAGACCAGCTGAAATAGCTTGGAGTGCCCACACGGCTGCGAATGCTGGAGCAAACGACGCGCCGATAGCTTCATAGACAGATTTCAACCAAAGGTCCATCTGTCTGTCATTGGCATCTTTAAGTGAAGCCCCATCTTCCACTGCAACTATGGATCTAGCCGCAAGCCTGGAGATTGGGGGGTCCACCTTTGGACACTGGGTCCAGCGTTTGACCACGTCAGGGGGAAAGGGATAACGTGTATCCTTAAGACGTTTGGAGAAACGCTTATCTGGATAAGCATGGTGTTTCTGGACTGCTTCTCTGAAGTCAGCGTGGTCCAGAAAAGTACTCAATTTACGTTTGGGATACCTGAAATGGAATTTCTCCTGCTGTGCTGCTGCCTCCTCCGCTGGAGGAGAAATATCCAGCAGTCTATTGATGGCCGCTATAAGATCATTCACCATGGCGTCACCATCAGGGGTATCCAGGTTGAGAGCAGTCTCAGGATTAGACTCCTGATCACCTAGCTCTGTCTCATCATACAGAGAATCCTCTCGCTGAGACCCTGACCAGCGTGATGACGCCGAGGGTCTCTCCCAGCGAGCTCGCTTAGGCTGCCTGGGACTGTCGTCCGAGTCAGAGCCTTCAGCCTGTGATGCCTGGGACCCCCTTGGAGCACGGATTAGTTCCAACTGAGGGGGACCGGGGAACATTGAATCAGCAGTGCCCATGGTCTGAGTGACCGGCCTGGACTGCAAAGTTTCTAGAATTTTTGTCATAGTCACAGACATCTTATCAGCAAAAACTGCAAACTCTGTCCCCGTCACCGGGGCAGGGTTCACAGGCGTCTCTGCCTGGGCCACTACTAGCATAGACTCCGGCTGACGAAGTGGCACAGGGACCGAACATTGCACACAATGGGGGTCAGTGGAACCTGCCGGTAGATCAGCCCCACATGCGGTACAGGCAGCATATAAAGCCTGTGCCTTGGCACCCTTGCTTTTTGCGGATGACATGCTGTTGTCTCCTCAGAGCAATATAGGGGTATAAGCCAAGAAGCGACCGTACAGTGCAATATATAGGTACAGACAAAAGTACACCAAACAACACTGTGGCACTAGTGGGGTCAGCACCTAGGTGCTGCTTACCGCCCGCTTAACAGCGGGTGTGTGGTCGCTAGAATCCCCTGTCTGGGTCTCCCAGGGCTATGTCCGTTCTCCAGCTCAGACTGCGTGCAGGAATGGCTGCCGGCATCCTGTGAAGAGGGGCGGGCCGTGGGCGTGCTGCAGACAAAGAGCGGGAAACTGGCGTCCCACTGTGCCCAGTGAGAGGGCTGGAGTATGTAAATAAGACTCCAGCCCTCGGCGCTGACTATTGTACAGCGTCTCTCCCCTTCCCTGACTGACAGGGCTGGGGGCGGGGAACGAAACGTAACTAGGCCGCAGAAGCCGGGGACTAGATTTATAAGCGCTGCCGTCGTAAAAGCACGGTCGGCGCGAAGTCCCCGGCGCACCAAAGTCTCAGCCGCGCCGCAGTCTCCGGGGGCGGCCGGCGCGGTAGTTCCCCACACATAAACTCACTCAGCTAAGCTGCAGTGAGTATAACCCAAGCGCGCAGCGCTACTGTCCCCGGCGCACTAGAACACCCAGCAACGCTGGAGTGTGTCTGTGCCTGTCTGTACGGGGACACAGAGTACCTGAATGTTGCAGGGCCTTGTCCCTGACGGTACCCAGCTCCGTATCCAGCAGGATCTCCGGGTCTGTGGATGGAGCCCGGCCTCAGAGCCTGGAGGCCGGTAAGATCCCACTTCACCAGAGCCCTCAGGGGGATGGGGAAGGAAAAACAGCATGTGGGCTCCAGCCTCCGTACCCGCAATGGGTACCTCAACCTTAACAAACACCGCCAACAAGAGTGGGGTGAGAAGGGAGCATGCTGGGGGCCCTTTAGCATGGGCCCTCTTTTCTTCCATCCGATATAGTCAGCAGCTACTGCTGACTAAACAGTGGAGCTATGCGTGGATGTCTGACCTCCTTCGCACAAAGCTTGAAAACTGAGCAGCCCGTGATCCCACGGGGGTGTATAGCCAGAAGGGGAGGGGCCTTACACTTTTTAGTGTAATGCTTTGTGTGGCCTCCGGAGGCAGTAGCTATACACCCTAATCGTCTGGGTCTCCCAATGGAGCGCCGAAGAAAATCTGTTTGGCGGGCTGGAAGAAAATTCTATCCTGTAGCCGTGAGAGATGATATCTCTCACCCACTGATCGGAGACTTGTTGAAACCAAGCGTCGCCAAAGTGGGAGAGCCTGACACCGACTAAGGACGTGGCTGGATCGGACAGAGAGTCACGAGGAGGCTGCCTTAGTGGCAGGACCTCCTGCGGTCTTCTGCGGACGCGCTCTGGAGCACCAGTTGGATTTCTGGTCCTTGGCTGAGTTAGCGGACGAGGCGGAGGGCTTAGAGGACGACCAGTTGGAGGAATGAAAGGAGCGAAACCTCGACTGAATCCTACCCTGGGCAGGTTTCCTGGTCTTGGTTTGTGGCATGGAAGTACTCTTCCCGCCAGTAGCCTCTTTAATAATTTCATCCAGCTGTTCACCGAACAGCCGGGAACCAGCAAAAGGGAGCCCAGCAAGGTACTTCTTTGAAGAAGCATCTGTCTTCCACTCTCGAAGCCACAAGGTCCTGCGGATAACGAAGGAATTAGCCGAAGCCACCGCAGCGCGGTGAGAAGCCTCCAGCATGGCAGACATGGCATAAGAAGAAAAAGCTGAAGCTTGAGAAGTTAAGGCAACCATCTCGGGCATAGATTCCCTGGTGAGGGAATGCATCTTCTCCAGACTAGCAGAGATGGCTTTGAGGGCCCACACTGCTGCAAATGTTGGAGAAAACGCGGCCCCCACCGCTTCATACACGGATTTGGCCAGAAGGTCAATCTGACGGTCAGTGGCATCGTTAAGGGAAGTGCCATCAGCCACCGACACAACGGTCCGAGCTGAGAGCCTAGACACCGGAGGGTCTACCTTTGGGGAGTGAGCCCACTCCTTGACCACCTCAGGTGGAAAGGGAAAACGGTCATCAGAACCACGCTTTGGGAAGCGTTTGTCAGGACAGGCCCTGGGTTTGGTCACAGCGGCCTGAAAACTGGAGTGGTTAAAGAACACACTCTTTACTCTCTTAGGCGAGGTAAACTGGTGCTTTTCTGCCAGAGAGGGTTGTTCCTCTGATACTGGTGGATTGAGATCCAGTACAGAATTAATGGAAGCAATCAAGTCACTAAATTCTGAGTCACCCTCGGAAGGAGCAATGGGGCACATGGAGTTAGCCTCCGAGCCCCCTGTATAGGCATCCTCCTCATCCTGCGAGTCCTCAGCCCTTGAATCAGAGCCACGGGATGAGGAGGGAGAGGGAACCGTGCGGAGCCTCTTAGACGGACGGGGTCCGTGCCCTGATGATGAATCCTCTGTGAGCTCCAGTCCTAAAGGCCCTTTAGCAAGAGCATTAGAGGCACCCTGTGAAGGGGGCTGATGCATATTCATCAAAGTCCTGGACAGAAGTCCCATGGACTCAGCAAATGACTGGGAGATAGACCTAGAAAAGGACTCTACCCAGGCCGGGGGTTCAGCCACATGTGCAGGAGCAGCCTGAGAGACCACTGGGGCCGAGACCCCAGGCCGTGGCACCTCCAAGTTAGAGCAGACCTCACAATGTGGATAGGTGCTCGCTTCAGGCAGAGGAAGCTTACATGCAGCACATACAGCATAAAGCTTTGGAGCCTTGCGCTCCTTGTGTGAGACATGCTGCCTGAGTGGGGGGAAACAGCTTCTATAAAGGGAATGAATCCCAGGGAGAATATAGCAGAGGTCCACAACCGGAGACCGGCTGTGGCTTACCAGACCGCTGGAAGCGGTGTTGTGTGCCCTCCAGATCCCGAAGCCCGGACCCCCAATGCACAGCACCTCAGGAGGGATGCAGAGTGCAGGACGGGCCAGAACAGAGTGAAACCTGCCCAAGAAAATGGCCGCCGGAGCGAAGAGAGGGGGCGGAACCTTGGGCGTCCCTGTAGGAAGGGCAGAATCTGGAGGGCCATAGAGGCCTGCAGGGGGGGAGTCGCACACAAGCAGTGAGGAGGGTCCCTCCCCTGTGCAGGACGGCCACCGGGAGAGGCCATGCCTGTCCCCCAGCATGAGTGACATGCGAGGGCAGGCAACAGAAACTAGGCCTACGGCAAAGCCGGGGCCTAAATTTAAGCAGCGAGGCCGACGCGCAGGCACCATTGGCGCGGTTCTCGAGCAAAAAACCAGAGGACCGGCCGGAAATGCTAAAAAACACAGTAAACACACTCTCCCCCCACAATAAATGACAGGGACCCCCAACATATGAACGTCTCAAGGTACTTAGCTGCTGAGACGCAGGGCCAGGTCCCTGGGGGTGAGTGCTCCGGTCCAGCAGGGTCCTCAAGGGGTTGTGGCCGGAGACCGGTCTCCTGCCAGGCATGGAGACCGTGCTGGCTCCCACTTCACCATCCCTCCTGAGCTCTGGATTGAAGGAGCACGGCATGTAAGGCTCCAGCCTTCGAAATCAACCTTACAACACCACTGACACAGTGGGGTGAGAAGGGACATGCCGGGAGTCCAGACGTGGACCCGCATTTCTTCAATCTTCTTCCAAAAAAAGGAAAAAAAGGAAAAAAATCATATGAGAATGCATGTATGGATGTATGCCTCCTGAACACAAAGCGAAAAACTGGTTGTGACTGGTTCACCAGGGGGTGTATAGGCTCAGAGGGAGGAGCTACACCTTTTAGGTGTAGTACTTTGTGTGTTCTCCGGAGGCAGAAGCTATACACCCAAGGTCTGGGTCTCCCAAAGGAACGATAAAGAAATTCACAATAGGTATTCGATACATGAATCCCCAAATAAATTTGGGAATTCAATTAGAATTGGTATTTAAACAGTCCCCATCATCATGCTGTTCACATTTTGACATCATGAGACTAAAGGGCCCCCAGTGTGGGCAGGTTCTATCTAGTCAATACAGAACTGCCCTACATTTTCTGAATGGTACAGTAACAAGCACCTAATACTTGAATAACATCATTAATACAGTCATTCTGCTTCTGCATGAACAACATAGGCCTATTTTCATCTACATGGACGACAATGCTACAGCTCACCTAGGTCGTATCATTAGGGAATGGCTGCTGGAGTCTGGGGTGCCTCAAATGAAGTGGCCTACACTTTCTCCAGACCACAATCCCTGAGAAAACCTGAGAGCTCATAACACTGTACCCGGGCCGCCCTTCAAGAATAGTGGGATGCCAGGCCTCAGCAGAAAATAAATCCACTTGTAAACAGTATAAAACGTCATTGTCAAGCAGTAATTGATGCTCAAGGCCACATGACAAGTTATCCAGACATTGCCATTTTGGAGGGCACACTCACCACTGTTGTTGGCTTTTGTTTCAGTAAATTGTTTGAGATGAGGAAATCACTGTTGCATGTTTCTGCTTAAATGCCCTACTCTCATGATAATAAATCACTGCAGTGTGAAAGTTTTACAAAAATTTCACAAGAAAGCTAAATATACCTAACTTTTTGTGAGTACGGTGTGTCGATATGAGGCAGAATAAGGAGAGCAACAATGCAATTTAATGTTAAAAAATGACATTTTAGGACACCTCAACCTAAAAGGTACAGGGACGCAGGGGACCCTCTATTTGGAGAATGGAAGCGCTGAACTGTCTTCTCTCTCTAGCTGACTATACAAACACACAGCTCATCTACTAACACTCTTCAACAATGAAATTGCAACATGAAGAATGAAAAGACGTGGTGATTGAAAAAATGTAAACAAAATGTTCTAAATAACCCAATGTATTCAGTATAGAGTAGGAGTGCCATGTGCAAAAACACACAAATTTACACACCTTGGCTGCTATCAATGAGGTTATTAATGGCTGTCTGAAGAATGTCCTGCATTGCCATTTTGCAACATGACAAAAGTAGGCTCAATGTTGCCTGTGCTACTGTGAGCAGGCAGCGTGGCTTACACATGCTGCCATGCCCTGTAGCGTCTCCGCACTTGTCTCCATCTAGCACATCTGTGGCATCATTGGCTGGCAGTTGCAAAGTGAGCTGCAAGCAGCGGATCTTGATGATTTTGTATGTAAGAGCAGAACATCCCTCAGACAACCATTAACCCCTTCACGACCGCGGGCCGTAAAATTACGTCCTATTTTAACGTGACTTAACGACCAGGGACGTAATTTTACGGCCTAAACTTCATTTGATTGCCGTGGCCATAGCAACGGCTTTCAAATGATGTCCCCTGCTGTTTCTTACAGCAGGGGACCTTTGCTTGACCCCAGGGGGGGCGGCATCGCCACCCCCTATCGACGATCGATGTGATTGGCTGTTCAATCTGAACCACCAACCACATCGATCGCACTAATTTCGGCAAAAATAATGCCCGAATTAGTGCGATCCTGTGAGATCCAGCTATGAGATGCCGCAGCTGCTGCAGCATATCATAGGTGGACCTCAAACATGTCGCCCCCAGCCCCTGCAGCACTGATTGGAGCGATCGTGCTATGACGCGCAATCGCTCCAATCAGTGTGCAGTGGGGCGGTCTGATCTGCCGGTGGCCGCCCTCCCCAGGCCTGTGCTGGCCTGCGAGCCCTCCCCCAACATGTCTGCAGCGTGCAGTGGCTGGTACTTGTGGTACCACGCCACCGCTGCTGCTGCCGCCGTAGCTGAGGTCACCGCTGCTGCTGCACGTGAGTACTGTGCTCACTTTGCAGCCAGCCCGTGCGCGCTCCCGTGGTGCCCCTGCGCGCTGCCTTGATAGCCCCTGCCGTGCCCCCCCCGCGATCTGCTCCCCCCAACCCCACCCCCCCCCCCCGACATCCCGATCTGCTCCCCCCGCGATCTGACTGCCTCCCCCATTATCTCTGTTCTGCTTCTGCAGCTCCCTCTCCGGTCTCCCCCTCTGCTCTACCCCCTCCCCCTCTGCTCCCCCCCCCCCTCTGCTCTCAACCCTTCCTCTCCCCCTCTGCTCTCCCCCGACGTCCTCTTACCTGTCTTCACCGGCCTGATCACATCTGCGTCCATCGCTGGGTCCTTCCTGGGCATTCTGCTGATCTGCCTGCTGCTCCTGTAAAGCTGTCCATCTCTCTGCCATCTGTTCCTCTGCAGCTCTTCTGGTCAGTGATCCTCCTGCTAGTCCTCTGGGTACTGTGAGTATAACTTTTTTTTTTTTTTCCGTATCCCCTGTCCATTTTTACACCTCATCCGTCCGTGCGTCCCGCCAAGCGCTGATCAGGGATGCACATAACGGATCGGCATCCCTGCTCAATTTTTGGCGTGACTTTTTTTTCCGTATCCCCGACGCTTTTTGTATCGCATCCGTCTGTGCGTCCCGCCAAGCGCTGATCAGGGATGCAGATAACGGATCTGCATCCGTGTTCAGTTTTTGGCGTGACTTTTTTCCGTATTCACGACGCTTTTTGTATCACATCCGTCCGTGCGTCCCGCCGAGCGCTGATTAGGGATGCAGATAACTGATCGGCATCCCTGCTCAATTTTTGGCGTGACTTTTTTCCGTATTTGCGACGCTTTTTGTATCGCATCCGTCCGTGCATCCCACCAAGCGCTGATCAGGGATGCACATAACGTATCTGCATCCATGGTCAATTTTTGGCGTGACTTTTTTTTTTACGTATCCCCGACGCTTTTTTTTATCGCATCCGACCGTGCGTCCTGCAGCGGCCGATCAGTGCACTGCGTCTGTGCGTTTGAAAAGTCAAATGGCGCTCCTTCTCTTCTGAGCCCCGCCATGCGCTCAAACAATTACTTTCCACCACATATGAGGTATCTGCGTACTCAGGAGAAAATGCACAATACATTTTATGGTGCATTTTTTCCTGTTACCCTTGTGAAAAAAAAAGCTACCTAGTTGAAGCAACCGTTTTGTGGTAAAAAAAAAATTTTTTCTTTTCACGGCTCAACGCTATAAACTTCTGTGAAGCCCCCAGGGGTTCAAAGTGCTCACCAAACATCTAGAAAAATTATTTGAGGGCTCTAGTTTCCAAAATGGGGTCACTTGTGGGGGAGTTCCATTGGTTAGGCACCTCAGGGGGTCTTCAAACCCGACATGGCGTCCGCTAATGAGTGCAGCTAATTTTGCGTTCAAAAATTCAAATGGTGCTCCTTCCCTTCCGAGCTCTGCCGTGCGCCCAAACAATTGATTTTTACCACATATGGGGTATCAGCGTACTCAGGAGAACATGCACAATAAATTGTATTGTTTACTTTCTCTTTTCTCCCTTGTAAAAATGAAAATTTTATGGCTAAAGTAACATTTTTGTGTTAAAAAGTAAAATTTTCATTTTTTCCTTCCACATTTCTTTGGTTCCTGTGAAGCACCTAAAGGGTTAATAAACTTATTGGATGTGGTTTTGAGCAGTGTGAGGGGTGCAGTTTTTAGAATGGGGTCACTTTTGGGTATTTTCTGTCACCTAGGCCTCTCAAAGTCACCTCAAATGTAATGTGGTCCCTAAAAAAAATTATTTTGTAAATTTTGTTGGAAAAATGAGAATTTGCTGATGACCTTTGACCCCTTCTAACTTCCTAACGGAAAAAAAATTTGTTTCGAAAATTGCGCTGATGTAAAGTAGACAAGTGGGAAATGTTATTTAGTAACTATTTTGTGTGACATATCTCTCAGATTTATGGGCATACATTTTCAAAGTTTGAAAATTGCGAAATTTTCAAAATTTTCGCCAAATTTCCTAAATTTTCACAAACGCAAAAAATATCGGCCTAAATTTACCACTGACATGAAGTACAATATGTCACGAAAAAACAATCTCAGAATCGCCAGGATCCGTTGAAGCGTTCCAGAGTTATAACCTGTCAAAGTGACACTGGTCAGAATTGCAAAAAATGGCCCGGTCATTAGGGTGTTTTAGTGGCCGGGGGTGAAGGGGTTAAAAACACCACTGAGTGCAGCCAAGTTGGGTGAGTGCTGAGATTTCTGCACGTGGTGCTCATACTGGATACAGAATACATCGAGATGCTTTGAAAATTTTGTTTCCATTTATTTTTCATAATTTGCATATTATTAACATGTCTATCCATCCTATGATTTCTATAATTCCATCACTTTTGATTGTTGGTATTGCAATTATAATGTTAAGGCGTTTATATATGCAATGTTCTGCTCTGTGTAAATGTCACCGACTAGGTAGATTACCCATATATAGCTGCACGACAGGTAAAAAGGAATTATGTGAAAATGGGCAATGACAAAGGAGGAATTTAATAAGGCTTTTACTCCTGATTTTTGCTTTATAAAATCACACATTCTTGTGCAAAGTAGAGTTGCACCACATATTTGCAGCTTTTGCCAGGTTTCCGTTGGTCCTGCCCCTATTCTTGAAAGTCCGTGGGGTGTAATGTAAGTAGCGTGGTCAAGCACAGCCAATATATTTACTACGGGGGTCCTAGGTTCAAGTGCCACCAAGGAAAAGTCTGCAAGGAGTTTGTATGTTATCCTTGTATTTGCGTGTGTTTCCTATGGGCAATCTGGTTTCCCCTCACACTCCAAAGACAGTCTGATAGGGAATGTAGACTGAGCCCCAATGGGGACAGTGATGATGAGGTCCGTAAAGCTCTATGGAATTAATGGTGCTAAATAAGCAAAGAATAATAAATAAATAGAACTATACTCCAGCTCATAGCTTTCATGGACTTCTGATTCTAACACACAGACAGTCTGAAATTATACGCCAATTTAATGAATAATTAATTCTTATTGAATAAGAGCATTTTACACCAGGGGACTTCAAGACAACAAACAAAGACAAAACGAGCACTCTAACTTAATTAACCCAATGTAATGTCCAACATCTGTGATCCAGCAGAAATTTCAGACACTGACTCCATAATATCAGGAAGCTCTTTACCTTGTGTAGGGTTCACAACTGGATTTTAAGAGTGATAACAAGACAGGATAGTTTTCATTGCTGCTGTTTTCAAGAGCTTCCTTGTACAGATAGGACAGTAACCTAACACCCTAAAAAAGCAAACAAAAAAAAACCAAAACATTCATATATAAATAAAACTGGAAAAAAAAGACAATTTTGTTTACTTACCGTAAATTCTTTTTCTTATAGTTCCGTATTGGGAGACCCAGACATTGGGTGTATAGCTTCTGCCTCCGGAGGACACACAAAGTACTACACTCAAAAGTGTAGCTCCTCTCTCTGAGCTTATACACCCCCTGGAGAACCAGATCTAGCCAGTTTAGTGCAAAAGCTGAAGGAGAATAGCCACCCACAAGTAAAAACAGAGCAAGAACCGGAACAATCGGAGACTCTGTCCACGACAACAGCCGGTGATAACACGCGGAACAAGAAACTGCCAACAGGCAACAGGGAGGGTGCTGGGTCTCCCAATATGGAACTATAAGAAAAAGAATTTACGGTAAGTAAACAAAATTCTCTTTTTCTTTATCGTTCCTATGGGAGACCCAGACATTGGGACGTCTCAAAGCAGTCCATGGGTGGGAATAAACAGAAAAACTAAGAAGTAGGCGGAGCCTAACTTCACAAATGGGCGACAGCCGCCTGAAGGATGCATCTGCCCAAGCTCGCATCTGCCGAAGCATGAGCATGCACTTGGTAGTGCTTTGAAAAGGTATGCAGGCTAGTCCAAGTGGCAGCCTGACAGACTTGCTGAGCCGTAGCCTGGTGCCTGAAAGCCCAAGAGGCACCGACAGCTCTGGTCGAGTGTGCCTTGATCCCCGGCGGGGGAGGCACCTGAGAACACTGGTAGGCATCCGAAATGGTCGACCTAATCCAACGGGCTAACGTCGGCTTAGAAGCAGAGAGGCCCTTACGCCGACCTGTGGTTAGCACAAAAAGAGAGGTGCACCGCCTAAGAGCAGCGGTGCGAGACACATAGATCCGGAGAGCACGCACCAGATCCAGAGTATGCAACGCTTTTTTAAAGCGATGAACAGGAGCCGGACAAAAGGAAGGTAGGGTAATGTCCTGGTTAAGGTGGAAAGGAGAAACCACCTTAGGGAGAAAGTCCGGAGTCGGACGGAGAACCACCTTGTCTTGATGAAAAACCAAAAAAAGGTGACTCCGAAGAGAGCGCAGCCAAATCAGAGACTCTCCTGAGGGAAGTTATGGCCACTAGAAAGACCACTTTCTGTGAAAGACGAAACAAAGAAACCTCCCTAAGAGGCTCAAAGGAGGGTTTCTGCAAAACCGTGAGAACCAAATTGAGGTCCCAGGGATCCAAGGGCCGCCGGTAAGGCGGAATGTGAGACGCACCTTGCATGAAGGTGCGGACCTGAGCCAGCCGGGCGATACGCCGCTGGAACAGCACTGACAGAGCCGAGACTTGTCCCTTGAGAGAGTTGAGGGACAGTCCCAGCTGCAGACCGTGGGGAGATAAGGTATGCACACCAGTGACTATGGAAGGGGAATACATGTAATAGCAGAAACTGCTGTGTGAATACTGACATGAAAAATTCAATAGCTATGTGTAAGAATGAAATGTGAAAAATGGAACCTGCATTACTGCCATGAATATATGAATAAAGAGAAATTTAGCTACTGAATTGATCAATGCAATAGAGCCCCAACACTACGCCAAAGTATTTCTCTACGTTGGGGTCCCTAGCTTGTGTGTGTCCTCTCATGCAGTTAAAAAAACTTACCGTGTATGGGAAGCTGAGAACCAGGCTATATATACGATGTGGATTGGCAATAGGTGTGTATGGGGAGGGTTCACAAACGAAAAACTACTAACATTAAGGAATAACGTTTGGAACTCCATTCTATGTCTGAACTGGGTGCAAAAAACCTAACTGCACCCAGTTCAGACTTAGAATGGTGTTCCAAACGTTATTCCTTATTTGTTAGTTGTTTTTCGTTTGTGAACCCTCCCCAACCACACCTATTAACAATCCATATCATACGCATAAATAGCCTGGGTCTCAGCTTCCCATACACGGTAAGTTTTTTAACTGCATGAGAGGACACACACAAGCTAGGGACCCCAACGTAGAGAAATACTTTGGCGTAGTGTTGGGGCTCTATTGCATTGATCAATTCAGTAGCTAAATTTCTCTTTATTCATATATTCATGGCAGTAATGCAGGTTCCATTTTTCACATTTCATTCTTACACATAGCTATTGAATTTTTCATGTCAGTATTCACACGGCAGTTTCTGCTATTGCATGTATTCCCCTTCCATAGTCACTGGTGTGCATACCTTATCTCCCCATAGTGATGTTTTTTAGGTTTTTTGCACCCAGTTCAGACATAGAATGGAGTTCCAAACATTATTCCTTAATGCCAGCTGCAGACCGGACTGTAGAAATGACAGAAGGGTCGGCAAGGAAAAAGGCCAAGGAGGATGGCCAGAAGAGCGACACCAGGACAGGAAAATTTTCCAAGTCCTGTGATAGATCTTGGTAGAGGAAGACTTACGGGCCCGAGTCATAGTGGAGATGACTTCAGGGGGGATACCAGAAGCCATCAAGATCCAGGACTCAAGAGCCACGCCATCAATCTGAGAGCCGCAGAATTCTGGCGGAAAAACGGACCTTGTGAGAGAAGGTCTGGACGGTCCGGAAGATGCCACGGCACCTCTACGGACAGATGGAGCAGGTCTGGATACCAAGCTCGCCTGGGCCAGTCCGGAGCAATGAGGATGACTCGACGGCCCTCCATTCTGATCTTGCGCAGAACTCTGGGCAAGAGAGCTAGAGGGGGAAACACGTAGGACAGACGAAACTGGGACCAGTCTTGAACCAGAGCGTCCGCGGCGAATGCCTGAGGATCGTGGGAGCGAGCCACGTAATCCGGAACCTTGTTGTTGTGACGGGATGCCATTAGGTCCACGTCCGGAGTGCCCCACTTGCGGCAGATTGACTGAAACACTGCCAGATGCAGGGACCACTCGCCACTGTCCATGGTTTGACGGCTGAGATAATCTGCCTCCTAGTTTTCCACGCCTGGGATGTGGACTGCGGATATGGTGGACTTGGAGTCCTCCGCCCATTGAAGGATGCGTTGTACCTCCAACATTGCCAGGCGGCTGCGTGTCCCGCCTTGGTGATTGATGTAGGCAACCGCTGTCGCGTTGTCTGACTGGACTCGGATGTGCTTGCCCGCCAATAGGTGGTGAAAAGCTAGGAGAGCCAGAAGCACGGCTCTGGTTTCCAGCACATTGATCGAGAGGGCTGACTCGGACGGAGTCCAAGTGCCCTGTGCTTGGCGGTGGAGACATACCGCTCCCCAGCCGGATAGACTGGCATCCGTGGTGAGGATCACCCAGGACGGGGCCAGGAAGGAGCGTCCCTGAGACAGAGAGAGGGGCCGAAGCCACCACTGAAGAGAGCTCCTGGTCTGTGGCGACAGAGCCACTAACCTGTGCAAGGAGGAAGGCCGCATGTCCCAACAGCGGAGAATGTCCAGCTGCAGTGGACGCAGATGGAACTGGGCAAAGAGAACAGCCTCCATTGACGCCACCATCTGACCCAGCACCTGCATCAGGTGCCTGATGGAATAACGGCGGGGCCTCAGCAGAGAGCGCACCGCCAGTTGGAGAGACTGCTGTTTGATTAAGGGCAACTTCACAAGTGCCGGCAGAGACTCGAACTGCATCCCTAGGTACGTGAGCCTCTGGGTCGGAGTCAGAGTGGATTTGGGCAGATTGACAAGCCACCCGAATTGGGCTAGAGTGGCGAGAGTGAGCGAGACACTCCGCTGACAGTCTGCGCTGGATGAGGCCTTGACTAGAAGGTCGTCCAGGTAAGGAATCACTGCCAACCCCTGGAGGTGCAGAACCGCAACCACTGCTGCCATGACCTTGGTGAATACCCGAGGGGCTGTGGCTAACCCGAAGGGGAGAGCCACGAATTGGAAATATTCCTCTCTGATTGCAAAACGTAGCCAACGCTGGTGTGAAACTGCAATTGGCACATGCAGATATGCATCTCTGATGTCGATGGATGCCAGGAAATCCCCTTGGGTCATTGAGGCAATGACTGACCGCAGAGACTCCATGCGAAAATGCCGCACCTAAACATGCTTGTTGAGAAGCTTGAGATCCAGGATGGGCCGGAAGGAACCGTCCTTTTTGGGGACTAGGAAGAGATTTGAGTAGAAACCTCTGAACCGTTCCCGGGCGGGAACCGGTACAATTACTCCGTTGGCCTGCAAGGATGCCACGGCCTGAGAGAAGGCGGCGGCCTTGGAGCAGGGGGGAGTTGACAGAAAAAATCTGTTTGGCGGGCTGGAAGAGAATTCTATCCTGTAGCCGTGGGAGATGATATCCCGCACCCACTGATCGGAGACGTGTTGAAACCACACGTCGCCAAAGTGGGAGAGCCTGCCACCGACTAAGGACGTTGCTGGCGCGGACAGATAGTCAAGAGGAGGCTGCCTTAGTGGCAGAAGCTCCTGCGGTCTTCTGTGGACACGCTTTTGTGCACCAGTTGGATTTTTGGTCCTTGGCTGAGTTAGTGGACGAGGCCGAGGGCTTAGAGGACGACCAGTTGGAGGAACGAAAGGAACGAAACCTCGACTGATTCCTACCCTGGACAGGTTTCCTGGTTTTGGTTTGTGGCATGGAAGTACTCTTCCCGCCAGTAGCTTCCTTAATAATTTCATCTAGCTGTTCACCGAACAGCCTGGACCCAGCAAAAGGGAGTCCAGCAAGGTACTTCTTTGAAGAAGCATCTGCCTTCCACTCTCGAAGCCACAAAATCCTGCGGATAGCGAGGGAATTAGCCGAAGCCACCGCAGTGCGGTGAGAAGCCTCCAGCATGGCAGACATGGCATAGGATGAAAAAGCTGAAGCTTGGGAAGTTAAGGTAACCATTTCGGGCATAGATACCCTGGCGAGGGAATGCATCTCCTCTAGAGAAGCAGAGATGGCTTTGAGAGCCCACACTTCTGCAAAAGTTGGGGAGAACGAGGCCCCTGCCGCCTCATATACAGATTTGGCCAGAAGGTCAACCTGGCGGTCAGTGGAATCCTTAAAGGGAAGGTATCGTCAAAAAAAAAAAATTCCAATAACTGAAAAAATGTAAAGTAATAATGTTTTAATGTTTTGTTTAAATATTATTATTTGTTTTTAATTGAGCAAAATCTAAAAAAAAAAAATTAGAAAGTTTGATATTTTCCACTGTTAAACACTAGGGGGAGCAGCTGCTGAAATCCTACAGAAATCAGACTGTATAAAAAGCTCATATTACAGCCTGCCGTAAAGTGGGCGGAGTCTGCTCTCCTGTGTGTGGTGGCACGCCTCCCTCTCCTAATCTGAGTGTATACAACAGATAACAGAGAATGACATGTAAGGACACAATGCACAGCCATTTTCCTGGTGACCAGAAATGTGTAAAGTGTCACCAAGGACAGCAGGAGTATCACACAGGATAGGATTAGATACACAGCCCTGCAGTCAGTATCACACAGGATAGGATTAGATACACAGCTCAGCAGACAGTATCCCACAGGATAGGATTAGATACACAGCTCAGCAGACAGTATCCCACAGGATAGGATTAGATACACAGCTCAGCAGACAGGATCCCACAGGATAGGATTAGATACATAGCTCAGCAGACAGTATCCCACAGGATAGGATTAGATACACAGCTCAGCAGACAGTATCCCACAGGATAGGATTAGATACACAGCTCAGCAG